>NC_092150.1:56256519-56856519 GCF_045791955.1 Oncorhynchus clarkii lewisi
ACAAATGATTGTGACTGAACAATACCATTAAACTGTTTCTATGCATCCTAGAATACAGATAACCTAACAGTTAAGAGCATTGGGCCAGTAACTGAAAGGTCGCTGGTTCGAATCCCTGAGCCGGCAAGGTGGAAACACCTGCCGTTCTGCCCTTGAGCAAGGCAGTTAACCCCCAACAACAGCTGCTCCCCCGGGTGCCGATGACGTTGACGTCTATTTAAAGCAGCCCCCCCGCACCTTTCCGATTCTGAGGGGTTAGGTTAAGTGCTGAAGACACATTTCGGTTGAATGCAGTTAGTGTGACTGACTAGGTATCCCCTTTCCCTACATTCAATTAGGCCTGTCCGTCGTTTCTAGTTTTGCAAAGGAAACTAGTCCTTCAGTCCCAAGATTGAGGAGACCTAGTGAAAGTAAACTAAAAATAGAAGGTATTCTGTGGTCTCGGGAGCCCTGTAGTGAAAGCCTTCCAGGCTCAGCACCGTACAGTACCGAGTAGTCCACGAACACACACTGCTGCTCCCCAACAGGTTTTGCCTTTTAAAAATATTGGGAGCAGGAATTGTGCAAAAAGCATAGGGAACCAGCACTGTTCATGCACCATTTGAGAACTTCAAATATGGAGAAAGAGAGTCATTTAAACGGAGAGATAGGGAGATGGCGAGAGAAGACTAATGTTCTGTCCTCTGCTGTCTGTCTGTGGCAGTGATCGATTTTCCTTATTTATTTGTTCAAGGAGGCGGTGAACACGTCCATGTCTAGGCAATTTCCTGTGAAAGGCCAGGCTGCTGTGGCTCGTGACTAGAGTGACTCTTCACTGAACCTGAAGCTACCACTGGTTGTTGGGCTTGTTTAGGTGTATTTACCCAGCATTTTATAGGTAGGGCCATACACCAGACCTGGGTTCAAATACTATTTCAATTATTTCAGTTTCACATTCATTTCAAAGTAAGTTTTCAGATATTATGTATTTGAAAATACAAGTAGTTGAATATTGGAATGTTTTTGGAAATATTCATACACAGACAAGTGTATTTTCAAATACAAATATGCAATTGAACCCTATCAGTCCCGAGACCCCAGCAAAAATTGCCTTTTCATTTATCTGCGTGTCCCTTATATTTAGCCTCACAATTAAGTGTTTTTCCATTTTCTTTTCAGCACAACCAACGCTACATGTAGAACACAAAACAATTTGACATAAATAGTTGCATTCATGAGTTTTATTGACAAATGTAACAAAAAAAAATATATATATATATATATATATATGCAAGAATATGCATATAATTGACAGATTAGGATAGAAAACACTCTAAAGTTTCCAAAACTGTCAACATTTTATCTGAGTTAAACAGAACTGATATTGCAGGCTAAAACCTGAGGAAAATCCAATCAGGAAGTGCCCCTGTTTTTTGAAACCTCTCTGTTGTTATGCATTCATATTGCCCATTTAAAGAGATATCAACCAGATTCCCTTTTCTATGGCTTCCCTAAGGTGTCAACAGCCTTTAGACATAGTTTCAGGCTTTTATTTTGAAGAATGAGCGCGAACGACCACATTGCGTAAGTGGATAGGTGGGGGCTCTCAGAGTGAGTTGTGCACAAAAGAGAAAGGCGGCCATTGTTACTCCCGGTCCTAGTGAAAAGCCAGCTGTCCCGGTTGATATATTATCGAATAGATATTTGAAAAACACCCTGAGGATTGATTATAAAAAAACGTTTGACATTTTTCTGTGGACATTATGGATATAATTTGGAATTTTTGTCTGCGTTGTCGTGACCACTCTTTCCGGTGGATTCCTGGGCATAACGCACCAAACTAACGGAGGTATTTGGATATAAAAAAATATCTTTATGGAACAAAAGGAACATTTGTTGTCTAACTGGGAGTCTCGTGAGTGAAAACATCCGAAGATCATCAAAGGTAAACGATTAATTTGATTGCTTTTCTGATTTTCGTGACCAAGTTACCTGATGCTAAGTGTAGTTATTGTTTTGTCGAGCGATCGATAAACTTACACAAACGCTTGTATTGCTTTCGCTGTAAAGCATCATTTCAAAATCTGAGACGACAGGTGGATTAATGTCTCAAGACTGATGTCTTGAGATGTTGCTTCAATATATCCACTAAATGTTCCTTCCTCATGAAGCTGTCTATTTTATGAACCAGTCCCTCCTACAGCAAAGCACCTCCACAACATGATGCTGCCACCCCCGTGCTTCACGGTTGGGGTGGTGTTCTCCGGCTTGCAAGCCTCCCCTTTTTCCCTCCAAATATAATGGTCATTATGGCCAAGCAGTTCTATTTTTGTATCATCAGACCAGAGGACATTTCTCCAGAAAGTACGATCTTTGTCCACATGTGCAGTTGCAAACCGTAGTCTGGCTTTTTTTATGGCGGTTTTGGAGCAGTGGCTTCTTCCTTGCTGAGCGGCCTTTCAGGTTATGTCAATATAGAACTTGTTGTACTGTGGATATAGATACTTTTGTACCCGTTTTCTCCAGCATCTTGACAAGGTCCTTTGCTGCTGTTCTGGGATTGATTTGCACTTTTCGCACCAAAGTACGTTCATCTTTAGGAGACAGAACGCATCTCCTTCCTGAGCGGTATGATGGCTGCGTGGTCCCATGGTGTTTATACTAGCGTACTGTTTTTGTACAGATGAACGTGGTACCTTCAGGCATTTGAAAATTGCTCCCAAGGATGAACCAGACTTGGGTAGGTCTACAATTTCTTTCTGAGGACTTGGCTGATTTCTTCAGATTTTTCCCATGATGTCAAGCAAAGAGGCACTGAGTTTGAAGGTAGGCCTTGAAATACATCCACAGGTACACCTCCAATTGACTCAAATTATGTCAATTAGCCTATCAGAGGCTTATAAAGCCATGACATAATTTTCTGGAATTTTCCAAGCTGTTTAATGGCACAGTTATCTTAGTGTATGTAAACCCACTGGAATTGTAAGTGAATTATAAGTGGAATAATCTGTCTGTAAACAGTTGTTGGAAAAATTACTTGTCATGCACAAAGTAGATGTCCTAACTGACCTGCCAAAACTATAGTTTGTTAACAATACATTTGTGGAGTGGTTAAAATGAGTTTTAATTACTCCAACCTAAGTTTATGTAAACTTCTGACTTCAACTGTAGATGACCTAGAGCCAGTGGGTTTGGCAACGAATATGAAATGAGGGCCAGCCAACGAGAGCATACAGGTCGCAGTGGTGGGTAGTATATGGGGCTTTGGTGACAAAACGGTTGGCACTGTGATAGACTACATCCAATTTGCTGAGTAGAGTGTTGGAGTCATTTTGTAAATGACATCGCCGAAGTCAAAATCGGTAGGATAGTCAGGAGGGTATGTTTAGCAGCATAAGTGAAGGAGGCTTTGTTGTGAAATAGGAAGCCGATTCTAGATTGGAGATGCTTAATGTGAGTCTGGAAGTTGAGTTTACAGTCTAACCAGAACCTAGGTATTTTGTCATTTTCCACATATTCTAAGTTAGGACCGTCCAGAGTAGTGATGCTACATGGGCGGGCGGGTGCAGGCAGCGGTCGGTTGAAGAGCATGCATTTAGTTTTATTTGTATTTAAGAGCAGTTGGAGGCCACGGAAGGAGTGTTGTATGGCATTGAAGCTCGTCTGGAGGTTTGTTAACACAGTGTCCAAAGAAGGGCAAGAAGTATACAAGAATGGTGTCGTCTTCGTAGAGGTGGATCAGAGAATCACCAGCAGCAAGAGCGACATCATTGATATATACATAGAAAGGAGTCGGCCCGAGAATTGAACCCTCTGGCACCCCCATAGAGACTGCCAGAGGTCCGGACAACCTGCCTTACAACAGGCCTACAAGCCCTCATTCCAGCCTCTCTCAGCCTATTGCGGACAGTCTGAGCACTGATGGAGGGATTGTGCGTTCCTGGTGTAACTCAGGCAGTTGTTGTTGCCATCCTGTACCTGGCTCGCAGGTGTGATGTTTGGAGGTACCGATCCTGTGCAGGTGTTACATGTGGTCTGCCACTACGATCAGCTGTCCGTCCTGTCTCCCTGTAGTGCTGTTTTAGGCGTCTCGCAGTACAGACATTGCAATTTATTGCCCTGTTCACATCTGCAGTCCTCATGTCTCCTTGCAGCATGCCTAAGGCATGTTCACGCAGATGAGCAGGGACCCTGGGCATCTTTCTTTTGGTGTTTTTCCAGAGTCCATAGAAAGGCCTCTTTAGTGTCCTAAGTTTTCATAACTGTGACCTTAATTGCCTACCGTCTGTAAGCTGTTAGTGTCTTTAAAAACCGTTCCACAGGTGCATGTTCATACATTTTTTATGGTTCATTGAACAAGCATGGGAAACAGTGTTTAAACCCTTTACAATGAAGATTTGTGAAGTTATTTGGATTATTACGAATTATCTTTGAAAGACAGGGTCCTGAAAAAGGGACGTTTCTTTTTTTGCTGAGTTTATTAGTTTATGCATCGTAATGTCTGTAAACAATTTGTCTTTTCTTAGGAAGTGTCTAAAATAAATGGTGTTAGCCGCTAATGCTAATCATTAGTTATCTGGCTAAATCAATTGAGGCCAGAGAAAAAAATAGGTAAAAAAATAAGGAAAATTGCACAGCATCACGTCAGCTAGGCAAGAATGAAGGCTACCCGACACTCACTTTTAAGTTGAACGCCATGTTTCTTCTCAAATCCATAGGACATAAAACAATATAGAGATAAGATAGATATCTATTTTGAGAAATTACATGTAGTATTTTCATATTTTAGCATACACTTTTCATAATGCGAAATTCCTGCAGTCAGCACATGACCACTCGCGCAGAGGCATTGATTGCTCTGGCTACTAAAAGCAAACACTATTTACACAATAAACATACAATCAAATATGCTATTTTGTCGTCTATGGATTAATTGGGCGGTAAACCAAATAGAAACTGATTATGGGGCATGTGACTTCAATGAACTGAATGATGAAGAGGGGGATTTTAAATTTGATTGATCTAAATGGAGGGTGAAGAGGATGATTGAATTTAGAACAATAGTGTAACGATAAAGAGAAGTGGGCAGGCGCTCTAATTAATTTATTATGAAAGCCAGGAAATGGTAGTCTATATAATCTCCCCTCAGAGAGTCAAATCAGACACTGAGAACAACATACAATGTGTGTAGTTCACAATAGCAAGCCGAACCAAACTAATGGACACACTGACCGCATTGCAAATGCTGCAGAATTTAGATGGATTGGAGTCAGATGGAGGATCGGATATTGAGCTTGAAATCGATTCTTCTTTATCTGATTCCTACGTTGACTTCGAGCATCCGCCTGTGATGCCTGAGCCTCGTCGCAGTTAAACCAGAACTGAGCCAACTGAGACCTGCTCTCCCGCTTCCCCAAGCACCACAGCTCCCACTCGGGAAAAATAAGACACAATGTCAAGTCGGCAGGTGTACACAAAACAAGGCCCATGAAAACTGCAGTGCAACCAATTTGTTTGTGGGGCAAAACCCTGAACCTGTGCTGTGGACCCAAAACATAAAAAGAAGCCAGATTTGATTCATGCGTAAAGGCACAGGTATAAGGGCACAATATAGTGTCCAATACAATCAACAAATGTTTTTTTTTTTTATCTTGTCATTAATATATTTCTTTATGCAAATAATCCTTTACAATAGTTTATTAACTATTTATCAAGGGTTGGTGCTTATGTTTGCGCACCTTGCAGGTTGACATGCAAAAGTGGACTCCGGCAACGTTCTCAGCAGGTACTTATATACTGAAAGGCCATCAAGATGATTCGATACGTATTGAAGTCCGATACGATACAGAAACTAGACGTTTTAGTTTGAAACGATTCAGTTTGATTCGGGGAACGAATCCATGTGATGATCTCATCACCCACTAATTAATTTGTCATTTTTGCAGATGAAAAGTGTTCGAGCTAGTAATTTATCAATATTTATTTTTAAAAAATTTGCTATGACAAAGCCAATGAATATATAGCACAACTTTGGATTTCACCCGTCTCCTCATAATCAAATGGTTTAGACCTGTGGTCACCAACCTTTTCTGAGCCGAGATCACTTTCTGAACCAAAAGACAGGCTGAGATCTAACGCTCAGATTTTTTTTAAACATGATGCTTAAAAAAAAATGTAAACCTATGCAACAATAACATATTAAAAACAGTTCTGTAGCAATGAGGTTTGTGCAGTAGGCTATAGGCTCAATACATTATCACGACATATAAGTAAGTTATTCTTGAATTGCCCTGCCAATGTTGTGATTTTCTGACCATTGTAAAATGATATGATCACCCTGGTAATATAGAATGTGTTTTATTACTTGTGAGGCATAATTGAAATCATTTGCGTCTATTTTATTTTATACTTTTCTTTTTACTGGACTGCGTCTGATGCAGCCCAGCATCGCCAAGCGCTACATTGACCATCGGATGCTTCTGATCAGTCTCGGAGGAGGGAGAGATGAGTCATGTCACACTTCAGTATTACTGTTGTTACTCGTATGATCACAGAGCGTGAAATACTCCTCGATATTAGAAACGCGCTGCTAATAACAACGCAAGTCTATCGATAGCGTGAGTGGCTAGCGAGATGGTGTTTTATGGCTTATAAAGTGTTGACAGTGCTGAATAAAATCTTAAACATGAACTCATAAAAACAGCAGCTCTTTGCTGTATTTGTTGACAGTCACTAGTCATGTTTTTTTTTATTTTACACAGTAGACGACTATCAATTTCGCTGTGGGCTAGTGAAAGCTGCAGACACAGTGATCTGAGCTATTTGATTGGCCAGCCGTAGGCCTATAGGTACACTTGCTTTTCTCCGGGCCTGCATGATAGCTGGAGTTTGTACCTTCAGACTCATTATATGGTTCAGAATGAACACTTAAACTGCCCAGCAGCTGAATCAAGTGCACCTAACCCAAACTGTGCAAAACTTTTTACAGAAGTGTTTGGTGATCGACTAGGAAACCCTTGCATATCGGTGAATCCTTACATCCCTATTGCTTGAATATACCACAACCCTCGGGCCTTATTGCTTAATTAGACTTTAGTTTGACTGTAACAGCTAGCCAAACTGCATTAGACATGAAATATCTTAGGAAAGACCATTCTGGTTCTTCTTTCATTATGTATTGTATGAGTGGAAACCTAATGGATAAACAGTCTAAAACCTCAAACACCTGTATAATCTTTGAATTTCATGTAGCTCACCAAATCAAAGGTCTGTTTGCCATAGAGAGTGGGTGAAAGTTTTCCCTTTGGCAAAGTGCTTTCGTGTCCCTTTTTGCAGTTTTAGTGTATTCATTATATGTCTTCTTGTTCACAGATCTGCACCAACATTTTGCGGACTCTTCCGCCTAGTGACAACCCCGATTTTGACCCAGAGGAGGACGAGCCCACTCTAGAAGCCTCATGGCCACACATACAGGTAAAACCATGTCACTTTAATTTGACCTCTTCTTAGCTTTTCTTTATGTATGTTTTATACCTGTTAGTATGAGCTTTATGTACAATTCATGTACCTTTTCATAGATTTGTATTTTATTTACTTTTTCCAGCTTGTCTATGAGTTCCTTCTACGATTCTTGGAGAACCCAGACTTTCAGCCCAGCATCGCCAAGCGCTACATTGATCAGAAGTTCGTGCTGCAGGTAAGCATCGCATCTGATGTCACACTGACCTGTTAATGACCCTTATCCTCTCAGATTTCATGCCGTCATCGTCAGTCACTGAAATGGCCACATGACATCACCATCAGTAGGGGTGTATTCAATAGAAAGCAAATTTCCGAAAACATTCAACTTGAGCAATAAGAAACTGTTGTTTTTGTTGCATAATGTGTTCTGTTGAAAAACGTTTTGCTGTGTTTGCTATGGTGTATAGGGATGTTCCAAATAGACCATTTAAAAAATAAGTTTCAACTGCCATTTTATTATCGGTTTTCAGTTAAAGCGATAAGAAACATTCATAGAATTCAACGTGAATTCAGAGCGTTAAGCATTGCACCTGTACTACAATTACTGTACCTCAATTTCACCTTGGAAAGTTTGCATTTAATTCTCATTTAACTTCTCAAAGTATTACCATACAGGACTTTGCTGCTGTCACTTGCCTTTCTCTGCCATTTTCCAACTGTTAACGATGACGAAGTAGGGGTGGAGAAATCGACTCCTAAGAATCGTCTCCTAAGATTCAGTATTTTGGGAACAACTTCCGAGAAAACAAAATACTTGCATCTTTCATAGCAAGCTAGCGAGGGACTGAGAGAGAGGGGAGGGGCACAGTAAAGGCATATCGGCCACCAGGCAGACAGTCAGAACCGTGTACTAGGCCTGTCTTATCAGCAATCAAAAGCTGGAATGCTGGAATGCTGTATCTCGCAATTTCTTGGGATGCTATGTCTCACAACTTCAATAAAGCAGGGCCTATTATCAATGAATATGCTAGGATATTGAGATAAGTTGAGCCTTGCGCTTCATCGCTCTTAGTTGTTTTGGAAATTGACCCACTATGCTGTTTCTTTCTGCATCTATGCCCAATATATTTTTGGTTAGGGATTTTTCTTAACATTAAGGATCCCAATTTTGCTTAATAGTGTGCACTAACGAATACACCCCTGGTCTGTCAGTGTTGCTCAAAGCTATTGTATTGATTCACCAAATATTGTAGAGACTAATTTCCTGTTGTTTACTGTGTTAGTTCTATGTGGAACTAAAGTGTACACACAGACCCAAAAAGACAGGCCTGGCAGCATTACAAGCCTCAGACTGACTGTTAAACATCTACTCTTCGGATTTGGATAATCATTTGAGAAATTAATCTGTTTTGTAAGCGGTCATGTTGATTTAGTTTAAACGAAAATGGCACCAACTTCCTTTCCTGTTTTTTGTTCGAGAGCATCAAGTTCAGAGTATGAAAGACCAAAATGTTTTGATTATATCTCCTGGCAGTTATCAAAACCAGTTATTTTAACATGACATCTTCTGAACGTCAGTTGGAGGCATGTGGTGTCCCTTTGGAGGACGTCATCTTACAACAACTTCTACATTTCTTCAGTGTCAGTCTCAGCATTTAGCCTAGTTTGTCATGGTTTTGTCTGCCATGATGACAGACAGTCCTCGTATGCTTCGGCTTGGTATTCCAGGATCTATACCGTCATATTAATTTGGCACCAAATGGTAGAAAACAGACAAACTGGGAGATACGACCTGAACTGTCAATAACAAACGCAGGTGTTCACATTTTGTAATTAAACGTTTTGCTACAATGTGCCCTAATGAATACAACCCAGTCTCACCCTTGCAGGAGAAACCTACCGGGGCTGTGCTGTGCGTATTTATCGAGCCGTCCTGCTTTCCCCAGGGCAAGGGAGCGAACAGGGACTAATACTACGGCCTGGAATGTTGGCTGAGCTGCAGCATCCAAGGTGCTCAGGCTAAATTTCCATGATGCGAGTGGTGTCGTGGGGAGCTTTGAATAGCTCCCTGTTTATATTGCAGGAAGAGAAAAGGGGACTGTGGTCAGAGAGAGGCTCGGGAAGAGGAACAGAGGGAGGGCAGAACAAGCCCAGTTTTTTTTGTAGTGTCAGTGCTTTCCCCTGTCTCTCTGTAAGCTTGTTAGAGACAGATCTGGACATGGGAGAGGGACTGTATGATATCGATATGCTCACAGTGGAACTGATGGTTAGAATGTGTTTAATTTAATCTTGGTGAGCATTTTAGAAATATTTGTCTGGGGAAAATGCATCCCTCTGCGAATGTTTAGCTCATTGATAGTCTTCAAAAGAGAGTGTGTGTGTGTGTGTGTGTGCGCGCACGTGTGTACTACAGTATGTGAGTGCATGCAGAGCGGAAGAAAGTACAGCCCTGTCATTACCGTAGTTACGGAGGTGTTGTCACCACAGTACGGCTTCCTGTGAGTCTGCTGATACTGGACAAAAAACTCTACCAAAACATCAACATGAAAGCCTTGAATGTGTCATATTTTCCCAAATATTCATTTTGATTAAATTATATCATCAATTGGCTTGAAGTATTTCCAGGCGTTGTACAATGCTTTCAAAAAGAATTCACACCCCTTTACATTAAAAATGTATTAAATTGATATGTTGGTCACTGGCCTACACACAAGGCCCTATAATGTCAAAGTGGAATGATGTTTTTTTAAATTTGTACAAATTCATTTAAAAGGAAAATCTGAAATGTTTTCTGCCAATAAGTATTCAATCCCTTATGGCAAGTAAATTAGTTCAGGAATAAAAATGTGCTTAACAAGTCACATAATAGGTTGCATGGACTACAGATCCTTGTGACATGGGGCTGTGCATTATCATGCTGAAACATAAGGTGATGGCGGCAGATGAATGGCACGACGAAGGGCCTCCAAGATCTCGTCACGGTATCTCTGTGCATTCAAATTGCCATCAATAAAATGCAATTGTGTTCATTGTCCGTAGCTTATGCTTGACCATACCATAACCCCATCGCCACCATCGGAGACTGTTCACAACGTTGACATCAGCAAACTGCTCACTCACACGACACCATACATGTGGTCTGCAGTTGTGAGGCCCGTTGGACGTACTGCCAAATCCTCTAAAACGTTGGAGGCAGCTTATGGTAGAGAAATTAACATTCAATTCTCTGGCAACAGCTCTGGAGGACATTCCTGCAGTCAGCATGCCAATTACACGCTCCCTCAAAACTTGAGACATCTGTGGCATTGTGTTGTGTGACAAAACTACACATTTTAGTGGCCTTTTATTGTCCCCCAGTACAAGGTGATCATGCTGTTTAATCATTTTCTTGATATGCCACACCTGTCAGGTGGATGGATTATCTTGGCAAAGGAGAAATGCTTTTTAAATGTAAAACCAAAATCTAAAACAAAATTTGAAAGAAATAAGCTTTTTGTGCAAATGGACAATTTCTGGGATCTTTTATTTCAGCTCATGAAACATGGGACCAACACTTTACACGTTGCTTTTATATTTTGTTCAGTGTAAAAGGCATGTAATGATCTAAACCTAATCCAGCTAGAGACTAAGTCTACACGGCCCAACCCTAAAGATCCTTCAAAGCCCACTCTGATTTGGTCTTATTTCAACGAATATACCAGAGAAATATGTTTCTACTGGTGTCTTCGCCCAAGACATTGGTGACCATTGCCCAGTTGTTTGTGTTACAAATGTGAGAATACAAAAATCTAAACCTCGTGTCATCAAAGAGGAACTTTAAAACCTTCAGTGAACAAGCTTTTTTATTTTAGTGACCTTTGATTGTATTTCAGCTATCCCTGAACCTGATTTAGCTTTGAGCCTTTTTGCAGGTGAACTTCAATACTATTGTAGATATTCATGCTCCCTTAAAAAAAATTAAAGGTTGAAGGTAGATTGAATGCCTGGTTTTATTCTGGAATTTTCAGTCATTCATAAAAGAGATGATGCTTGGATCAAGACCAGGGAACACGGGCTTTGGCCCAGACTGGCAAGCTTTTAAGCAACTGAGGAATCATTGTGAAAGACGAATCAGAAAGGCTAAATCTGATATTATTTAACCGCTCATTCGGATTGGGATCGTGGCTAAATTCTGAGAAACTTTCAAGTCCCTGTATGGTTCTACTTCCTCCTCTCTGCCACAACAAATTAATTCAGACACTGGCCTCATTATGGGAAAAAAATGCCAGAATTTATGTATTTAATCTAGGCCTGACCCCATTTAGTCGACTGGTCGATTGTTTGGTCAATAGGCTGTTGCTCGACTGAGATTTCTTTAGTCGAGCAGTAGCAAAAGAAAAAACACTCATCATTGTGTACAAGACACCTGTCTGATTTGCTCCTGTCTTAGTGGACTAATCCATTGTGGAGACCGTGGGGATGGCACAGTGCATCACTCTAAGACATGTGCTACTGAAATTGTATATGGTTATTTACATAAGAGCAATGGTGCAAAACTAAAAAAATATATATAATTTTATAACAAATGTGGTTTCTCCCATTTGCTGTTCTTAAACATCAGTGCGCTGTTGAATTGGCACCTTTTCCTAGTTGCTATGTGCTTAACATAGAACAATGTGGCGGGACAGCAGTTGAGTTAAGAGACGAGAAAACAGCCCTTACCTTAATTGTCTAAGAAAAGTGAGGAGAGAGGAAACGACAAGTTAATTTGGTCTATAATCAACAGCCTAACTGTTAAATGTGTCTAGCTTTATAAATCATCCATAGACGGTGCATTCGGAAAGTATTCAGACCTCTTGACTTATTATTATTACGTTATAGCCTTATTCTAAAATGCGTTAAATTGTCCCCCCCCCCCTCATCAATCTACACACAATACCCCATAATGAAAAGGAAAAACTGTTTTTTATACATTTTTGCAAATGTGGACTCCAATCAAGTTGTAGAAACATCTCAAGGATGATCAATGGAAACAGGATGCACCTGAGCTCAATTTCAAGTTTCATAGCAAAGGGCCTGAATGCTTATTTAAATAAGGTCTTTCTTTTTTATATATACATTTGCAAACTTCTACAAATCAGTTTTTGCTTTGTAATTACAGGGTATTGTGTGTAGATTGAGGGAGGAAAACATATTTAATACATTTTAGAATAAGGCTGTAACAACAAAATGTGGAAAAAGTCAAGGGGTCTGAATACTTTCCGAATACACTTAAAGGGGAACTGCACCCGCTGATTTGGCTTTGTTTCTTGGCTTGCTCCTGAAAAAATGTTGGCGGCCATGACATAAGCCAAACGTGAGTTGGCTTAGTGGTGTGGTATAATGTGAGTGTTTCTTGGGTGTGTCCTTAACACCTCCAAGACACCCATCTGTCAGAACCTTGCCCGCGGGCTGTTTCCCCCCACTCAATCACAACAAACAAACCTCCTGCGGGTTGAGTTCAATAACAACAGGCCCATGTATGGTGAGATGCCGAAGGAAGCTTTGAATAGGTCAGTAGCCTACGGAGTAGTATGAGAAGAATACCATTGCTGAATTTATGTTGATATAAAAAAATAAGTGTTTTGATAACTTTCAAATGTAGTAGCAAGTCCATGTAGAACAAACAACCCTTTACATAATACCATAGAAGCAGTGTTCTGTTAATATAACAACGTGCACCTTTCATGTTTCTTTGTCATTGTAATACAGATACTGTGCCAATCAGAATTTTTGTCTGGTGGTAATGGGGCTGTCTTGGCAAACATGTCAGTGGTCATTTTATTTATTTATTTATTTTATTTCACCTTTATTTAACCAGGTAGGCAAGTTGAGAACAAGTTCTCATTTACAATTGCGACCTGGCCAAGATAAAGCAAAGCAGTTCGACACATACAACGACAGAGTTACACATGGAGTAAAACAAACATACAGTCAATAATACAGTATAAACAAGTCTATATACAATGTGAGCAAATGAGGTGAGATAAGGGAGGTAAAGGCAAAAAGGCCATGGTGGCAAAGTAGATACAATATAGCAAGTAAAACACTGGAATGGTAGATTTGCAATGGGAGAATGTGCAAAGTAGAAATAAAAATAATGGGGGTGCAAAGGAGCAAAATAAATACATAAATAAAATACAGTAGGGAAAGAGGTAGTTGTTTGGGCTAAATTATAGGTGGGCTATGTACAGGTGCAGTAATCTGTGAGCTGCTCTGACAGTTGGTGCTTAAAGCTAGTGAGGGAGATAAGTGTTTCCAGTTTCAGAGATTTTTGTAGTTCGTTCCAGTCATTGGCAGCAGAGAACTGGAAGGAGAGGCGGCCAAAGAAAGAATTGGTTTTGGGGGTGACTAGAGAGATATACCTGCTGGAGCGTGTGCTACAGGTGGGAGATGCAATGGTGACCAGCGAGCTGAGATAAGGGGGGACTTTACCTAGCAGGGTCTTGTAGATGACATGGAGCCAGTGGGTTTGGCGACGAGTATGAAGCGAGGGCCAGCCAACGAGAGCGTACAGGTCGACAAAACGGATTGCACTGTGATAGACTGCATCCAATTTGTTGAGTAGGGTATTGGAGGCTATTTTGTAAATTACTTCGCCAAAGTCGAGGATTGGTAGGATGGTCAGTTTTACAAGGGTATGTTTGGCAGCATGAGTGAAGGATGCTTTGTTGCGAAATAGGAAGCCAATTCTAGATTTAACTTTGGATTGGAGATGTTTGATATGGGTCTGGAAGGAGAGTTTACAGTCTAACCAGACACCTAAGTATTTGTAGTTGTCCACGTATTCTAAGTCAGAGCCGTCCAGAGTAGTAATGTTGGACATGCGGGTAGGTACAGGTAGCGATCGGTTGAAGAGCATGCATTTAGTTTTACTTGTATTCAAGAGCAATTGGAGGCCACGGAAGGAGAGTTGTATGGCATTGAAGCTTGCCTGGAGGGTTGTTAACACAGTATCCAAAGAAGGGCCAGAAGTATACAGAATGGTGTCGTCTGCATAGAGGTGGATCAGAGACTCACCAGCAGCAAGAGCGACCTCATTGATGTATACAGAGAAGAGAGTCGGTCCAAGAATTGAACCCTGTGGCACCCCCATAGACTGCCAGAGGTCCGGACAGCAGACCCTCCGATTTGACACACTGAACTCTATCAGAGAAGTAGTTGGTGAACCAGGCGAGGCAATCATTTGAGAAACCAAGGCTGTCGAGTCTGCCGATGAGGATGTGGATCATACCTTCCTGTGTAGTGTCCCCTATACAACAAGAGTTCCCTGATCCTGGTGCAGAATACACAGGGTTTCTCCCTCCCCATATTGACTGATACCATTAAATTCAATAATGCATGGCAATGCAAGTAAAAGTTGTCTAGTAAAATGTTAATACCGAGTGCTAAGTCTCTCTCCATTCACAGACATCAGTATCAAGCCCATCTGCCAGTCTGAATTTAATCAGATCATCTTGCAAACCTCCACGTGCTGGCTCCATACATGTTGCTGTGAACACATAAACACATAGTCACTGTTTTTTTTATTTTTTTTATTTTTTACCAATGGCAGTGACCCACAAACAGGTACTATGTTGAAGTTTGAACAGGTCAGATAAAACCTACCCAATGATGGTCTCCCCATCAAACGACTGAGGCTGCCGTCTGGCAAAAGCATCTCCAGTCCATCTGTAGAAATAAGCAGAGGTCATCAGTGGCACATGGAATGAAACGGGTGTTGCTATTAGTGAACATTTGTGCTGTACTGTATTAGTAATCACCTCATAGTGGGATGTGTTGAGTGACACGTCTCTCTGCATCTCATGCATGTGTAAACGCATACACACAGTCACTGTTCTATTACCAATGGCATTTAGGGATAGGTGATATCTGACACACAAACATATACTATGTTGAATTTTGAACAGGTCAGACTAAACCTACCTAATTCTGTTCTCCCCAACAATCATTGTTGGTTAGCAGGCAAGAGGTGAGGTCTTTACCAGAGCCCCATTGATGGGAATTATCTTTGGAGGTCGCTAAACCATTTCAATCACATTGCTGGACATGCTATGATACCCGCCTTTGCTCTTTCTGGTAGGTCTCTGCATCCATTCATCACCAGGGGATCAGTCGGGCACACAAATGTGCACGTTGTCGAACAGAAAAAGTCAACAATTGTCATCATCCCTCAATTATCAACATAGCTCGAGAAATAACGTAATCTCATTTGGAAGCTAATTCTATGCTTTACGGATGTAGACTGACTGGCTTCAGATTGGATTAGATTCAGGCTGGTGACGCTGTTACATTATGCAACCTACTGTGACATGTTTTGTTATGTCCCTGGGTCGGTTTGAGTCTGTTGCTGCATGTTGTTTGCTGTTGTAGTCAGACATTAGTTAGCTAGTACCACCATAGATGCATCCCATATTTATTCGTGTCTCTCAGAGGCTGTGGCGGTTTTGTCTAAATTGCACTAACTTAGTGGCATGGAAATACGATTACATTGCTAAAGTAGGCAAATGATTAGTAGGAAACAACTTTGCCGTATTATGTCGTCAAATTTACTTTAGAGAGATGGCAATGTTGTCATTACTGTTACTAGCAAAGTTCATACTGCACCTAAAGTCAATCTGGCGACATCACTATCATGACGAAAGATTTTACTGCTCATTAACGTTATTTGCCGGATTTCGAAGTTATGGTGTTTCCAAGCCATCTGAGTTGTATTGAGGTAGGCTAAGGTTAGGTAGCTAGCTTGCTAGCGATATTGATTATCAACAAGTACATAACCAGCAGTCTATGATTTACCTACTGGTACACTCACCACCACTGGAGACCAACGAACTCCAACCACCTATTCCGCAGGACAGGATCCTTTGGCAGGGCATGCCGACCACGATCCTTTGAAGGTGTTGGAGGCGACGTAACATAATCTAACAGAAACAAGGGAGCCCCATTCAATGAAGGGACGCGAAGTGGGTGGACGAGTGATATGCACTTGGAGCTTGACAAAAGGGAGCATGATTTGTTGACATAATTGTAATCCAAACCCAACCTTCATTTTGCTCATGATGCACAGAGGTTCCAAACTGTTTTTTAGATGAGACCGATTGTATGACTTAAATGATCCTACTTACACTTTGAAGTTCATTTTGACACTAGAATACATGTTTGACTAGATGCCACACAGGCCGTTTTCAAAGGGATTAGTTGTTTTTTAGAGGCAGTCGGTCTTTAAAGGCTTCTGCTGTGGTAGGATCAGAATGTTCATGTCTTCACTCTCAGCTCTGTGCTTGTCAGGGCAGGGGGACTGGGAGAGCGAGCCTGATGGGACAAACAACATGGCAGGGGAATCACTCGGGACATTCTGTTCTTACCGACTGGCTGGCTGATTTGCTGACTGACTGGTGTTAGTGAGGAGTTATTCTCAGCTGCCCCGGCCGTATCCTGAACCTGAACAGGCCCTTTGCTGTTGAACAAGTCATTTAGTCACTTCAAAAGATGCATCGCTGTGCTAGAACTGAACTGAAATCTATTATGAGTCATGCATTCAAAGTAGGCCTACATTAGCATTTTCTTTCTCTGTTCCCTTTCTCACTTTTTACACTTACTCTATTTTTACACTGTTTCGGGTTTGGGTGTGTGCGCACACAAGCAATTTTGTACCTTTAGGTATTGTTAACCAGTATTGCATTTGCTCCCTGTATATAACATAGGTTAGGATACGGACTGTAGAAAGAGGCTGTTTGTGTGAGTCTAATCCCTATAATTAGATGTATGCTGTGAACCTCTTAGGGTGGCCCTATGTGTTGGCAAAACATAAAACACTTACAGTGTAACAGGTCAGATAAAACACTTACGGCCTCCATACGTTCCCTCTGTTCTCCCCCGCCTAATGCACGGTTAGCCTGTCCAGGCAGATATTTCTCTGTGAGAGCCCACTGAGTGGTCTTCTTTTGTTTGTGTCCCAAATGGCACCCCATTCCCTACTACTTTTGACCTCGGCCCATAGGGTTCTGGTCAAAAGTAGTGCACTAAATTTGGGACAGAAGCGGTGCATCTGATTGAGCCGTTCCCATGCAGGGAGGTTATTATTTAACTGTACCGTCACATCAAGTGCAGGCAGCGAAAGGATAGAGAGCTGCAGGCAGGCCAGGCGGGCAGTTTTCACCTTGGAGCACAGACTGAGGCTCAGCCGGGGCAGAGAGGAAGGATGCACTAGAGGTCACGACCTCCCCGTGGATACACCCCGCTTGTTTATGTCGACGCTCCAGACCCACTTCCTCCTTCCCTCCCTCTCTCGGCCTTCTCAATAAATGTACTGCACACAGCTACAGTGTAGACTGTACATGCATTATAGCACACTCATAATAAGTATGTCTACACCTCTCTCAAATGCATGCATGTGCATAGTGTGTACGCACAGCACACACACAGCCCGGGGGTGCGATAACTTTTCGACACCTTTCTGTAAGCTTCTCTCAGAGAGTGCTGCTGCACATAAACAGACCTGATGAGGACCAGTCATTTTGTTTATGCAGCATTCTCCTTCAAACCCGGTCTCGGTGGGTGTCGGGGCTTGACACAAAAACATAGATCTGTTGTTCTGCTTCCCGATCGATATCATGAGGTGTTAAATTGAGCTCAACACTGCTTTCTATGAATTTTAGCAGAACGTAGCTCTTTGCTTTGCCTCTTTTATCTGCAGTTGCAGGTAGTCTTAGATCTGCAGAGAAAATAACTATACTTTGAGTGTAGGTTTTAGGGGGGGGGGGAACCTCGTCATTTCAGTTGAACCATCAGTAACTACACTTTTTCAGAGAGAATTGACCTTGCTGGAGGTTGGTTGGAACACAGGCCGTAATGTCAGAGTGACTTTGTGCACTGATTGACTCATTTCAAAGCAGCCGTACTGTGTTTGAACACGGCGCCAAAGGCAATTAAGAGAAACCGCTGTGCTAGCTTGGTGCCTTGACATTGTCAGAGGCAGAGGACATGGAAGGCGGCATTTAAGACAACTGGGTCCTGTTCTGTAATGGAGAAAATGTATTGAAACAGTGTGCACTACGGTGTGCACTACTGAACACGACATTGGATAGGATCGTTCTGTACTTTAGCACCAATCGTGTAATACAGTAGTCTCTATTCCACTCTACTCTCAGAATGTTTTATAGTTCAACTTCATACTGTTAAACGTGTAGATTGACAATGACTAACTCACAGTAAAGTGTCCCTCTGGGCGCTTTGTGTAAGAGACATGGGGCTCTTCTTGGGTGACCTTGTAGGACAGAACATATGTTCGGATGAACACCATCCGCTCAGCTCCTAATGCTGCTGTAACATAACAGACATAGCAAAGGTCAAGTTCAGGACAAACTGCATTAGCCGCTGGGTGAAATCCCACTGGTCTGGTCTTGATTATCATTGATGGTGATTGAATATTGACCCTGGCCTCCTGCATGGCTTAATCATAGCCTGGAAGGGGACACATCCCAATAATACTAAGCAGCAGCATCCTTTCATATGGCCTATTTCCTTGTGCTCGCTGATTTAAACAGACTTGATGGAGTCCTGTCGAATCAGTGCAGGGTTACAGTAAGTACATGGCAAAGGAAACCATGAATAGTATTGGGATGAAGCCTCGTAGTATCTTTGTGTCTGCAACAAGGGAGTGTGCTGCGTTTGGTGTCAGGCTGGGGGAGGAAGGCAGGACTAATTGTGGCACTTCTCTGCTGGAATGGCGACCCTGTCATTGTGGTGCTGGCAACCCCATAGAAAGACGAAGCCCACATTTTAGGACCCTCCCGAGATCAGAGCTAGCTAGTCTATTCCTCTGAGCTCAGTGGCATATTTCTAAACGGCTCCGCTCCTTTAAAGAGTAACGTTATAGTACTAATGACTCATCATACTGAAGGATGGAAATAGCCTTTTTCTATGCCAAGGGTTTTATCTATATACAATATGGTGTCTCCATGTGCATGTTATAAAAGTGGTCGATGGCTGCAATAAGATATGATTTGATTATGTCCACTCTTTGCTTAAATGACTACTAGCGGGCATATAGTGGATTATATGTGTTGCATTTGATGATAGTTTCAACTAAAGCTTACAACCTCTGTCTTTAAATGATGTTTATTTTATTTTTATACCACCCTCTGTAGGTGTGACTTGGACCTGTGTATGTTTAGGCTTCTATTTGTTTCTGGTAACAGAGGACCTTTGCACAGCATCTATAAAATAAAATCTAAGCTAAACACCACTGTCACCATGGAGAGAGACAGAGCCGTCAGAAACAAAACTTTCTATTCTAGCTTTGGGAATGACACTGGGAAGGTAGTCTAAGTTGATGTCCTCTTTTTATGTCCCTCTCTCTCTCTCTGTCTCCTCTTTGTCCATGGCAGCTCCTGGAACTGTTTGACAGTGAGGACCCCCGGGAGAGGGACTTCCTGAAGACTGTCCTGCATCGGATCTACGGGAAGTTCCTGGGGTTGCGGGCTTTCATCAGGAAGCAGATCAACAACATCTTCTTGCGGTGAGTGAATAGTGAAGTGCCCCTCGTTCACCGGAACAAACAGCAGGGCATCCTTCAAAGACCCACACAGGGATCCTTAAAACTGGGTTCAAATCCCCCGCAGCTCAGCCCATAAAAAGTCCATGGCCGTATTCATTAGGGCCTACGGTAGCAAAATGTTTCACAACGGAATAGAAATGAACATTTCTCATTGGAAGAGTTCAGGTAGTCCCGCCGTGTTTCAGTCCATTTTCCTCCGCTTGTTGCCTAATGAATACGACCCTTGTGTTTTTCTCCAGTTGGCTCCTTTTACAATGCCACCACTGACCACCACCTCCTTTCAAACTGCAACCACCCGTATGTCTCTGAAAGCCCACACCTGTCAGTTAGTTTCCCCTCTTCTTTCTGTCAATGCCCTGGCTGAGAAGGGGAACTGTGCTGCTGTGAGTGTTTCCTTGGCAGGCTTTCCCAGCCATGCTCTTTTAGACAGAAACAGCAGCAGCGGCTTGGGGACAACTGATAGATGGGAAATTATCATGACTATCTCTGTCAGACCCCACTGCACATCTGTTGTCAGTGCAGAGGAAATGTCCTTTGGTCATAGGGTCAAAAGTCAAATGTGATTCTCATAATGGATAGTTTCAGACTTTCGAGATGCAGTGCTATGATGACAGTAGAGTCATTATTTTGGATTGCAATGATGTTGAGCCTTTCTCAATCCTTCGGGCTCCACTCCTAACCCCAAACATAATGTCTCATCTCAAGTCACGACCACTAGCAAAACTGTACCTCCATTCACATTACTCAAGTATAGTAAAATAATTAAATAATCATGAGACACAGAAGCACAGCAGAGATTCCTGTTGCTGTGGTTACAGAGAAACGCTTTACTCCTTGTTGATTGAGGGAGGAGCCCACTCAACGTTGGCCACCAGGATTAAAAATGACATCGGAGGGCATTCAAGTGCTCCATTAGAGCCTCCATGCCCACTGCACAGTCTGACTGGCAGGGCTGTACCAACGGCTTCCAGACAGCCCAAAATGGGTCACTCAAAAATAAAAATCATTGTTTGGGGGTGGGGGGGAGCTCTGTTTGGGCTGTTGGGTCTACTGCTCTGCTTTCTGCAAATGAGGTAGGGGGGGTTAGTTGAGTTAGGAGCACTACAGTGGCTGAGCACATTTCACAGCTTTTACCCGTTGTGATTCGACTCAGTGAGCATCAAAGTCAGCAGAGGGAGCCATTTTAGCCTTCCTAATGCACTGTCTCTCTCTCTCTGCTCCATTGTGTCCCATCAGAACCATACGCTCCTGTAGTCTCTGTGTAGTCATTTGAAGTTTGATTGTGGTTTGTGTTGTCTGATTCTGGTAGGTTCATCTACGAAACCGATCACTTCAATGGAGTGGCCGAGCTCCTGGAGATACTGGGGAGGTGAGTCCAGAGATTTTTGGTGTGATTTCAAGCATGCATCGACAAAATCAACATACATGTTATCACACGTTATCAAGCATCTTTGACTCTAGCTGCATGTTGCACAAAACTGCAGTAGCACAGCAAGCACATGACATTATATTAGGTGGAACTAGGACATGAAACCTTGTACACTCATGCCATAATATCTCCATTTTACCTGATTTACTCATATCGCTACACTAGAGGTTCCCTTGAGTGCTTCTACAGGCTGCTCTGCTGTTAACATCTTAACACCACAGAATTATGTGAATCTCAGTTGCACTGCGGACCTCTGTCCTTTTCAACTATTTGAGTTAAGGTCATCTGGGGGCGCTTCCTGTTAAAAGAAAAATTAAGCTTTGTTATTTTGTTCCACAGTGAAATGTCTCCCTGGTTCTACCTATGAATACTCATCTCTCTCTGCCTCTCAGACCACCCACCCTGTGTGTGTGTACAGTCTCTCATGCATGCGTGTTTGCTTCTCAAGGCGATGATTGGAGTGTTGTATTTGTATATCTGCAGCATCATCAATGGCTTTGCACTGCCGTTGAAGGCGGAACACAAGCAGTTCCTGATGAAGGTGCTCATCCCCATGCACACCGGCAAAGGACTGGCCCTGTTCCACGCACAGGTAACCAAACACCTTATACAAGATCAATAAATAACCCATTTTAAGAATTTGCTTTAACTACTCTCTCTCAGTAGACAACCGCTCTTCTGTTTTTAGCACCTATCTAAATCTGAGAAATGTAACTGGCATTATGTGGAATTATAGGTCAAATGTTATACAATATCATGACATAGTAATTAGCTTAGCTAGCCGTTTGTACTGTCAGGTCAGTCTTTTTGAACAGTAGATGATGTAGAAGCCTGTGTAATCATAACTCATGAGCTAAAATGAACTGTGCTCTGAAAAAAGCCTTGGATAACAGTGCCTTCTAGAGGCCGTATTATACACTTGAAAGCTCTGATAGGGTTGTATGCACTGAGTGTACAAAACATTCCATAACATAGACTGACCAGGGGAAATCTATGATCCCTTATTGATGTCAACTGTTAAATCCACTTCAATCAGTGTAGATTAAGGGGAGGAGACTGGTTAAAGAATGATTTTTAAGCCTTGAGACATGTATGTGTGCTATTCAAAGGGTGAATGGGCTTTTGAACAGGGTATGGTAAAAGATACCAGGATCACCGGTTTGAGTGTGTCAAGAACTGCATTGCTGCTGGATTTTATACGCTCAACAGTTTCCCGTGTGTATCAAAAATGTTCAACCACCCAAAGGACATCCAGCAAACTTAACATAACTGTGGGAAACATTGGAGTCAACATGAGCCACCATCCCTGTGGACCGCTTGACACCTTGTAGAGTCCATACCCTGACGAATTGAGGCTGTTCTGAGGGGAAAAGGTGGTGCAACTCAATATTAGGAAGGTGTTCCTAATGTTTTATACACTCGGTGTATAGTACACACCTCATTGGAATGTTTATGTTAACATTAAATACATAAACTCACTTGCCTGTTCTTTGTCCTTTCAGCTGGCCTACTGTGTTGTCCAGTTCCTGGAGAAGGACCCCACCCTCACTGAGCCGGTACTCTAACTAACTAACTAACTAACTAACATTCCTTACAATCTACTATGGAGACACTAGGTTCCCATAAGAAAAAGTAATATATGGCTCTATATATATATATATATTATATATATATACAGTGCCTTGCGAAAGTATTCGGCCCCCTTGAACTTTGCGACCTTTTGCCACATTTCAGGCTTCAAACATAAAGATATAAAACTGTATTTTTTTGTGAAGAATCAGCAACAAGTGGGACACAATCATGAAGTGGAACGACATTTATTGGATATTTCAAACATTTTTAACAAATCAAAAACTTAAAAATTGGGCGTGCAAAATTATTCAGCCCCTTTACTTTCAGTGCAGCAAACTCTCTACAGAAGTTCAGTGAGGATCTCTGAATGATCCAATGTTGACCTAAATGACTAATGATGATAAATACAATCCACCTGTGTGTAATCAAGTCTCCGTATAAATGCACCTGCACTGTGATAGTCTCAGAGGTCCGTTAAAAGCGCAGAGAGCATCATGAAGAACAAGGAACACACCAGGCAGGTCCGAGATACTGTTGTGAAGAAGTTTAAAGCCGGATTTGGATACAAAAAGATTTCCCAAGCTTTAAACATCCCAAGGAGCACTGTGCAAGCGATAATATTGAAATGGAAGGAGTATCAGACCACTGCAAATCTACCAAGACCTGGCCGTCCCTCTAAACTTTCAGCTCATACAAGGAGAAGACTGATCAGAGATGCAGCCAAGAGGCTGATCACTCTGGATGAACTGCAGAGATCTACAGCTGAGGTGGGAGACTCTGTCCATAGGACAACAATCAGTCGCATATTGCACAAATCTGGCCTTTATGGAAGAGTGGCAAGAAGAAAGCCATTTCTTAATGATATCCATAAAAAGTGTTGTTTAAAGTTTGCCACAAGCCACCTGGGAGACACACCAAACATGTGGAAGAAGGTGCTCTGGTCAGATGAAACCAAAATGGAACTTTTTGGCAACAATGCAAAACGTTATGTTTGGCATAAAAGCAACACAGCTGAACACACCATCCCCACTGTCAAACATGGTGGTGGCAGCATCAAGGTTTGGGCCTGCTTTTCTTCAGCAGGGACAGGGAAGATGGTTAAAATTGATGGGAAGATGGATGGAGAAATACAGGACCATTCTGGAAGAAAACCTGATGGAGTCTGCAAAAGACCTGAGACTGGGACGGAGATTTGTCTTCCAACAAGACAATGATCCAAAACATAAAGCAAAATCTACAATGGAATGGTTCAAAAATTAACATTTCCAGGTGTTAGAATGGCCAAGTCAAAGTCCAGACCTGAATCCAATCGAGAATCTGTGGAAAGAACTGAAAACTGCTGTTCACAAATGCTCTCCATCCAACCTCACTGAGCTCGAGCTGTTTTGCAAGGAGGAATGGGAAAAAATTTCAGTCTCTCGATGTGCAAAACTGATAGAGACATACCCCAAGCGACTTACAGCTGTAATCGCAGCAAAAGGTGGCGCTTCACAGTATTAACTTAAGGGGGCTGAATAATTTTGCACACCCAATTTTTCAGTTTTTGATTTGTTAAAAAAGTTTGAAATATCCAATAAATGTCGTTCCACTTCATGATTGTGTCCCACTTGTTGTTGATTCTTCACAAAAAAATACAGTTTTATATCTTTATGTTTGAAGCCTGAAATGTGGCAAAAGGTCGCAAAGTTCAAGGGGGCCGAATACTTTCGCAAGGCACTGTATGTATGTGTGTGTGTGTACACTACCGTTCAAAAGTTTGGGATCACTTAGAAATGTCCTTGTTTTTGAAAGAAAAGCACACTTTTTTGTCCATTAAAATAACATCAAATTGATCAGAAATACAGTGCAGACATTGTTAATGTTGTAAATGACTATTTTAGCTGGAAACGGATGATTTTTAATGGAATATCTACATAGGCGTACAGAGGCCCATTATAGCAACCATCACCCCTGTGTTCCAATGGCACGTTGTGTTAGCTAATCCAAGTTTATAATTTTAGAAGGCTAATTGATCGTTAGAAAACCCTTTATGTTAACACAGCTGAAAACTGTTGTTTTGATTAAAGAAGCAATAAAACTGTCCTTCTTTAGACTAGTTGAATATCTGGAGCATCAGCAATTGTGGGTTTGATTACATGCTCAAAATGGCCAGAAACAAATACCTTTCTTCTGAAACTCGTCAGTATATTCTTGTTCTGAGAAATTAAGGCTATTCCATGCGAGAAATTGCCAAGAAACTGAAGATCTCGTACAACTCTGTGTACTACTCCCTTCACAGAACAGCGCATGTGGGAGGGCCCCGGTGCACAACTGAGCAAGAGGACAAGTACATTAGTGGCTAGTTTGAGAAACAGACGCCTCACAAGTCCTCAACTGGCAGCTTCATTAAATGGTACCCACAGAACACCAGTCTCAACGCCAACAGTGAAGATGCTGGCCTTTCAAACAGTCCATTTATATTTTCCAATGGGGCTATACATTTGGGTGAGGTTTTTTTCTCACCTGAGTAGCCTCGTTTCACTGCCAAAAATCAAATTAAACCATCTAGTGTTAAGCGAAATAACAGCACAATGTCAAATGCAGGTAGCCAAGTAAAATAATTAGCATCCAATCACGTTAACCGTTACTCTTTCGTGGGAATTCCATTAACTGTCCATATGTAGCCAAACGTAGCTGCTGCTAATGTTGGTATCTGTACTGATGGCTCAAAAGCCATGACAGGGAGACATAGTGGAGTGGTAACGCGCATGCAAGCAGTTGCTCCTGACGCCACTTGGGTACACTGCAGCATCCACCAAGAGGCTCTTGCTGCCAAGGGAATGCCTGGCAGCTTGAAAGATGTTTTGGACACTACAGTGAAAATGCTTAACTTTGTTAAAGCAAGACCACTGAACTCTCGTGTATTTTCTGCACTGTGCAATGATATGTGCAGTGACCATGTAATGCCTTTACAACATACAGAAGTGCGCTGGTTATCAAGAGGCAAAGTATTGACACGTTTTTTTAAATTGAAAGATAAGCTTAAAGTTTTATTTACTGACCATAATTGTCATGATAATTGTCATCACCATGATGACGAGTTTCTCACATGACTGGTCTATCTGGGTGATGTTTTTTCTTGCCTGAATGAATTGAATCTAGGATTACAGGGACTCTCCACAACTAAACTCAGCAAAAAAAGAAACTCACTGTCAACTGCGTTTATTTTCAGCAAACTTAACGTGTAAATATTTGTTTGAACATAAGATTCAACAAATGAGACATAAACTGAACAAGTTCCACAGACATGTGACTAACAGAAATTGAATAATGTGTCCCTGAACAAAGGGGGGTCAAAATCAAAAGTAACAGTCAGTATCTGGTGTAGCCACCAGCTGCATTAAGTACTGCAGTGCATCTCCTCCTCGTGGACTGCACCAGATTTGCCCGTTCTTGCTGTGAGATGTTACCCCACTCTTCCACCAAGGCACCTGCAAGTTCCCGGACATTTCTGGGGGGAATGGCCCTAGCCCTCACCCTCTAATCTAACAGGTCCCAGATGTGCTCATTGGGATTGAGATCCGGGCTCTTCGCTGGCCATGGCAGAACACTGACAGAACGAGCAGTATTGCTGGTGGCATTGTCATGCTGGAGGGTCATGTCAGGATGAGCCTGCATGAAGGGTACCACATGAGAGAGGATGATGTCTTCCCTGTAACGCACAGCGTTGAGATTGCCTGTAATGACAACAAGCTCAATCCGATGATGCTGTGACACACCGCCCCAGACCTTGACGGACCCTCCATCTCCAAATTGATCCCACTCCAGAGTACAGGCCTCGGTATAACGCTCATTCCTTCGACGATAAATGCGAATCCGACCATCACCCCTGGTGAGACAAAACCGCGCCTCATCAGTGAAGAGCCCTTTTTGCCCGTCCTGTCTGGTCCTGCGGCGGTGGGTTTGTGCCCATAGGCAACGTTGTTACCGGTGATGTCTGGTCAGGACCTGTCTTAAAACAGGCTTACAAGCCCTCAGTCAGCCTCTCTCAGCATATTGCAGACAGTCTGAGCACTGATGGAGGGATTGTGCGTTCCTGGTGTAACTAGGGCAGTTGTTGCCATCCTGTACCTGTCCCGCAGGTGTGATGTTCGGATGTACCGATCCTGTGCAGGTGTTGTTACACGTGGTCTGCCACTACGAGGATGATCAGTCCTGTCTCCCTGTAGCGATGTCTTAGGCGTCTCATAGTACGGACATTGCAATTTATTGCCCTGGCCACATCTGCAGTCCTCATGCCTCCTTGCAGCATGCCTAAGGCACGTTCACGCAGATGATCAGGGACCCTGGGCATCTTTCTTTTGGTGTTTTTCCAGAGTCTGTAGACAGGCCTCTTTTAGTGTCCTATGTTTTCATAACTGTGACCTTAATTGCCTACCGTCTGTAAGCTGTTTTTATGGTTCATTGAACAAGCATGGGAAACAGTGTTTAACCTGTTGAGTGTAGGGGGCAGTATTTTGATGTTTGGATGAAAAATGTACTCAAATGAAACTGCCTATTTCTCAGGCCCAGAATCTAGAATATGCGTATAATTGTCAGATTAGGATAGAAAACACTCTAAAGTTTCCAAAACGGTCAAAATATTGTCTGTGAGTATAACAGAACTGATATTGCAGGCGAAAACCTGAGGAAAATCCAACCTGGACGTGCTGTTTATCCTGAAATACTCTCTGTTTCATAGCCTGCCTTCGCTCCATTTAAAGGGATATCAACCAGATTTATTTTCCTATGGCTTCCCCATGGTGTGAACAGTCTTTAGACATAGTTTCAGGCTTTTATTTTGAAAAATGAGCGAGAAAGATTACATCGCGTCATTGGATGGCTGGGTGCCAGCAGCGTTTTGCATGTGCAACAGCTTGGAGCAGACATTTTCTCTCTCCTATTGAAGAAGCTACAGCCCCGGTTGAAATATTATCGATTATGTATTGTAGAAACAAGCTGAGGATTGATTATAAAAAACTTTTGACATGTTTCTACGAACTTTACGGATACTATTTGGACTTTTCGTCTGCCTGCTCGAGCCTGTGGATTTCTGAACAAAACGCGCCAAATAAATGGAGGTATTTTGGATATAAAAATAATCTTTATGGAACAAAAGGAACATTTATTGTGTAACTGGGAGTCTCGTGAGGGCAAACATCCGAAAATCATCAAAGGTAAGCGATTCATTTTATTGCTTTTCTGACTTTCGTGACCAATCTACTTGGCTGCTAGCTGTTTGTAATATGAGAGAGATGTCCTTACATAAACGCTTGGTATGCTTTCACCGAAAAGCTTTTTTGAAATCTGACACGCCAGGTGGATTAACAACAAGCTAAACTGTGTTTTGCTATATTGCACTAATGATTTCATGAAAATTTAATATTTTTAGTCATTTAATTTGAATTTGGTGCTCTGCAATTCAGCGGATGTTGACGAAAATGATCCCGGTAACGGGATGGGTGCACCAAGAAGTTAAACCCTTTACAATGAAGATCTGTGAAGTTATTTGGATTATTGCGAATTATCTTTGAAAGACAGGGTCCTGAAAAGGGGATGTTTCTTTTTTTGCGAGTTGATATTCAATGTGCAGGACAAAATTGAGGCTATGATTAAGAAGTTGGAGTCTTCTCTGTCTGCAATAACAAGGACAACACACGGGTCTTTCCATCATTGTATGATTTTTTTTGTGTGCAAGAAAACTCAAGTTTACGGACAATGTGAAATGTGATATAGCGAAGCACCTGAGTGAGTTGGGTGTGCGGTTACGTTATCCCTTTCATGCCATGCCTCCAGTCCACTTACCGATGTCTGAACAAGAGAGCCTCATCGAAATTGCAACAAGCGGTTCTGTGAAAATGTAATTTAATCAGAAGCCACTGCCAGATTTCTGGATTGGGATGCGCTCAGAGTATCCTGCCTTGGCAAATCGCGCTAAGACACCGATGCCCTTTGCAACCACTTACCTATATGAGAGTGGATTCTTGGCCCTCACGAGCATGAAAACTAAATACAGGCACAGACTGTGTGTGGAAAATGATTTAAGACAGACTCTCTCCAATACAACCCAACATTGCAGAGTTATGTGCGTCCTTTCAAGCACACCCTTCTTGTTAACCTGTGGTGAGTTATTCACAATTTTCGATGAACAAATCATGTTTTATATGTAAGATGGTTAAATAAAGAGCAAAATTATTGATTATTATTGTATTATTATTTGTGCCCTGGTCCTATAAGAGCTCTTTGTCACTTCTCACAAGCCGGGTTGTGACAAAAACTCACACTCCGGAGGTGGCTCCAGCGACCTGTTCGGTGGCTACAAGGAAGAAGCAGCTGCGTCGAGACAGCCCCACAAGATGGCCTCCAACAATTTCGCCCCACCAGAGCCCCAGGGTGTCATCAGGCAAACCAACCCCCCAGGACCTGAGCCCTAGGACCTTGCCTCAGGACTACCTGGGCTGGTGACTCCTTGCTGTTCTCAGTCCACCTGGTCGTGCTGCTGCTCCAGTTTCAACTGTTCTGCCTGCGGCTATGGAGCCCTGACCTGTTCACCAGATGTGCTACCTTGTCCCGGACCTGCTGTTTTCGACTCTCTACCGCACCTGCTGTCTCTAACTCTGAATGATCGGCTACGAAAAGCCAACTGACATTTACTTCTGAGGTGCAGGCCTGTTTCATCCTCTACAACCACTGTGATTATTATTATTTGACCCTGCTAGTCATCAATGAATGTTTGAACATCTTGGCCATGTACTGTTGTAATCTCCACCCGGCACAGCCAGAAGAGGACTGGCCACCCCTCAGAGCCTGGTTCGTCTCTAGGTGACTACCTAGGTTCCTTCCTTTTTAGGGAGTTTTTCCTAGCCATTGTGCTTCTACATCTGCATTACTTGCTATTTGGGGTTTAGGCTGGGTTTCTGTATAGCACTTTGTGACATCGGCTGATGTAAAAAGGGCTTTATAAATACATTTAATTGATTGATGATTGATAATAAATCTATCCTATAGTGTGTGTGTGGCAGGCTTACAATGATGGCAAAAAACAACATTTGAGAATGCGCTGAACCTGACGCTAGAGGGGGTACGGTACGCAGCTGGAGGTTGAATGTTTGAAGGGGTACGGGACTATAAAAAGTTTGGGAACCACTGGTCTACGCCATCTCGATCTAATCTCAATGAGATGACAAGTATCATCTACAGTAGATACAAGAAACAACAATGTAGTCATAAGGTTGCACGGAATGCAATTAGAAAATAATGAATCCCTACCTGTGAGTGTTGCTTTTAAATCTATTGTTTTTAAATACATGCCATGTAAAAAATAAATAAATTAAAAAAAATTCTGGAATACATGTCAAATCAATAAATGCATTGAACAAAAATAAATCTGAGTAAATTTTGCATGATGAAAATGCATATCCATATTATTCTTTTTTTCTATGGGGGTGTGAGATTTATGTTCGACTATATCGTCATCTATTTTAAAATGTATGTCACGTTTGTAAACTACGTGGCAGTAGAATGTTCCGTACTGAAAAACTCAGGGACTTTCAACTTGGCACCGTCCAACAAGTCAGTTTGTCAAATGTCTGCCCTGCTAGAGCTGCCCCGGTCAACTGTAAGTGTTATTGTGGAGTGGAAACGTCTAGGAGCAACAACGGCTCAGCCGCGAAGTGGTAGGACACACAAGTTCACAGAACGGGACCGTTGAGTGCTGAAGCATGTAGCGAGTAAAACTCGTTTGTCCTCGGTTGCAACACTCACTACCGAGTTCAAAACTGTCTCTGGAAGCGACGTCGGCACAAGAACTGTTCGTTGAGAGTGTCATGGAGTGAGTTTCCATGGCTGAGCAGCCGTACAGAAGCCTAAGATCACCATGCGCTAGCCAAGCGTCGGCTAGAATAGTGTAAATCTCGAATCCATTGTACTCTGGAGCAGTGGAAACACGTTCTCTGAAATGATGAATCATGCTTCACCATCTGACAGTCTGAGAACAAATCTGGGTTTGGTGGATGCAAGGAGATACCTGCCCCAATGCATAGTGCCAACTGTAAAGTTTGGTGGAAGAAGAATAATGCTCTGGGGCTGTTTTTCATGGTTTGGGCTAGGCCACTTAGTTCCAGTGAAGGGAAATATTAATGCTACAGCAATACAAAAAACAAAAAAAATAGACGATTCTGTGCTTCCAACTTTGTGGCAACAGTTTGGGGAAGGCCCTTTCCTGTTTCAGCATTACAGTGCCCCGTGCACAAAGCAAGATGCATACAGAAATTATTTGATCTGTGTGGAAGAACTTGACTGGTCTGCACAGAGTTCTGACCTCAACCCCATCGAACACCTTTAAGATGAATTGCAACACCGACTGCGAGCCAGGCCTAATCGCCCAACATCAGTACCCGGCCTCACCAATGCTATTTTGGCTGAATGGATTTAAGTCCCCGCAGCAATTTTTCAACATCTAGTGGAAAGCCTTCCCATAATAATGGGGGCTGTTATAGCAGCAAAGGGTGGACCAACTCCATATTAATGACCATGATTTTGGAATTAAATGTTCAATGTGCAGGTGTCCACATACTGGAGTGTATATGGGTTTTAAATATATGGTCAATGCCATATATTACTTTTCCATATTGGGTTGTGGATGTCAGCTCTCCTGTAAAGCTGTAGGAATGTGTCTGTTTCCTATAGGGAACTAACAGTGCTAGCTTCCTCAAACTGTTATTTTTTTTTTTTTTCAAAATCATGAATTACTCATATTGTACCAAGGTAAATAGCATGTAGCGCTATCGTCCTATGCACATTACCGTTGTTGTTTTTTGACTAAAGACAGACAGAAAAAATGAAAGGCTCTTCCTTGGAACTAAATGTCATCTGTTCAATCCTCAGGTGATTCGGGGGCTGTTGAAGTTTTGGCCCAAAACCTGTAGCCAGAAGGAGGTATGTCTGTCTGGCTCTTTCGGTCTGTTTCTCTGTTATGACTGCCAGATTACACCGCACACTGGAGCAGATACTTGTAAAAAAAAAAGTGTACCGGCATCTCTTGAACATTTGTGTCTTGTTGTTTCCCACCTACCCTAGGTGATGTACCTAGGGGAAATCGAGGAGATCCTGGATGTCATTGAGCCCACCCAGTTCAAGAAGATCCAAGAGCCCCTGTTCAAGCAGATCTCCAGATGTGTGGCCAACCCCCACTTCCAGGTACAGTCTTGACTTCCAACTTACTTTTAGCTCCTAGTGGAAAGGAAGTTGGCAAAGGGCCTCAATTAAAAAGTATCTCCAGCAAACCCTTATCATTTTAAAAGGCTATTTGATCATTAGAAAACCCTTTTGCAAGTATGTTAGCACAGCTGAAAAAAACACCAGTCTCAACGTCAACAGTGAAGAGGCGACTTCAGTTTGCTGGCCTTCTAGGCAGAGTTCCTCTGTCCAGTGTCTGTGTACTTTTGCCCATCTTAATCTTTTCTTTTTATTGGCCAGTCTGGGATATGGCTTTTTCTTTGCAACTCTGCCTAGAAGGTCAGCAAACCGGAGTTGACTTTGAGACTGGTGTTTTGCGGGTACTGTTTTATGAAGCTGCCAGTTGAGGACTTGTAAGGCATCTGTTTCTCAAACTAGACACTATTTCTGATCTATTTGATGTTATTTTAATGGATAATATTTTTCAATGTTGCTTTTCTTTCAATAACAAGGACATTTCTAAGTGACCCCACACTTTTGAACGGTAGGGTACCTACAGTGCATTCGGAAAGTATTCAGACCCCTTGACTTTTTCCACATTTTGTTACGATACAGCCTTGTTATAAAATGGATTAAATTAGATTTTTTTCCCTCATCAATCTACGCTAGGGATGCACGATATATCGGTGAACATATCGGAATCGGACGATATTAGCTAAAAATGCCAACATCGGTATTGGCCAATGTCTAGTTTAGGCCGATGTGCAAAACCAACCTGACGTGCATACCTATGTAACGTAGGTATATGACGCCACGTAAAAGTTTTGCGCTACACGTGCAACACAGCATTCCTAACCTTGCCCGCAATGTCGAGCAGTCATTTGAAAGACTAAGAAAAATTTCAGCGAGACAACTCAAAAGGTCAAATCCATTAAAGCCACGATAATGGATTTCATTGCACTTGACAATCAACCGTTCTCTGTCGTGGGTGATGTTGGCTTTCGCCAACTGGTTGAGCACCGGTACACACTACCAAGTGCGCTATTTTTTCAGATGTTACCCTACCGGAGTTTCACAGTAAAGGCGTCACTGCTATTAGCTTCACGTCATACATACTATGGAACACCGTTTGGGTCTTTGTGTTTCAAAAAATATACAGTAGCACTGTCAAAGCTGTACAAAAAAAGTCTGCAAACACCGGCCACGAACGATGTTTACAATACCGCGTTGGTAATAAAGCATAATTTGTTTGACCACAACTTCTGGGGTAGCTAGCTTTAGTTTGGTACCCAGCTAGCACCAATACAACCAGCCTGATAACAATGACCAGTAGAAACTGCAGTCATTTTCATTATTCTTAGCAATGATTTAGGAATCCTTGTAAGTATTAGCTAGGTTGCCACTTGTTGTTTGCCTATTGAAATTGAACTTCAGTTCATGAAAATAAATAGCTAGCCAGCTACTTAACCCTGTTTCCCAAAGCTAACGTTATAAGCAGCCAGCTAGCTTCATCTGGCTAGTGAGGCTCGACCTGACCGGTCGTGTGTTGTGAAGCTAGCCACAATAAAGATTAGGCACAATAGTGGAAATTGCGGTTTGCCTTCAAAATTAAAGTATGTCATTGACAGTGATGCAAAATAATCTAAATAGTAGAATTATGCCATATATGTGTTTATATGCTGTTATGTACAAAATGTGAAAAAAGCCAAGGGGTCTGAATACTTTCCAAATGCACTGTATTATATTCCGGACTCTGGTCCGGAAGCTAATTTCCTGCAATTCTATTCATTTTACCATAGGTTTTTGTACTGTGTGTTTAAATACTGTATTCGCGACATAGCTCATTCTAATATTTCGACTACATTGCATTTTAATTACTGTTTATACATGCCACATATTTATTTATATACTATATTCTTGACATACAGTAGCTCACTAATATATATACTGCTATACGTATTATTCTTAGTATATCTTGTGTTTATTTATTTTTGATTTATTTTATTTATCTGTTATTTTACCAGGTAAGTTGATTGAGAACACTTTCTCATTTACAGCAACGACCTGGGGAATAGTTACAGGGGAGAGGAGGGGGATGAATGAACCAATTGTAAACTGGGTATTCTTAGGTGACCGTAATGGTTTGAGGGCCAGATTGGGAATTTAGCCAGGACCCTGGGGTTAACACCCCTACTCGTACGATAAGTGCCATGGGATCTTTAATGACATCAGAGAGTCAGGACACCCGTTTAACGTCCCATCCGAAAGACGGCACCCTACACAGGGCAGTAGGATATTTTTTTAGACCAGAGGAAAGAGTGACTCCTACTGGCCCTCCAACACCACTTCCAGCAGCATCTGGTCTCCCATCCAGGGACTGACCAGGACCAACCCTGCTTAGCTTCAGAAGCAAACCAGCAGTGGTATGCAGGGTGGTATGCTGCTGGTGTAAATTAATCCGGTGTACACTCAGTAGCCAGTTTATTAGGTACACCCATCTAGTACCAGAACAGCCTGAATTATTTTGGGCATGGACATGTTGCTCAATTGGTATCAAGGGATCTAACATCTGCCAGGAAAACACTCCCTACACCACCACCACCATCCTGTACCGTTGACACCAGGCAGGATGCCATGAAATCCTGACTGCCATTAGCATGATGCAACTGGGATTTGTCGGACCAGGCTATGTTTTTCCACTCATCAATTGTCCAGTGTTTGGTTATCGCATGCCCACCGGAGCATGCGATAACTGTTTAGCTGATAGGAGGGGAACCTGGTGTGGTTATCTGTTGCAATAGCCAATCCGTGACAATGGCCGACGAGTTGTGCGTTTCGAAATGCCATTCTGCATACCGCTGTTGTACTGTGCCGTTATTTTCCTGTTTGTGGCCCGCCTGTTAGCTTGTACGATTCTTGCCAATCTCCTTCGACCTCTCATCAACGAGCTGTTTTCGCCCACAGGATGTTTTTAGTTTGTCGCACCATTCTCTGTAAACCCTAGACACTGTCGTGCGGGAAAACCCAGGAGGTCGGCCGTTTCTGAGATAATGGAACCGGCACGCCTGGCACCAATAATGATTCTTTTGCCCGTTCTAACAATAAAATGGAACAGTAAGTCATTGCCTCGATACCTGTCTGCCTGCTTTATATAGCAAGCCACGGCCACGTGACTCACGGTCTGTAGGAGCGAACCATTTTCAGTGAACGGGGTGGCATACCTAATAAACTGGCCACTGATCGTATATACGTATAGATTGCATTTGGATTAGTGTTAATTGGATTCGTTCCAACATTTCTTGTGTATTTATTTATTTTGTTTGTCTACTTGTTTGACATGTTACTGCATTGTTAGGAGCTAGTAACAAAAGCATTTCGCTGCACCCGCTGCAACACAATACCTCATAATGACAATGCAAAAATGGGTTTTTAGAAACTTTTTATAATTTATAAAAAAATAAAAACGGCTTTCACATTTACAAGTATTCAGACCCTTTACTCAGTACTTCGTTGAAGCACCTTTGGCAGCAGATACAGCCTCATGTCTTCTTGGGTATGATGCTACAAGCTTGGTACACCTGTATTTGGGGAGTTTTAACCATTCTTCTCTGCAGATCCTCACAAGCTCTGTCAGGTTGGATGGGGAGCGTTGCTGCAAAGCTATTTTGAGGTCTCTCCAGAGATGTTCGATTGGTTTCTAGTCCGAGCTCTGGCTGGGCCACTCAAGGACATTCAGAGACTTGTCCCAAAGCCTCTCCTGCATTGTCTTGGCTGTGTGCTTAGGGTCGTAGTCTTGTTGGAAGGTGAACCTTCGCCCCAGTGTGAGGTCCTGAGCGCTCTGGAGCACGTTTTTAACAAGGATCTATGTACTTTGCAGAGTTTAACTTTGCCTCCATCCTGACTGGTCTCCCAGTCCCTGCCACTGAAAAACACCCCCACAGCATGATGCTGCCACCACCATGCTTCATCGTAGGGATGTTGCCAGGTTTATTCCAGACGTGACGCTTGGTATTCAGGCCAAGCTGTTCAGTCTTGGTTTCCTCAGACCAGAGAATGTTGTTTCTCATGGTCTGAGAGTCCTTGAGGTGCCTGTTGGCAAACTCCAAGCGGGCTGTCATGTGCCTTTTACTGAGGTGTCTTCCATCTGGCCACTCTACCATAAAGGCCTGATTAGTGGAGTGCTGCAGAGATGGTTGTCCTTCTGGAAAATTCTCCCATCTCCACAGAGGAACTCTTGAGCTCTGTCAGAGTGACCATCGGGTTCTTGGTCACCTCCCTGACCAAGGCCCTTCTCCCCCGATTGCTCAGTTAGGCTGGGCGGCCAGCTCTAGGAAGAGTCTTGGTGGTGTCAAACATCTTCCATTTAAGAATGATGGAGGCTACTGTGTTCTTGGGGACCTTCAATGCTTCAGAAATGTTTTGGTTCCCTTCCCCAGATCTGTGCCTCGACACAATCCCCAATCAAGTTGTAGCAACATCAAGAATGATCAATGGAAACAGGATGCACTTGAGTTTAATTTCGAGTCTCATAGCAAAGGGTCTGAATACTTTAGACATGTTTGCATATTCCATTATAGTCAATGGTAAGTGATGACTCAACAAAATGTGACAACCAATTTTCGCTGTAATGAAACAAAATATTTATAAAACGATTTTGGAAATAAACTACCAGCACAGAAAGAGTGAAAGTAAGGCCACATGTAAAAATGGGTGAACTTAATGTGACTGTCATTTGTTAGACTGCCAGCCCAGCTCATTTCCTCTTGATCCCTACAGGTAGCAGAGCGAGCCCTCTACTTCTGGAACAACGAGTATATCCTGAGCCTCATTGAGGAGAACATTGACAAGATTCTTCCTATCATGTTTGGTAGCCTGTACAGAATCTCCAAAGAACACTGGAACCCGTACGTACTCCACTCTCAGGTTCTCAACCCATTGCCCTCAGGGTAAAGCAGTAACAAGTAACAACGCAATGCTTAATACTGAACTCTTAACTAGAGTTTGGGGTTTTAAGTTTTCTGCGATATCCCTATAACTGTATGTATGACATGGTATTGCTTTATTGGGGCGTAATGCAAGTTTGTTTTTTTCTAGTTATCTAATCCTAGCATTGCTACTGTAGGATTGAGTGAGAGCCAGTGAACATCTCCGGATGTGTTTAATTCTGATGCCATTATCCCCTGTATGTTTCCAGGACAATTGTAGCTCTGGTCTACAATGTGCTGAAGACCCTGATGGAGATGAACAGCACGCTATTTGATGAGCTGACAGCCTCCTACAAATCAGACAGACAGCGGTGAGTGAGCTCTTCCAGTTCATATATTCATTTTAGTTCTTCAATCTAACCAAGTAGTGTGAGCAAACTAGTACAATAAATAGTAAGGGATAGAGTTGGGAAACAACTCTGGCTTGTTTGCTTTGTACAACACATAATACATTGGATTACATTACCTCTGTTAATTACCCTTTTTTGAGGACAGTCAGTCCTTTAGTCCCCCTCTGTACCTAAGGTCTGAAATTGGTGTGTGTGTCCAGGGAGAAGAAGAAGGAGCAGGAGAGGGAGGAGCTGTGGAAAAAGCTAGATGAATTGAAGCTGAGCGATGCGGCAGCACTGGTGCAGAACAACAGCCACGGGCTACAGAACGCTGCCCAAAACATCAACAACAACAACAACAACAATCACCACGACAACCAGGAGAAGAGCACCGCTATCTCCGTGGACCATGAAGACCCCGTTGTCGCCATGGATACCACGGAGGGTGTTGAGGTTGTCACAAGTGCCAAATGACACAGGACTCCATTTTGTACTCCGTAACGGTTTCGAGGCCGTCTCAGAACTGTCAGGGAGGGGTGACGGGGAGGAGGGGTCTGAGAAAATAGCAACAAAAAAAAGATAAACCTCAGCAGTATGTTCAATCTATATACAGTAAAACTATTTCAAATGCCAGCAATTGTCCTTTGGCAGAAAACGTATATTTCAATTTAAGAATATTTTGGGATGTTACAGTGTGGCCACAGTATATTGGTAAACTTTTTTGTCTGATCAAAGAATTTATCCTTTCACATTTACTTTCTTAACTGAGAAAAGATGTTTGTGATATTCAATGTATAAACAATATGAGGGGGGGGGGGGGGGGATAATGACTTGAAAAAAACATTTCTGATTGTGCTGCACTTAGAGAAGCTAAATGGCTATTTTAAGATTTGTCTTTTGTATGTGCTTTCATCACTGCTCCCAACACGGTTGCAAACTTAAGGGAAGAGGGGTTCAGGGGGCGAGCTTTAGGGGGTGGGTGGGAGACCATGGAGACAGGAGTGTGTTCATAATCCCTACATAGGAGACCTGAGTGAGTGACACTATCATGAGGTCTCATGTTTTCGGGTGTTTAATATTCTTATCTGAATACATGATGCTTAACGTTATAGCTGCCATTATAACACATTCAAAACCTGCAGCCATAAAACCTATTTACAGTAAGTATTTGAAATGAGCTTAGTTTAGAGAAACAAATGATGAAATGGTCACAGATTTAAGTACGTATAACATATTTTTCCAGTCTAAATAGAGAATCGATTAATAATTAAAAAAGCTGATGTAGAAAAAATAAATGAGCCATATATTTTTTTTCCAGAGTATTGTTAAGGACAGAGATGTTGATTTTTGAAACCAGGTGGTGGCAAATTGTCTGGTTTCTGCAGATTAAACATGGCTGGATGCAGTGTGTGCGTGTATGGGGGAGTTTGCTTTAACGTGAGTGTCTGTTCTCTATTGTAGGTCCAGTCTTTTCTGATGCCTTTCTGTCAGAGTGTATGTACCATTCCAATCTCTGTGATATACAACTGTGTGGGGAACCTGTTTTGTAATGACAGACCTTATCTAGGTTTTGAACACCATCAAAATAAAGTCTACCTTATGTTTCTACTCAAAAAACCCATGGGTATGGCTCTCTTTTTCTTTCGTCTTGAGTAGCAGCAACATTTTAAGTCACTAGATGGCCCCAGAGTTTAAAATGAATCTTGTGTGTTGGGGAATTATAGAATGCTAATTTAAAACCCTATTTATCAAAAGTTAAATATAGTTTCTTAAAGAATTCAAAGCCAGCACAGGTTTCAGATTTTGTTGCCCTAAAGTTTCCTGTTAAAATATTAATTTAGGATTTTTCCCCACTGATCTTCTACACAACCTCCACATTTAAAATGAAAACATTTTTAGAAAATGTCAAATTGATTAGGCCATACAGATGTTATTAAATGTTTAACGGATTTTACTTTTGGAAAAGTGAGGCGAGCAAGCAAAGTTTTTACAATGAAGTAGACAAGTCTTAAAATATCATAGCATCCTTAGTTCAACACCTAACGGCTTAATCAATCGATTTTAGCCTCTTGTGGAGGTTAGAAGAAGCATAGTTCAGACTTAATCCGAGTGGAAGTTGTGTATCTCTTTACTGGAAACTTCAAGACATATTTTTCTATGTATTTTTGTTGAGAAAAGTAAAAAGGGGCATTTAATTAAATTTGTACAGCCTTACAAATAGTAAACCGGAATGTCTTGATTGCAACAGTTTCCTCAGAGGTTGGGATGTAATCTGTAATCTTTTTTGAGAATATTTAAAATAAATCATTTGGGCTCTGATGGGGTACGGCAGATGAATTAAGATCATGAGGCCTTTATAAGAATCAATGGATACATACCATTATTTAACAACTACAAATTGCCCCTTTAAATATTATACCCCAAAATGTGGACTATAAAGTGTAAAAGGGGGGAAAGGAGAAATGATTTGAATACGTTGGAAAAGTGTCTTCATATTAAGATAATTTGATAGTGACAATCTACAGTAGGTACTGCAGTCTGTGTACCTGAATAGTGAGACGCTCACACGAAACAGCCTATCTGTCGCTACTCGGGTACAGTGTTTATAGCATGCCCATTGAACACAGCGAGAATAAATACTCCTGTATAGAGCAGTCCTCACTTCAGAGCCTGACCAAAGAGTCCCATAATAATTATCTTCAGAGACAGCGGCTGTGAGAAGAGAATACACATGATAATTGAGCAAGCAAAGGACGTTATGCTAATTAGGAAGTATGAGGAGACTGACACGAATATGTGATCCAATGCCACACATATTTAGCTTTTGCTGGCCATTAAATGTTGAGGTAGAGTCAGAAGTCTTCAAGTTTCGTGAGGTGATTTACCCTTTCCCGAAATGTTATCAAAAATTATCCTTCTGAACTCTGTATACACAGTTGTGGGTGCGATCGGCACTGTCTCTATTTTCTCCTCCAAACTCGTGCCTGTTGCTGACATACATTACCGTCCAAAAGTTTGGGGTCACTTAGAAATGTCCTTGTTTTCCCTGAAAACATGCATGAAATGAGTTGCAAAATCAATAGGAAATATAGTCAAGATGTTGAAAAGGTTATAAATAATGATTTTTAATTGAAATAAAAATTGTGTCCTTCAAACTTTGCTTTCGTCAAAGATTCCTCCATTTGCAGCAGTAAAGCAGTTTGACACATACAACAACACAGAGATACACATGGAGTAAAACAAACATACAGTCAATAATACAGTAGAAAAATAAGTCTATATACAATGTGAGCAAATGAGGTGAGATAAGGGAGGTAAAGGCAAAAAAGTAAATACAATATAACAAGTAAAACACTGGAATGATAGATTTGCAGTGGAAGAATGTGCAAGGTAGAGAGAAATAATGGGGTGCAAAGGAGCAAAATAAATAAATACAGTAGGGGGAGAGGTAGTTGTTTGGGCTAAATTATAGATGGGCTATGTACAGGTGCAGTAATCTGTGAGCTGCTCTGACAGCTGGTGCTTAAAGCTAGTGAGGGAGATGTGTTTCCAGTTCCAGAGATGTTTGTAGTTCGTTCCAGTCATTGGCAGCAGAGAACTGGAAGGACAGGTGGACAAAGGAAGAATTGGTTTTGGGGGTGACCAGAGAGATATACCTGCTGAAGTGCGTGCTACAGGTGGGTGCTGCTATGATGACCAGCGAGCTGAGATAAGGGGGGACTTTACCTAGCAGGGTCTTGTAGATGACCTGGAGCTAGTGGGTTTGGCGACGAGTATGAAGCGAGGGCCAACCAACGAGAGCGTACAGGTCGCAGTGGTGGGTAGTATATGGGGCTTTGGTGACAAAACGGATGGCACTGTGATAGACTGCATGCAATTTATTGAGTAGGGTATTGGAGGCTATTTTGTAAATGACATCGCCGAAGTCGAGGATCGGTATGATGGTCAGTTTTACAAGGGTATGTTTGGCAGCATGAGTGAAGGATGCTTTGTTGCGAAATAGGAAGCCAATTCTAGATTTAACTTTGGATTGGAGATGTTTGATGTGAGTCTGGAAGGAGAGTTTACAGTCTAACCAGACACCTAGGTATTTGTAGTTGTCCACATATTCTAAGTCAGAACCGTCCAGAGTAGTGATGTTGGACTGGCGGGCAGGTGCAGGCAGCGATCGGTTGAAGACCATGCATTTAGTTAGGGGGAGTGATGAGCTCTACAGCAGTCTCACAACTCAATCGCTGGTTGAAAACTGTTTTCTGCCCCTCCCAAAATATAGAATTTGTAGATAATTGGCCCTCTTTCTGGGACTCACCCACAAACAGGACCAAGCCCGACCTGCTGATGGGTGACGGACTCCATCCTAGCTGGAGGGGTGCTCTCATCTTATCTACCAAAATAGACAGGGCTCTAACTCCTCTAGCTCCACAATGAAATAGGGTGCAGGCCAGGCAGCAGGCTGTTAGCCAGCCTGCCATCTTAGTGGAGTCTGCCACTAGCACAGTCAGTGTAGTCAGCTCAGCTATCCCCATTGAGACCGTGTCTGTGCCTCAACCTAGGTTGGGCAAAACTAAACATAGCGGTGTTCGCCTTAGCAATCTCACTAGGATAAAGACCTCCTCCATTCCTGTCATTATTGAAAGAGATCGTGATACCTCACATCTCAAAATAGGGCTACTTAATGTTAGATCCCTTACTTCAAAGGCAATTATAGTCAATGAACTAATCACTGATCATAATCTTGATGTGATTGGCTTGACGGAAACATGGCTTAAGCCTGATGAATTTACTGTGTTAAATGAGGCCTCACCTCCTGGCTACACTAGTGACCATATCCCCCATGCATCCCGCAAAGGCAGAGGTGTTGCTAACATTTACGATAGCAAATTTCAATTTACAAAAAAAAAAATACATTTTCGTCTTTTGAGCTTCTAGTCATGAAATCTATGCAGCCTACTCAATTGTAGTCATAGCAGACAATATTCACATTTTTGGTGACTTTAATATTCACATGGAAAAGTCCACAGACCCACTCCAAAAGGCTTTCGGAGCCATCATCGACTCAGTGGGTTTTGTCCAACACTACTCACTGTCACAGTCATTTACAGTCATTCGAAAACATAATGTTAACTTTCACTGCTATGCGGATGACACACAGCTGTACATTTCAATGAAACATGGTGAAGCCCCAAAATTGCCCTCGCTAGAAGCCTGTGTGTCAGACAAAAGGAGGTGGATGGCTGCAAACTTTATACTTTTAAACTCGGACAAAACAGAGATGCTTGTACTAGGTCCCAAGAAACAAAGAGATCTTTTGTTGAATCTGACAATTAATCTTAATGGTTGTACAGTCGCCTCATAAAACTGAAGGACCTCGGCGTTACTCTGGACCCTGATCTCTCTTTTGACGAACATATGAAGACTGTTTCAAGTACAGCTTTTTTCCATCTACATAACATTGCAAAAATCAGAAACTTTCTGTCCAAAAATGATGCAGAAAAATTAATCCATGCTTTTGTTACTTCTAGGTTAGACTACTGCAATGCTCTACTTTCCGGCTACCCGGATAAAGCACAAAATAAACTTCAGTTAGTGCTAAATACGGCTGCTAGAATCCTGACTAGAACCAAAGAAATGGATCATATTACTCCAGTGCTAGCCTCCCTACACTGGCTTCCTAACAAGGCAAGGGCTGATTTCAAGGTTTTCTGCTAACCTACAAAGCATTACATGGGCTTGCTCCTACCTATCTCTCTGATTTGGTCCTGCCGTACATACCTACACGTACGCTACGGTCACAAGACACAGGCCTCCTGATTGTCCCTAGAATTTCTAGGCAAACAGCTGGAGGCAGGGCTTTCTCCTACAGAGCTCCATTTTTATGGAATGGTCTGCCTACCCATGTGAGAGATGCAAACTCGGTCTCAACCTTTAAGTCTTTACTGAAGACTCATCTTTTCAGTGGGTCATATGATTGAGTGTAGTCTGGCCTAGGAGTGTGAAGGTGAACGGAAAGGCTCTGGAGCAACAAACCGCCCTTGCTGTCTCTGCCTGGCCGGTTCCCCTCTTTCCACTGGGATTCTTTGCCTCCAACCCTATTACAGGGGCTGAGTCACTGGCTTACTGGTGCTCTTTCATGCCGTCCCTAGGAGGGGTGCGTCACTTGAGTGGGTTGAGTCACTGATGTGATCTTCCTGTCTGGGTTGGCGCCCCCCCTTGGGTTGTGCCGTGGCGGAGATCTTTGTGGGCTATACTCGGCCTTGTCTCAGGATGGTAAGTTTGTGGTTGAAGATATCCCTCTAGTGGTGTGGGGGCTGTGCTTTGGCAAAGTGGGTGGAGTTATATCCTTCCTTTTTGGCCCAGTCCGGGCGTATCATCGGATGGGGCCACTGTGTCTCCTGACCCCTCCTGTCTCAGCCTCCAGTATTTATGCTGCAGTAGTTTATGTGTCGGGGGGCTAGGGTCAGTTTGTTATATCTGGAGTACTTCTCCTGTCTTATCTGGTGTCCTGTGTGAATTTAAGTATGCTCTCTCTAATTCTCTCTTTCTTTCTTTCTCTCGGCGGACCTGAGCCCTAGGACCATGCTTTAGGACTACTTGGCATGATGACTCCTTGCTGTCCCCAGTCCACCTGGCCGTGCTGCTGCTCCAGTTTCAACTGTTCTGCCTGTGATTATTATTATTTGACCATGCTGGTCATTTATGAACATTTGAACATCTTGGCCATGTTCTGTTATAATCTCCACCCGGCACAGCCAGAAGAGGACTGGCCACCCCTCATAGCCTGGTTCCTCTCTAGGTTTCTTCCTAGGTTTTGGCCTTTCTGGGGAGTTTTTCCTAGCCACCGTGCTTCTACACCTGCATTGCTTGCTGTTTGGGCTTTTAGGCTGGGTTTCTGTACAGCACTTTGAGATATCAGCTGATGTACAAAGGGCTATATTTATCAATTTGATTTGATTTGATTTATTTCCATGAAAAACTTGCTAAATCTATTGACAAAGTTGATAAGTTGGCAACACTGAATGGGAAATTAAATAATGCATCAATCTGTGGCGTGATTTGTTGAATCAATTCATCTGACATAACAGAAAGTACATTCCATTACATGAGCCACATCAGTTAGCATCATTTCAACCAACATTCTACAGTACCATGGAAATGTACACTTGAGTTAACCTCTAAAACTGCCAGAGCCAAGCCTTTTGCACACCTGTTGCGTCAAACGGTATGTGTTCCGACAGAAGTCTATTCATTTCATTGGGAGGCTTATCTACAATGTGTAGCAGTGTGTGCAGTGTGTCGAATGCATTGGATTTCCTCAATTTGTGTGTTGCATTGCCGTGCAGTACCAGTAGTAAACCGCCGAAGAATTTGTTAATTTGTCATTTTATTTTTTGGGTTGTGATGCGGCGCATGAATTGTGAAGATTAACTCAAATGTACCCATGGCAAATAACCTGTGTGCACACGGCGTTAGAAGCTCCATGCCCAAGGGAACTAAGTGGAGCATCACAGTATTTTTACGAAACTCATATATCACTGCCAGTCTCTAAAGCAGCTTTGATCAAGCCAGACATGAAAACTCTGACACGCTCGTGATTGTCTACGTGCTGCACTTTTGTATTATCCAATGGAAGCATTGGCATTATCGTTTTTTCCCATAAGACATGGAAAGGCTGGCATGTAATGTGCATAACAATAACTTTTACATGGTTTCTGTCAAATGTGTTATTGGCATATCGCACCCAATATTTGTTTGATATGACGCTGTCATGTTTGTAGAGAAATTGCTTCAGTGAATTTCAGAAATCTTGGCTTGTCAAGGAAAGATGTGATTGGTGATGATACATTTCTTTGCATTCCTATACACTTCCACATTAGGGATATCAGACTCAAGTCATCCACATCCTCTTTGGTGATCAGGGTTCAGATCTGAATCTACCTTCTGAATTCATCTGCCTAATGATGATGGCACTGAAGCTTGGTTCCCATGGGAAATCTTAGCAAAGGTCGAGTGAGAGGGTAGAATCATAATAGCTATTTGGAAAATAGTCATGTAACCTCCTGGCTTTGTATCTACTGCGATAGGATATTTTCCATCATATCACACTCCAATTCACACAAACACATCCAGACCTGAAAGGTTGTGTGCATGTGTGCCTTTTCATGTGTGTGTGTGACCCCCCTCTTTCCTGAGATATTGTTGGGGCTGGTTGTCACGGCCGTGCCTTCTCGTTAGCCTGAAACTAGGGGCGAGCACTTTGGTGGGACGCCCAGCGATCTCATTACTACAGGAAGCCTGTCCGAGCATAGAGATGGAGGGATGACGGGGCTGTGGGTACAACAGGCCAAGGTCAAGCAGAACCCTGTTTCCTTTTTTGTCCCGGGGGCCTCCATTGTTCTAAACCCTCATTAGCCCTAGCTGAAAAAGCCAGTCGGTAGGACCCTGTGCCCCTCCTGTGTACTGTAGAGCCCCACTATTCTACTCTCACAAGTCCCACCACTGTTCCCCTGCACTCCGCTCCACATGCAGACTGGACAGGAACACGGACAGGGATACATGGACACAGACATGGAAGCTCCAAGAACACGAACATTGGAAGATCTTGGGATCGCAGTGATGAGGAGGGGAAGCTATGACGAAGCTGCGGCTTTAGGACTACATCCTGTGAGTACTAACCAACTTTAGTAGGAGTCTTTGTAGCCTTCGTGGTTAAATTTTGAGTGGTGCAGATATTTTTCATTTTTACTTCACCTTTATTTAACCAGGTAGGCTAGTTGAGAACAAGTTCTCATTTACAACTGCGACCTGGCCAAGATAAAGCAAAGCAGTTCGACACATACAACAACACAGAGTTACACATGGAATAAACAAATATACAGTCAAAAAATACAGTCAAAAAATCTATATACAGCATGTGCAAATGAGGTAGGATAAGAGAGGTAAGGCAATAAATAGGCCATGGTGGTGAAGTAATTACAATATAGCAATTAAACACTGGAATGGTAGAATGTGCAGAAGATGAATGTGCAAGTAGAGATACTGGGATGCAAAGGAGCAAGATAAATAAATAAATACAGTATGGGGATGAGGTAGATTGGATGGGCTATTTACAGATGAGCTATGAACAGGTTCAGTGATCTGTCAGCTGCTCTGACAGCTGAATATAGGGTATTGATATAGCAAGGGTCAAATCATAATGGCTTCATTGGTGTTGCCATGTGATGGCTTTATGCATTGTTTTCAATAGCGCCATTTTTGTCAAAAGATTTATCCTGCATAATTGGCTTGACATTCAATTAGAAAGACAAAGACATCACAGAGGCGAAGTTATTTGACCATATTTTCAAACAACAGCCTTTTGCATCATTATCAACAGAAAAATGGACTAATGGCTACACAGACAAAACTCATAAACAACCTACCTACGACTCATGTTTGTCATGGATGCAAGAACACACACACTGCCACACCCTGAACATAACTCTGGAAGCTTTGAATAAACTTTGCAAAAGCATTTGGAGAGGGTGACCTCTCCACCCTAACCTGTGTGTGACAGTAGGGCCTTATGTACATCTCCACGCACACCATGCTGTGCTTGGGCTCAGTCGAGAGGAAGAGATCTCCCACACCTCAGCTCAGCCACAGAGCTGAGGTGTGTGAATAATTTATCCCTTTCTGAATCAGGATCAAATGCTACACAATATGTACAAAAGTATTAAAGTAAATTAATGGATTCGGCTATTTCAGCCACAACCGTTGCTGACAGGTGTATAAAATTTAGCACACAGCCATGCAATCTCCATATGCAAACACTGGCAGTAGAATGGCCTTACAGAAGAGCTCAGTGACTTTCAATGTGGGGCCGTCATAGGGTGCCACCTTTCCAACAAGTCAGTTTGTCAAATTTCTGCCCTGCTAGACCTGCGCCTGTAAGTGCTTTTATTGTGAAGTGGAAACGTCGAGGGGCAACAACGGCGAGCCCATGAAGTTGTAGGCCACACAAGCTCAAAGAATGGGGCCGTCGAGTGCTGAAGTGCGTAGGGCATCTTTCCTCGGTTGCAACACTCACTACTGAGTTCCAAACTGCCCCTGGATGCAACGTCAGCACAATAACTGTTCGTCGGTAGCTTCATGAAATGAAATGGGTTTCCATAGCCGAGCAGGCGCACCCAAGCATAAGATCACCATGCGCAATGCCAAGCATCGGCTGGAGTGATGAATCACACTCTGCAATCTGGCAGTCCGACGGACCAATCTGGGTTTGATGGATGTTAGGAGAATGCTACCTGCCTCAATGCATAGTGCCAACTGTAAAGTTTGGTGCAGGAGGAATAATGGTCTGGGGCTATTTTTAATGGTTCGGGCTAGGTACCTTAGTTCCAGTGAAGGGAAATCTTAATGCTACAGCATACAAAGACATTCTAGAGGATGTTGTGCTTCCAACTTTGTGGCAACAGTTTGGGGAAGGACCTTTTCTGTTTCAGCATGACAATGTCCCTGTGCACAAAGCGAGGTCCATACAGAGATGGTTTGTCGAGATAAGTGTGGAAGAACTTGACTGGCCTGCACAGAGCCCTGACCTCAACCCCATCGAACACCTTTGAGATGAATTGGAATGCCAATTGCGAGCCAGGCCTAATTTCCCAACGTCAGTGCCCAACCTCACTAATGCTCTTGGGGCTGAATGGAAGCAAGTCTCTGCAGCAAAGTTCCAACATCTAGTGGAAAGCCTTCCCAGAAGAGTGGAGGCTGTTATAGCAATAAAAGGGGTAACAACTCCATATTAAAGCCCATGAATTTGGAATGAGATGTTCAACGAGCAGGTGTCCACACACTTTGGTCATGTAGTGTATGTTGGCATCTTGGGAAAACCTTGTAACTCTATTTTTGCGTATTTCAACGTTTTTCTTCTCACAAATTGAAAGTAGTAAATTCCATCTGCTGTTGATGTGCTATGAAAGTTTCATGAAAAAGTATGCTTTTTTTCCAGGATGCCAACAGAATACTGGTATTGACATTTGGTATTTAAGATTTCTCTCCACCATGTAGCAAAATGAGTAAAATTGTCTATTTTTTTAATACAATTGTTCTCTCAGCCCCATGGGAAATATGTGTTGACTTGCAGAAAACTTGCTTTATAATTGCAGCATTTTATCTCCCCTGTCGAGGGGGGCCACTAAAATGTTTGGTCCGCGAGGTGGGGGACCCCCCCAACAAAATTTTGCTTAGGACTCCCAAAAGGGGGTAGGTTTTCATGAGCTTGGGTCCCAGGAAAACACAGAATTGTTTATTTGGGTCCCAGGCTGAAAAAGTAAATATGTTGTTTTGAACTGTTATTATGGTGGAAATTTGACACAATTACAATCATGGTCTTGAATTGGACTCGCATTTTTCTGGTCTCGGTCTTGATGATCTCAGACCCCCCCCCCCCCCCCCCCCCCCCCCCCCCGGTCTTGGTCTTGACTCGGACACGATTTGCTCCAGTCTTGGTCTTGAATCGGTCTCGCTTTAGGTGGTCTCAAACACAACACTAGCTCTAACAGCACCTTCTGAACTGTTGTGATGGGCATGGCAATGTTTTGTGCATACCTGCAATATATCAGGCAAGAAAAAACTGTTTTTGGTCACGAAAATAAACAAATTTTTTCAGATTTAAAAAGTCCAGGTAGCACCACGTTTAATTTAATTTCAAAATATTTTCTCCCCTCTGAACATGACCCTGAACTCTCCGATGGCACATTTCCAAACAGGATTTAAACACAAACACTTTTTCACAAATCTACCACTCCTGGTAGTCACTTCGGATAGTTCCATGGCGTTATGTACTTCCGCGGCTTCCATGGCTGAGTCATTGGCATGTTCTGGAACGCTAAACACAAGTTGCAAAAGAGTGTGTCAAAAGTGTTTGACATTCCTGATGAGGTTATAGCCATCTTCTGTGCTCACTAGTTCAAATGAGTTGTCTTAGGTGTGTCTCAGTAACATGCAACTAAGCGTGTCTCTCAGAACTTGGCATCCATTCACCGTACTTGCGATGTGCACAATGTCTCCAACATCAAAGTTTGGCTCTGTTTGTTTTGTCAGCATATTGTTTTATCTTCTGTTTGTAGGTTTTGTAGTGATTTTGATTGTCTTTTGCTTTTAGTTTATTCCTTCATCTTCTCAATGCTTGGCAACTTTGTTCGATTGTCTCTTCCAAACACGAGAAAGGCTGGTGTTTCTCCTGAAGTGTGATGAGGTGTTGAGCAATAGACTAGAATAGCAATAGACTAGAATATTCCAGCTCTTCCCTTCACTTTTGGCTGTTCTCAAGGCTTTCTTAAGGTATCGATGGAATCACTCGATTTTCCCATTGCTCTTAGGATTATACAGTGATGCTATGATCCCACACTTTGTCAACATTTTTTTTTAAGTCTGTCCAACGAATTGTCTGCCATTATCTGTAACCACCTCTAGGGGGTGTCTAAAGCATGGAAAGACGTTCAATATCTCTGAATACACTGCATTTGAAGATACTGTATGTCAGATATGACAGTTTGTGGGTAAGAGGTGTAATAGTAAATTATGGTAAGTACAGTCGTGGCCAAATATATTGGCGTCCTTGCACTTTTCTTAAAGAATTCCTTATTTCTTCTAAAACAAGTTGACATTTTAAAACTTTTTTGAATCTGCAACATTTGTCTTTTTCGTGATGTGCTCAAACTTGTAGTTGTATGGTTTTGGGCTCCTGAGTGGCGCAGCGGTCTAAGGCACTGCATTTCAATGCTAGAAGTGTCACTATAGACACCCTGGTTCGAATCTAGGCTGTATCATAACTGGCCGTGTTTGGGAGTTCCATAGGGTGGCGCACAATTGGCCCAGCGTTGTCTGGGTTTGGCGGGTGTAGGCCGTCATTGTAAATAAGAAATTCTTCTTAAATGACTTGCCTAGATAAATAAAGGTTAAATATTTTTTTTTATAAAAAATAGTTGTAGTCTGAGTTCAAGTCTTTGAATTCTCGTCGGACACAGACTCAACTTCTCTGGATTGACCATGTAGATCAGTGGCTTGTGATAGTTTTTTAGTCAAAACTTGACTCCATTTAGAAAAGTTCCAAAGTGTTCTACTGCCCATAGGCATCCAAGGGCCTCTCGCTCAATCTGAGAGTATCTTCTAGGGGTCAGTGAACGACTTGTGTAAGAAATTGGCCTGTTCTGTCCATTTTCCTGTAGCAATATAGCTCCAAGTCCTACTGGGCTTGTGTCACTAATCACTACTGTTCATACATCTAGATTTTTTTATGTTTAAAAAAAAAAACGTTTTACCCCAATTTCTTGATATCCAGTTGGTAGTTACAATCTTTTCCCATCACTCCAACTCCTGTACAGGCAAAGTTCAAGAGCCATGCATCCTCTGAAACATGACAATACCAAGCCACACTGCTTCCTGACACACTGCTCGCTTAACCCGGAAGCCAGCCGCACCAATGTGTTGGAAGAAACACCGTACAACTGGCAACCATGTTAGCGCCCAGCCTGCCACAGCAGTCGCTAGAGGGACAAGGACATCCTGGCCGGCCAAACCCTCCTCTAACCTGGACGACGCTGAGCCAATTGCACACCACCTCATGGGTCTCCCGGTCGGTGGCCAGCTGCGACACAGCCTGGGATCAAACCCGGATCTGTAGTGACGCCTCAAGCACAGCAGTGCCTGAGACCGCTGCGCCAGGCGGGAGGCCTGGTACATCTAGTTTAAAGTATATTTTTGTCATCTTTTTGTTTTACATTGTTTCACTTTGAAGACACTATCTATGAGTGGCGATGGCCCCTAGTAAAATAGACAGTCAACATGGGTTATAATCTATAGTAAGACACTATCTCTGAGTGGCGATGGCCCCTAGTAAAGTAGACAGTCAACATGGGTTATAATCTATAGTAAGACACTATCTCTGAGTGGCGATGGCCCCTAGTAAAGTAGACAGTCAACATGGGTTATAATCTATAGTAAGACACTATCTATGAGTGGTGATGGCCCCTAGTAAAATAGAGTGTCAACCTGGGCTTTAATCTATAGTAAGACACTATCTATGAGTGGTGATGGCCCCTAGTAAAATAGAGTGTCAACCTGGGCTTTAATCTATAGTAAGACACTATCTATGAGTGGCGATGGCCCCTAGTAAAATAGACAGTCAACATGGGTTATAATCTATAGTAAGACACTATCAATGAGTGGCGATGGCCCCTAGTAAAGTAGACAGTCATCATGGGTTATAATCTATAGTAAGACACTATCTATGAGTGGTGATGGCCCCTAGTAAAATAGAGTGTCAACCTGGGCTTTAATCTATAGTAAGACACTATCTATGAGTGGCGATGGCCCCTAGTAAAATAGACAGTCAACATGGGTTATAATCTATAGTAAGACACTATCAATGAGTGGCGATGGCCCCTAGTAAAGTAGACAGTCATCATGAGTTATAATCTATACTAAAACATTATCTATGAGCAATGTGTGCCACAGGAGTTGCTGGTGTGCAAGATCCCTACCGGCCAAACCCGGACGACACTAGGCCAATTGTGCGTCGCCCCACGGACCTCCCAGTCACGGGCGGCTGCGACAGAGCCTGGGCACGAACCCAGAGTCTCTGGTGGCACAGCTAGCGCTGCGATGAGTCCTATGAGCCCTAGACCACTGCACCACCTGGGAGGCCCTATGCTAGTAGTTCTTGCCTAAGAAAATGTGTGGGGTTCCCATTTAATTCAGTAAAAGTACTTTCTGTTGTGCCTCTTTCAGCCCTTATGCTGCCAGTCATCCAGTCATTTATGATGCAGTACTATCACTTTATTTAGGCTACTCATTATGTTTGTACAAATACAAAACTTTCAATCAATCATTCGACCAATCAATCATTGTGTCATCACTATAATTTCCATTCCGACATTCTATCCATCACAGTGTCATTCTATACTGTCGAAGTACAGTTCTAGGTCATTGTGCATACCGTATGTAGGTCATATGAACTTCATCCACAACAATTCTGACGATTTTGGAGCTGTATAGGACTGAGACCAACACATCTCTTATTATGTGACTTGTTAAGCAAATTTTTACTCCTGAACTTATTTAGGCTTGCCATAACAAAGGGGTTGAATACTTACTGAATCAAGACATTTCAACTTTTTATTTTGAATGAATCTGTAAACATTACTAAAAACATAATTCCCCTTTAACATTATGGGGTATTGTGTGTAGGCCAGTGACACAATCTCAATGTAATCTGTGAGGACAGATGCTGGAGACGAGAAGCAAGTACAGGGAGTGAACATGAACAGGAACAAGGGAAAACAAAACGACAATAATGCTGACACAGGGATAAAAGAGTCAGATATAGGGAAGGCAATCAAAACGTGAAGGAGTCCAGGTGAGTCCAATGAGTGCAGATGAGAGGGCAAACGGGATCAGGCGTAACAGTAATCCCCCCTCAAGGGGCGCCACCCGTTGTCCCAGCTGGGCGAGCCTGACGGGCCGGGCGAGGCATTGGCGCTGGACTAGCCGGCTGAGGCGTAGAAGCACGACAAGCCGGCTGAGGCGTGGGATCCTGACGATCCAGCTGAGGCGTGAAAGCCTGATGATCTCGCTGAGGTGTGGGAGCCTGATGAGCCTGCTGAGGCAAAGCAACATCACACCTCCTCCTCCATGCTTCATGTGGGAACCACACATGCAGAGATCATCGATTCACCTACTCTGCATCTCACAGAGACACGGCAGTTGGAACAAAAAATCTCAAATTTTGACTCAGATCAAAGGACAGATTTACACCGGTCTAATGGCCATTGCTCCTGTTTCTTGGCCCAAGCAAGTCTCTTCGTCTTATTGGTGTCCTTTAGTAGTGGTTTCTTTGCAGCAATTCAACCATGAAGGCCTGATTCACGCAGTCTCCTCTGAACAGTTGATGTTGAGGTGTGTCTGTTACTTGACCTCTGTGAAGCAGTTATTTGGGCTACAAAGGCTGGTAACTCTAATTTTATTGAAACACTCACTCCCTGAACTTGCTTCCCGACTCTCAGCGCACATTGTTAATATTTACCGGCTCTTTAAGTCGTTTTGTTTGTCTTTTCTTATTATCTGCTAAGCCAGTATAATTTGAACAGGCTCTACTTATTTCACCTTTGACCTTTCTGATTGGAACATATGTCATTGATGGCTTTGGTATGCGGATAAGGCTGTTTTCTAGTGCCTGAAGAGTCAAATTTCTCCCAGAAAGGTTGTGTTCCAGGAAAAGAGATAGCCTTTTTCAAGATGGAATGAGGAAATCCATATGTGGTTGTTTGACTGGGGATGTGAGTAGGACAACAGAAGAATGACTATCCAAACCAATTGGACCTTTCTTGACCATTCTGTTTGTAGGCCAAAGAATACAAACCCATCATGCCTACTATATTTATAGCATTTGTAAGTTCAGATAAATTTTGCCTACTGTCAATTTGAACACAGCTTTCACCCTATGTGACTCCTCCAAAGCTCTGTGTGGTGACTTTATAAGTTTGACACAAAATTGAATGGTGCACAGGGGCATTCATGTTGCGAGTTCGTCGTCACACATTGTCAACACGAACCCTCATTCGTTTATAACAAAGAATATAGAGCGGCAGATGAGGGTGGTGAATTAGGGAGGCTGTGTTTTAGGTTTCCCATGCCTGAACAAGCTGTCATTGTTTTAGCCTGAGCCAGTTTGCTCTAGAATGTTGTGGGCCTGACAATGGGACTGTAGCCCTGGTTCCACAGTGATGGGGTGGGGGCTGGGGAAACGGGCTGGACAGAGCCTGTGTCCCAAATGGCATGCTATTGCCTATATATGGGCCCTGGCCTTAGGTAGTGCACTATATAGGGAATAGGGTGGCATTTGGGACACAGACAATGTCAGTCCATTTCCCTCGGGCACTCATGTAGAACAATCTGGACGAGAACGGTCTAAATCAAGCTTTGCCAAACCAAAACATAAACTCATCGGGGACCCAGGACTGAGTTTCAGGAACACTGGTCTGAAAGATGGCTGTACAAATGAGGTCCAAATGAGGTCAATTTGGAGGACCATTATAGGTCCAGTTTGTCATAATGAGCCTGTACAGACAAAGATATGGCTATAATGGATTTCTGAAATCCAATTGAGAATGTCACAGCAACTCAGTTTGCAGTTACTGTATCTATGAATCCTAACCTTTTACCATTGTTCTATTCCTGTGCCGTTTACCCCGAAGTGATTGATTTGATCCACTTACTCAGAGAAAGTGTGAAATGGCAGGGATATGTATGTGTGACAATGTACAGTATATGCTAACATTATGATCAAACCTTCTGTTCTCTCACAGCACCTTCGCAGTTTGGCCCAGAGGCGTCGCTCCGCCCCCTCCCTGGCTTTTGAGAAGGCTCTGGGCAGCATGCCGTGGTCCTCCGTCAGGTGAGTTTGCTCTGCTCCTCTCTACTCTGTTATCACAGTAGTATCTGCTGCCACCACCCGTCCCAAGGGGGCAGTAGAAAGCCCCTCCACTCACAGCCAGCTGCCACTTTGTCAGATTCAATAGATACAAATGGGATAAAAAGATTTCAATGGAAAGAAATGGGACGGAAAGGTATTTCGAACTTCAATGGATAGACACACCTCTATTCGTTACAATCTTTTTGTTTGAATTTTCTCACTTTGATACACATTTATGAACTTTGCTTCTAAAAAACTCCCTCACTTACTCGTGAAAAGACTTGGCTTTATTCAATACCGTCAAACTATTTCTTCAAAAGCAAAGCACAAAGAGTAATTCCAAGAGACATGTCATTTACACAAGAACACATTATTTTATTGCAACTAAAACATAATTTCATAGGCTTTCATACATACAGTACCAGTCAAAAGTTTGGACACTTACTGATTCAAGGGTTTTTCTTAATTTTTTACTATTTTCTACATTGTAGAAAAATTGTGAAGACATAACTATGAAATAACACATGGAATCATGTAGTAACCAAAAAAAAGTGTTAAACAAATCAAAATATATTTTAGATTTGATCTTCAAATAGCCACTCTTTGCCTTGACAGCTTTGTGCACTCCTGGCATTCTCTCAACCAGCTTTATGAGGTAGTCACCTGGAATGCATTTCAATTAGCAGGTGTGACTTGTTAAGTTAGTTTATAGAATTTCTTAATGCGTTTGAGCCAATCACTTGTGACTAGGTAGGGGTGGTATACAGAAGAGAGCCCTATTTGGTAAAAGACCAAGTCCATATGGCAAAAACGGCTCAAATAAGCAAAGAGAAATGACAGTCCATTTCTTTGACTGACCTTCATGTCTTAATCAGGAAAATGTCAAGAACTTTGAAAGTTTCCCTAAGTGCAGTCGCAAAAACCATCAAGCGCTATGATGAAACTGGTTCTCATGAGAACCGCCACAGAACCGGAAGACCCAGAGCTACCTCTGCTGCAGAGGATAAGTTCATTAGTTACCTGCCTCAGAAATTGCAGCCCAAATAGATGCTTCACTGAGTTCAATTAACAGACACATCTCAACATCTGTTCAGATGAGACTGCGTGAATCAGGCCTTCATGGTTGAATTGCTGCAAAGAAACTACTACTTAAGGACACCAATAAGAAGAGACTTGCTAAGGGCCAAGAAACACGAGCAATGGCCATTAGACTGGTGGAAATCTGTCCTTTGGTCTGAGTCCAAATTTGAGATTTTTGGTTCCAACCGCCGTGTCTTTGTGAGACGCAGAGTAGGTGAATGGATGATCTCTGCATGTATGGGTCCCACTGTGAAGCATGGAGGTGTGATGGTTTGGGGGTGCTTTGCTGGTGACGCTGTTGCTGATTTAGAATTCAAGGCACGCTTAACCAGCATGGCTACCACAGCATTTTGCAGCAATACACCATGCCATCTGGTTTGCCCTTAGTCACACTATTATTTATTTTCAACAGGACAATGACCCAAAACACACCTCCAGGCTGTGTAAGGGCTATTTGACCAAGAAGGAGAGTGTTGGAATGCTGCATCAGATGACTTGGCCTCCACAATCACTCAACCCAATTGAGATGGTTTGGGATGAGATGTACCGCAGAGTGATGGAAAAGCTACCAACAAGTGCTCAGCATACGTGGGAACTCCTTCAAGACCGCTGGAAAGAATTCCAGGTGAAGCTGGTTGAGAGAATGCCAAGCGTGTGCAAAGGGTTGCTTCTTTGAAGAATCTCAAAACATTTTGATTTGTATAACACTTTTTGTGGTCACTACATGATTCCATGTGTTAATCGTTTTGATGTCTTCACCATCCTACAATGTAGAAAATAGTAAAGAATTAAGAAAAACCCTTGAATGAGTAGGTGTCAACTTTGACTGGTACTGTACGAACAAACATAAGCTCAAACTTCCCCCTGCTGTGACCACTAGTTGAATGGTGTCACTAGGCCTCCCAGTGACACATCAGTCGGTGTACAGGGGGCTGCAATGCCCACTCTCTACGGTAACTGGGGACAAAGGTCTGGCAACTGTTGTCTAAACCCACTCAGGGCTCCCTCGTCACTCCCAATGTTCAAGACTAGGGGAACTCTGTTTCTTCAGACAGATTAGGGGCGATGGAAAATGAAATCAGAAAACAAACAAGTGTGGGGTTGTGAGGACTGGCGAAGATACCAAAAAAAACATGATATTTACTTTATTTGTTTATTGTTTATCAGGACAAAGGTGAATAATCTTACAACCCCAGCAATAACTGACTGTCCATCACATTACATATTCAAGGTCTGTAACGGCGTTCGTCTGTAGGAGGAAGAGAAGCGGACCAAAGCGCAGCGTGGTGGTTATTCATGTTTTAATAAATCGCTACACATGAACAAACTAACAAAAACAAGAAATGTGAAAACGCAAAACAGTCCTATCCTGTGACACCAAACACAGTGACAGGAACAATCACCCACAAACAAACAGTGAAACCCAGGCTACCTAAGTATGATTCTCAATCAGAGACAACTAATGACACCTGCCTCTGATTGAGAACCATACTAGGCCGAAAACATAGAACTGACCCAAAACATAGAAAAACAAACATAGACTGCCCACCCAACTCACGCCCTGACCATACTAAATAAATACAAAAACAAAGGAAATAGAGGTCAGAACGTGACAGTACCCCCCCCCAAAGGTGCGGACTCCGGCCGCAAAACCTTGACCTATAGGGGAGGGTCTGGGTGGGCGTCTGTCCGCGGTGGCGGCTCTGGCGCGGGACGCGGACCCCACTTCGCCATTGTCTTAGTCCGCCGTATTGTCCACCTCCGTGGCTTACTCCCCATGCCCACCCCTCTCAATGACCCCACTGGACAGAGGGGCTGCTCGGGACAGAGGTGAAGCAGCAGCTCGGGACAGAGGGGCAGCTGCTCGGGACAGAGGGGCAGCTGCTCGGGACAGAGGGGCAGCTGCTCGGGACAGAGGGGCAGCTGCTCGGGACAGAGGGGCAGCTGCTCGGGACAGAGGGACAGCTGCTCGGGACAGAGGGGCAGCTACTCCGGGCGGAGGGGCTCTAGCGGCCCCTGGCTGACTGGCGGCACTGGCGGCCCCTGGCTGACTGGCGGCACTGGCGGCCCCTGGTTGACTGGCGGCACTGGCGGCCCCTGGCTGACTGGCGGCACTGGCGGCCCCTGGCTGACGGGCGGCACTGGCGGCCCCTGGCTGACTGGCGGCACTGGCGGCCCCTGGCTGACGGGCGGCACTGGCGGCCCCTGGCTGACGGGCGGCACTGGCGGCCCCTGGCTGACGGGCGGCACTGGCGGCCCCTGGCTGACGGGCGGCACTGGCGGCCCCTGGCTGACGGGCGGCGCTGGCGGCGCTGGGCAGACGGGCGGCGCTGGGCAGACGGGCGGCGCTGGCGGCGCTGGGCAGACGGGCGGCGCTGGCGGCGTTGGGCAGACGGGCGGCGCCGGGCAGACGGGAGGCTCCGGCAGAGGCGCCGGACAGACGGGAGGCTCCGGCAGAGGCGCCGGACAGGCGGGAGGCTCCGGCAGAGGCGCCGGACAGGCGGGAGGCTCCGGCAGAGGCGCCGGACAGGCGGGAGGCTCCGGCAGAGGCGCCGGACAGGCGGGAGGCTCCGGCAGAGGCGCCGGACAGGCGGGAGGCTCCGGCAGAGGCGCCGGACAGGCGGGAGGCTCCGGCAGAGGCGCCGGACAGGCGGGAGGCTCCGGCAGAGGCGCCGGACAGGCGGGAGGCTCCGGCAGAGGCGCCGGACAGGCGGGAGGCTCCGGCAGAGGCGCCGGACAGGCGGGAGGCTCCGGCAGAGGCGCCGGACAGGCGGGAGACTCCGGCAGAGGCGCCGGACAGGCGGGAGACTCCGGCAGCGCTGGAGAGGAGGAAGGCTCTGGTAGCGCCGGAGAGGCGGGAGACTCCGGCAGCGCTGGAGAGGAGGAAGGCTCTGGACGGATGGGCCGGAGAGACAGCCTGGTACGGGGAGCTGCCACCGGAGGGCTGGGGTGTGGAGGTGGTGACGGATAGACCGGGCCGTGCAGGCGCACTGGAGCTCTTGAGCACCGAGCCTGCCCAACCTTACCCGGTTGAATGGTCCCGGTCGCCCTGCCAGTGCGGCGAGGTGGAATAGCCCGCACTGGGCTATGCAGGCGAACCGGGGACACCGTGCGCAAGGCTGGTGCCATGTAAGCCGGCCCAAGGAGACGCACTGGAGACCAGATGCTTAGAGCCGGCTTCATGGCACTTGGCTCGATGCCCACTCTAGCCCGGCCGATACGAGGAGCTGGAATGTACCGCACCGGGCTGTGCACCCGCACTGGGGACACCGTGCGCTCCACAGCATAACACGGTGCCTGCCCGGTCTCTCTAGCCCCCCGGTAACCACAGGAAGTTGGCTCAGGTCTCCTACCTGGCGTAGCCATACTCCCTGTTAGCCCCCCCCCAAGAAATTTTTGGGTCTGACTCCCGGGCTTCCATCCACGACGCCGCGCTGCCTCCTCATACCAGCGCCTCTCCGCTTTCGCCGCCTCCCGTTCTTCCTTGGGGCGGCGATATTCTCCTGGCTGAGCCCAAGGTCCTTTACCGTCTAATTCGTCCTCCCATGTCCAATCCTCCTCGCGCTGCTCCTGCTGCTGCTTTCTCCTTTGCCCATTACCACACCGCTTGGTCCTGTTGTGGTGGGTGATTCTGTAACGGCGTTCGTCTGTAGGAGGAAGAGAAGCGGACCAAAGCGCAGCGTGGTGGTTATTCATGTTTTAATAAATCGCTACACATGAACAAACTAACAAAAACAAGAAATGTGAAAACTCAAAACAGTCCTATCCTGTGACACCAAACACAGTGACAGGAACAATCACCCACAAACAAACAGTGAAACCCAGGCTACCTAAGTATGATTCTCAATCAGAGACAACTAATGACACCTGCCTCTGATTGAGAACCATACTAGGCCGAAAACATAGAACTGACCCAAAACATAGAAAAACAAACATAGACTGCCCACCCAACTCACGCCCTGACCATACTAAATAAATACAAAAACAAAGGAAATAGAGGTCAGAACGTGACAAGGTCAGTCTTCAAACATAAAGTGTTCTTCCCAGCCTGTGGTTCAAGGGATTACTAGTAAAAGCAATCCATATAAGGTTGATCTAATGTGGCTCACATTAATACAGTACTTTGACAACTGGTTGCTGACAACTATGCCCATCAATTTATTTTCTCATATATCGAACACTACCCAGTGGTGGAAAAATGACTCAAGTGAAAGTCACCCAGTAAACTACTAATTGAGTAAAATTGTTTGTTTTAAAATATACTTAAGTATCAAAAGTTAAATTCCTTATATTAAGTAAACCAGACACCAGTATTTTATTTTTTATTTCCAGATAGCCAGGGGCACACTCCAACAACCAGACATCATTGTTACGTTCGTCGTTAGATGAATGAGACCAAAGCGCATTGTGGAAAGTGTTCATGATTTTCAATGCTGAACTCCGACAAAACAACAAAATACAAAACCGAACGTAAAGTTCTGCAGGGCTTAGACAGCAACTATGCAAAAAACAAGTTCCCACAATCTAAGGTGGGAAAAAGGGCTGCCTAAGTATGATCCCCAATCAGAGACAACGATAGACAGCTGCCTCTGATTGGGAACCATACTAGGCCAACAAAGAAATAGAAACACAGACCTAACCAAATAGAGAATAAAAAAGGCTCTCTAAGGTTAGGGCGTGACAATCATTTACAAACGACGCATGTGTTTTAAGTGATTCAACCTGAACAGCAGCAGTATGGATGACCAGGGATGTTCTCTTGTTAAGTGCATAAATGTTTCCATTTTCTTGTCATGCTAAGCATTCGAAATGTAACGAATAGTTTTGGGTATAAGGGAAAATGTACATTTAAAAAGTACATTTATTTTCTTTAGGAATGTAGTGAAGTAACACAAAAAGTTGTCAAAAATATAAATAGTAGGGACTCCTGAGTGGTGCAGCGGTCTAAGGCAGTGCTTGAGGCATTACTACAGGCCCGGGTTCGATCCCAGGTTGTCACAGTTGGCCGTGACCGAGAGACCCACGAGCTGGCGCACAATTGGCCCAGCGTCATGCGGGTTAGGGAAGGGTTTGGCCGGCCGTGATTTCGTTGTCCCATCGCATTCTAGCGACTCCTTGTGGCGGGCCGTGTGCCTACAAGATGACTTTGGTCATCAGCTGGACGGTGTTTCCTCCGACACATTGGTGCGTCTGGCATCCGGGTTATGCGAGCAGTGTCAAGAAGCACTGCAGCTTAGCAGGGTAGTGTTTTAGTGGATGCATGGCTCTGACCTTCACCTCTCCTGAGTCCGTAGGGGAGTTGCAGCGATGGGACAAAACTGTAACAACTACCAATTGGGGAGAAAAAAAGGGGTTAAAGTACAAAAAATATATATGTAAATAGTAAAAGTACAAAAAATATATATGTAAATAGTAAAAGTACAAAACATATATATGTAAATAGTAAAAGTACAAAAATATATATGTAAATAGTAAAAGTACAAAAAAGATATATGTAAATAGTAAAAGTACAAAAAATATATATGTAAATAGTAAAAGTACAAAAATATATATGTAAATAGTAAAAGTACAAAAATATATATGTAAATAGTAAAAGTACAAAAAATATATATGTAAATAGTAAAAGTACAAAAATATATATGTAAATAGTAAAAGTACAAAAATATATATGTAAATAGTAAAAGTACAAAAATATATATGTAAATAGTAAAAGTACAAAAAATATATATGTAAATAGTAAAAGTACAAAATATATACAGTGCCTTGCGAAAGTATTCGGCCCCCTTGAACTTTGCGACCTTTTGCCACATTTCAGGCTTCAAACATAAAGATATAAAACTGTATTTTTTTGTGAAGAATCAACAACAAGTGGGACACAATCATGAAGTGGAACGACATTTATTGGATATTTCAAACTTTTCAACAAATCAAAAACTGAAAAATTGGGCGTGCAAAATTATTCAGCCCCCTTAAGTTAATACTTTGTAGCGCCACCTTTTGCTGCGATTACAGCTGTAAGTCGCTTGGGGTATGTCTCTATCAGTTTTGCACATCGAGAGACTGACATTTTTTCCCATTCCTCCTTGCAAAACAGCTCGAGCTCAGTGAGGTTGGATGGAGAGCATTTGTGAACAGCAGTTTTCAGTTCTTTCCACAGATTCTCGATTGGATTCAGGTCTGGACTTTGACTTGGCCATTCTAACACCTGGATATGTTTATTTTTGAACCATTCCATTGTAGATTTTGCTTTATGTTTTGGATCATTGTCTTGTTGGAAGACAAATCTCCGTCCCAGTCTCAGGTCTTTTGCAGACTCCATCAGGTTTTCTTCCAGAATGGTCCTGTATTTGGCTCCATCCATCTTCCCATCAATTTTAACCATCTTCCCTGTCCCTGCTGAAGAAAAGCAGGCCCAAACCATGATGCTGCCACCACCATGTTTGACAGTGGGGATGGTGTGTTCAGCTGTGTTGCTTTTACGCCAAACATAACGTTTTGCATTGTTGCCAAAAAGTTACATTTTGGTTTCATCTGACCAGAGCACCTTCTTCCACATGTTTGGTGTGTCTCCCAGGTGGCTTGTGGCAAACTTTAAACGACACGTTTTATGGATATCTTTAAGAAATGGCTTTCTTCTTGCCATTCTTCCATAAAGGCCAGATTTGTGCAATATACGACTGATTGTTGTCCTATGGACAGAGTCTCCTACCTCAGCTGTAGATCTCTGCAGTTCATCCAGAGTGATCATGGGCCTCTTGGCTGCATCTCTGATCAGTCTTCTCCTTGTATGAGCTGAAAGTTTAGAGGGACGGCCAGGTCTTGGTAGATTTGCAGTGGTCTGATACTCCTTCCATTTCAATATTATCGCTTGCACAGTGCTCCTTGGGATGTTTAAAGCTTGGGAAATCTTTTTGTATCCAAATCCGGCTTTAAACTTCTTCACAACAGTATCTCGGACCTGCCTGGTGTGTTCCTTGTTCTTCATGATGCTCTCTGCGCTTTTAACGGACCTCTGAGACTATCACAGTGCAGGTGCATTTATACGGAGACTTGATTACACACAGCTGGATTGTATTTATCATCATTAGTCATTTAGGTCAACATTGGATCATTCAGAGATCCTCACTGAACTTCTGGAGAGAGTTTGCTGCACTGAAAGTAAAGGGGCTGAATAATTTTGCACGCCCAATTTTTCAGTTTTTGATTTGTTAAAAAAGTTTGAAATATCCAATAAATGTCGTTCCACTTCATGATTGTGTCCCACTTGTTGTTGATTCTTCACAAAAAAATACAGTTTTATATCTTTATGTTTGAAGCCTGAAATGTGGCAAATGGTCGCAAAGTTCAAGGGGGCCAAATACTTTCGCAAGGCACTGTATACCCCAAAAAACGACTTTAAGTAAAAATACTTGAAATTACTACCTAAGTACTTTACACCATTGACACTATCCATCTATACCATCTCAAATTCAACCAATGTATTACAAATGTTTTTTAAACTATACAAAAAATGAAGAGTTTATAAAATACTTATAAACCCTTTCATAAAGGACTAGTGTTATGACAATTTATATGGTTTCATCATGTGGATTCATTTATGGAATCTTCCATATGACTGAATGATGTCTGGAACACAAAATCAGTCTTTGATCAGCCCCAACAGTAGTTCACACCAAGACCACCACAGTTACAAACGGACAGGTGGGGTCCACTCCAACCAGACAACCTAACTTCATCAGAGACGCCACACTCCCACCCGTTCAACACACAAGCAAGTGAACCCTAAGCTACAGTGAGGGGGCGGCGGATGCTAGTTTCACTACAGTGGGTGAGACAAGTGTCTTTGACGTAGAACACATCAGACATGGAAATATGATCTTTAAGCCTATACTGATAATGTTGAAGTATGCTAAGTAGTGATGTCGTGTAGGCACTGTGTTTAGTGGTAAGGCCAAGTAGGTCAGCGGGTGTAACCTAGGAGAGTCCCTCTGCGATATCGATTTGAATATCTGTACAAAAAACACACATTGAAAGAGGGACATGAAGATATAAGTTCCACATAGAATACAATGTGAATTCTCAAAACCATTTCTCTAATGCTATTTACTTCATGTTCATAAAAGAGAAATAATAGTTAGCCATAATTTATACGTTTTCCAGAAATGAACAAAGCATGGGAATGATACTGAATGTTTATGTAATGAGTGAGAATCTATTTTTGTTCTCAAGAAGATTAGCAACATTGCAAAATGTTAATTGCCACTTGTTTTTCTGTGAGACACAAGCAACATCTTCATTGTAAATAATGATTGTGGGAGGCAAGAAAGGTTTAAAGGTCAGAGGGAGACTGAGAAGAGTGAGGGTGTTTGAGTGTGAGGGAGGTGAGAGTTCTAACCTCATCTGATGTGTAATGGGAAATAAAAGAACAAACTTTAATACGAAAACTGCCTTTCAAAGCCACACACACCATTTCACAGAGTCCTTAATTAAATGCATTTGATTTCATACAACATGCCCTTGTGAGAGTCATGGCAACAGGCTGGAAGCCAATTGTCATGTGCTCCCTCTCCGGCCTCTAGGTCACCAGGCTGCTCGTTATGGCGCACACCTGTCACCATCGTTACGCGCACCTGCGTGTCTTCAGACTCACCTGGACTCCATCACCTCCCTGATTACCTTCCCTATATATGTCACTCCCTTTGGTTCCTTCCCCAGGCGTTATTGTTTCTGTATTATGTCTGTGTGCTGTTAGTGTTGCTTGTCTTGTATTATGTTGCATTTATTTAAACATTCACTCCCTGAACTTGCTTCCCGACTCTCAGCGCACATCGTTACACCAATATGGAGATATATGTGTTTGCTCTACGTTTTGCATAAGTGTGTCATCTCATTCTGTGTCTAAGTTCAAGAAAAAATAAATGTCTGCACTCTGGTATGCTCCCATGGTGATTTAATCAGACACACACAAAATACAACTTTTTGATCCGAGTTGGATCTTCGTCAGGTTATCCGAAACGTTGGCTTTGTGTCTAATTAAGTTACCATAGGAGCATACCAGATTTGCTGACATATATATTTTTTATTTGATATGTTCTTCTGTCCTATTGGATGTGGCTGTGCATATTTCTCTTTATACATTACCATACATGATAGTTTCATCTGTTGCTGGCCCTAAAACAACCAAGTGGACAAAACGGGGCAAATCTGGTTGAAATTATGTCATAATAACCAGTTTTGTCCATTGGGAAATATGTGATACAATTTCCAGTATACATCACAACAACCTCGCAGTAATGAAAACCTGTGCTAAGCCCATGTTCAGTAGTGGTAACACACCCAGTGCTGTTACATTCATGCCTCCCCACAGGAGAACGGGGTTCAATCCCTGTGTCCTCCTTTCCTCATCATCCCCATTAACTTCTGTGCTGTCTAAAGAAAGCATAAAAACACTGTCGATCTGAATAATAAAATCTATAATTTAAAAATAAGTCATAATGAAAAGCTTGCCTAACATTGATCTGCTGGTAGTGTAGGCCCTGTGTGTTAAAATAACTGACCTAAAATGCCCCCAAAAACGTATAAAACAATTCTGAAGTTTTACAAATGATGTGGTCATATGGCAAAAATAAAAACTGACCCTTAAATCCACCCACACACGTACCATGCAGGCACACAAACATAGCTCCTCCATAGTTCTGACCCCCACTCTCTCTACCCTAGGGAGGAGGCGCCGTGCTGGGTGTCGATGGAGCAATGCCCTTTCGTCCTGGGTCTTAGCAGTGAGAATGCGGAGCTGGTCCTGGACGCCTGTGTTCAGATCACAGAAGGCATGAAGACCAGAAGGAGACAACTCTTCCTCTTCAGCGACGTGATCGCCATCACAATGCTCAAGTAAGATATGGAACATGATAAGAACACAAAACAACACAAACTCCCCTTTTAAACGTCCCCTTTTCAGGACCCTGTCTTTCAAAGATAATTCATAAAAATCCAAACAACTTCATCATAAACAACCCCATTGTAAAGGGTTTAAACGTTTCCCATGCTTGTTCAATGAACCATAAACAATTACTGGACATGCACCATTTGCGAAAACTTAGGACACTAAAAAGGCCTGTCTACTGACTCTGAAAAACACTAAATGAAGATGCCCAGGGTCCCTGCTCATCTGTTTGAACGTGCCTTAGGCATGCTGCAAGGAGGCATGAGGACTGCAGATGTGGCCAGGGCAATAAATTGTAATGTCCGTACTGTGAGACACCTGAGACAGCACTACAGGGAGACAGGGTGGACAGCTAATCGTCCTCGTAGTGACAGACCATGTGTAAAAACACCTGTACATCCGAAAATCACACCTGCGGGACAGGTACAGGATGGCAACAACAACTGCCTGAGATACACCAGGAACGCACAATCCCTCCATCAGTGCTCAGACTGTCCGCAATAGGCTGAGAGATGCTGGACTGAGGGCTTGTAGGCCTTTTGTAAGGCAGGTCCTCACCAGACATAACCGACAAAAACGTTGCCTATGGGCACAAACCCACCGTCGCTGGACCAGACAGGACTGGCAAAAAGTGATCTTCACTGACGAGTCACGGTTTTGTCTCACCAGGGGTGATAGTCGGATTCGCGTTTATCGGCGAAGGACTGAGTGTTACACCGAGGCCTGTACTCTGGAGCGGGATCGATTTGGATGTGGAGGGTCCGTCATGGTCTGGGGCGGTGTGTCACAGCATCATCGGACTGAGCTTGTTGTCATTGCAGGCAATTTCAACGCTGTGCGTTACAGGGAAGACATCCTCCTCCCTCATGTGGTACTCTGCAGGCTCATCCTGACATGACCCTCCAGCATGACAATGCCACCAGCCATACTGCTCATCCAGGGGAGTGGGGTTCCTGCAAGACAGGAATGTCAGTGTTCTGTCATGGCCAGCGAAGAGCCCGGATCTCAATCGAATTTAGCACATCTGTGACCTGTTGGGTCGGAGGGTGGGGGCTATGGCCATTCCCCCCAGAAATGTCCAGGAACTTGCAGGTGCCTTGGTGGAAGAGTGAGGTAACATCTCACAGCAAGAACTGGCAAATCTGGTGCAGTCCATGAGGAGGAGATGCACTGGAGTACTTAACTTCTTATGGGCAGGTAGCGTTTACTTATGCACACTTTTCATCCGGACGAGAAAATACTGCCCCCTACCCAAGAGAGGTTAATGCCACAGGTGGCCACACCAGATACTGACTGTTACTTTTGATTTTGACCCCCCCTTTGTTCAGGGACACATTTTTCCATTTCTGTTAGTCACATGTCTCTGGAACTTGTTAATTTTATGTTTTAGTTGTTAAATCTTGTTATGTTCATACAAATATTTGTAAAGTTTGCTGAAAATAAATGCAGAGGATGTTTCTTTTTTTTGCTGAGTTTATATATAGTCTGCATAGCAACACACACAGACACCACATAGATTGTCTGAGTTTTGCCTTCAGAGAACATAACTGATTTACCTCCATTTCCTCTCCCCTAAGTCCTTCACTCTCTCTTCTCCTTCCCACCCTCCATTAATTCTGCATCCTATATGGTAATCTATATAGCCCAGCTCATATGGAGGGAATAGGGTGCCAGGCGCACCGGTTTGTGTCAAGAACTGCAATGCAGTTCAAGAATGGTCCAGCCCGAAGGACATCCAGCCAACTTGACACAACTGTGGAAGCATTGGAGTCAACATGAGCCAGCATGCCTGTGGAACGCTTTCGACACCTTGTAGAGTCCATACCCTGACGAATTGAGGCTGTTCTGACAGCACACTTGTGACTGAAGACAGATCCTCAATACAGTTGATGCTAGGCTTTACACAAAATCCTGTTCCCTCAACAAGGCCTACAGTAAGTGCGTGGGTCTATGGATCCACACGCGACAAGGTGACAGTTTCAACATTGTAGCTAATCAAAAGTGGTGAACTAGGCCTTGAGTGAGTTCCTTCCTACTCACGAGCTGACAGGCAGGCAGACAGACACAGGAAGCTGATCATGGAACACAATGCATTCATAAAGAGAGAGAAATCGGACAATTTCCTGTTTCTGAGTGATAAGCAAATAATCACTGATTTAGAAATAGATGACAATGATGAGGAATACATTAGTACCTATAGCAACCATTGGGATAGAGAAGTGGATTGTGCAGGTTTCTCAGCTTGATGAGCTGAGATACAGTCAGGCCTGATGAAAACATTAACTGACTCTCTAAATTCTCAACCTGCTAGCCCTCATATACCATCCATGATCACATAATCCTCTCTCTCTCTCTCTCTCTCTCTCTCTCTCTCTCTCTCTCTCTCTCTCTCTCTCTCTCATATTTAGGTCCAGTGCTAGCTACCGTCTGAAGCACAGGGTGAGTCTGGAAGATCTGTGGCTTTATGGCTTTGAGGACGAGGAGGAAGAGGGAGGAGGGGGAGAGATTGACCTCAGGACGTCCCTGGTCCTGGCCTGGCCCCTTGCCTTCTGTGTGGTGTCCTTCCAGTGAGCAACAGCCATCCTCTGTGTGCATACATGAGTGCACACTCATACATGTGCACACACACACAGACGTGCAGGCAGACACTCAGGCAGGCAGGTGCACACAAAAACACATTGAGTTTCTTAAAGGCCCAGCGCAGTCAAAAACGTGATTTTTTTCCCCCCCGTGTTTTATATATATTTACACACTATTAGGTTGGAATATTATTGTGAATTTGTGAAAATCATGATAATGCCCTTCTAGTGTAAGAGCTGTTTGAAAAGTCCCCCTGAAATTTCAGCCTGTTTTGGTGGGATGGAGTTTTGGCCTTCAATGGTGACATCACTATTCGGTAAATTAGTTAATAGACCAATAAGAAACAGAGTTCCAAGCCTCTCTGTCAATAACAGCAAACTTTCCGTTTTCCCCTCCCCATTCAAAATTCGTGCTTGAGAAATTGCCCTTTTGCCAAGAAGCTATTGTTGTTTCTTTTTGACCATTTTAATCATAGTAAGGTACCCAGAAATGATTTCATATTGAGATAAAAACAGCTGCATTGGACCTGGTTTGGATGGTCTCCATAAGATTATGAATGAAATAGGGAAATGAGAACAGTCTACACCATCACAAGATAATGGCTGGTGAAAGAGGAAGTGCTGAAGCTGACCATCAGACCTAGGATCACATGTCAGGGACTTTACAGCACTGGACTTTATCAGGAAGACTATCTTTGAAATAAAGATGAAGTGTTGGAATTGCATGGTCACAAATAGACAAACAGACACAACATTGAACAAAAAAAAATTGAAAGGGGATGGAATAGTGATTGAGTAACAATGAGTGTCTGTTTTGATCAGTAATAATAGCTATCCCTCGTTGGTGTAGATATGGGTCATTTAGTCATGTTACTGGGGTCTGAGTCATGGACTCCCACAGTTTCTTCTCAAGCAAACAGTCAAATAACACTGGTAGAACGTTGTTGACTAGAGTCATTCTTAGAGTCTGTGGTTCAACAGTTTATTGCACTACAAATTACCAGTAAGCACCAACAGTATATGAGCTGGTCTATCCGTATAGTGTCTGTAATCCAAATGTAGGCACAACCAAAGATGAAAGAATACACAGGAAAAATTACTACAAAATATGCACTTTTAAAGGCCTAACACAGTTATTACTATCATCTACACAGGTGAGTGAGGGTTTGTTTAAGTTAGAGTCTCCCTCATGTCTCTTTCCACATGGCGACAACAGCAGCAGCCCCAACACATAGGGGAAGTGAAAGGTGTTTTGATCGGGCCGCCATGACTCTGCTTCCTGTCCCCATGACTGAGCTAGAGTTTCCATCGCTCTAGTTAAAAGAGCCAGAAGGCGTGCTGTGTCTCTTTAGTCAGTCTGTCTGTCCATCTGTGTGTTTGCTTCGTTCCTTTTTCAGTGTGGATTAGTAACTCCCATGCTGTTATTTTGCCTGCAGCTCGCCTGAGGTAAAAGAACGCTGGTTGGATACTCTTCACAGGTAAACACTATTATTATCTCCATATATAATACAAATGCCACTTGATTAAGCCATAATGGGTAACCTGGGTTACTGGGTTATACTATATGAAGATAGTCATTATGTGTAAGAACTTGCAGTATCAATGGGACTGTACTGCTAATGTCATTCAATTAGCTATAATAATTATTGAAGCACTGTGAATAGAATTAGTATTTTAAGCATACCTGTGTTGGAGATGGGAACTGTATTTTAGTGAATTTTGCAATATTCTTCATGATGTCAGAACATATAGTTCAATATAGTATATATTTCCAACATTCTTTTCTGTCACACAATTGTTAATGGTTATCATTATTTTCACTCATATTCAAATTATTCAGAATATTCATTTGATCCTCTTTTAAAACACACCCCGCAACACACACACACACACATACGCACGCACGCACGCACACACAACGGCAAACACACCCTTTTGACACACACAGAGAGCGGTTGTGTAGAGACCACATGTACGACAACATCCATCTAGTAGTCACTCTCTATTATGGCTCGTGAGAATAACTAGGGACTGACTGGAGATCAGTGAAATATTTGTATATATATATTTTATGTATGTATTTGCCTCCTTCCAGGAAAATTAAAGCAGCAAAAGAGAGGGCAGGTTCTACCACTCCACCACCAAGTGTCCTGATGAAGGTGCTGAGCGGCAGCATCACAGTAAGTCTATCGCTTAGGCCATGTCCCAAATGGCAACCTATTTCCCTTTACAGTGCACTACTTTTGACCAGGGCCCATAGAGCACTGGTCAAACGTAGTGCACTATAGGGAACAGGATGCCATTTTGGAGGCAGCTTTATCCTATTCTCCAGTGTGCTAAATTTACAGAAAACAGCTATCAGAACACCTGAAACAGAGAAGAAAACGGTGAACTTTATTACCATAGCGCATACTTTGTAGACTGTAGTCATAGTCCCTGATACATCACCCAGATTCTTGTTACCCAAAGCGGTGATGGCAGATACTGTAGAAACGATGGTTATACTTTCACCTGTGTCCAGCCAGTTCTTGATATCGAGATACCAGTGTTTAGCTCGGTCATTGATATCAAGATATTGTATTGCACTTGTATACAGCCAATTTAGAGCATTGACTTTCATTCTATCTCTTGCTCTCCTGTTGATGGCTCTTATGGCTCTGAAGAGGCATATTACCTCTATAAAGGTATCGGACATTCTCAGAAAGGAGCTCAGACACACTTTGCAGCCACATTCAAGCATAATAGGCTTTTGTTTGACACCATTCAAATTGTACTTATAGAATTGGAATGAACATACATTGACTTTTGCCTAATATATAGTATAATTGCCTCTGGAAGGAGTCACAACTTTCATCTGCACTATAAATAATAATCTCTCTCTCTTCGTTTCAGGCTAAAACTCTAACAGGAGGGGGCATGGAGCCTTCCATCACGTTTTCGCTTGATGTGAGTTCCGTACAGTACACTTTCTGCTTCTTTCATCCATGTGTCAATTCTGGTTCAACATGTGTTGGGGAAAAACACCTTGTATGTGGTTATATGAGGTTTATTTTGAGGGTTTATAGGGGAATTCAGACCGCTGCAATCTGTTTATCAAATAGAAGCACTTATAACACAAGTGTATACATTGTAACAGTTTATTGATACTGTACAGTGATTGTGCTTTTTTAAGGAGGGTTTGTGTTGTTTCCTTCAAGTGGAGTACCTAGTGGTGTTCTTGAGGGGACATTTGTTTGAAAGTGGTGGGCTTTTTTGATGGGTGTTATTGACGGGTAAATTGTTAGATAATTACCAACCCGCGCACACTCGCATGGAAACAGGCATGCAAACAGAGGGTGTGGCTCCCCTGCCACATGTTCCTCATACATGCTCATGACTACATCTCCTGTTTTGCGTTTCCAGAGTGACACAAAGATTCCCGCCCTGCCCAGCTGTGTAACACAGCCCATTGGTGAGTTTGAAAAACAACATCTCTGAACCACAAGGTTGGTTAAGGGCCCACAGTGTGTATATATGTGTTTGTGTGTGTGCCAACTTAGAGAAAATAATTCAAACCGTAGGAGAGAGAGAAACAGGACACACCAATGATCAGTGTGAATGTCAAGCTAAAACAAGAACTTCAACTTATATAATGTGTTTATCTCTCTCTCACACTCACTGTCTTTCTCATGAATGCTATTAGTACACAGTAACCCGTAATACCTCCTTTATAATAGTGTATGCTATACCTACACAAATTGCCTAAACGTTTGGCTTCTTTCGTAACAGAAAATGGTAGCAACAGTAAGTGGAGCATCTTGAGGAAGTTGAGGAGAAGCTCCACCCTCACCAGCATGTCCTCCCGTCCAGACACAGACTCCAAGAGCCATCTGTTTGGACAGTCTCTCTCCAAGACCTGCCCAGATGACGGGACTCTTCCGAAGCCTATCACAGTATGTCAATCTACCAAACTGTACCACAACTATCTTTGTTCTGTAATATCTTTGTTCTGTATTATCTTTGTATGTCAGATTTTCATAATTTGTACAAGGTGTGGGGCTGTGGGGATTGAGTGAGAATTCTACCAAGGTGTTTAGTTCAAAGGGTTTATTGACTAGGGTACTTGATCAATCAGGCCATTCAATTGTTACTAATAAGTGCAGTTAGTTACCAAAGCACTTGGTAATGGTTGCTAAGGACTCGCTTGTCTGCAACCCAACCACAGATTGAATCTGTGATGTTCCACTTCCAGCTGACATGCACAAGTCTGTCTCAGTCTGCCCCTGGCCTACCCCTCACAGAATCATTTAAGCATATAGGGCTCCCGAGTGGTGCAGCGGTCTAAGGAACTGCATCAGTGCTAGAGGCATCACTACAGACCCTGGGTAGATTCCAGGCTGAATCACAACCGGCTGTGATTGGCCCAGCGTCGTCCGGGTTTGGCCTGGGTAGGCAGAGTTGCAAAGAAAAAGCCATATCTCAGACTGGCCAGTAAAAATAAAAAATGAAGATGGGCAAAATAACACAAACACTCTGCCTAGAAGGCCAGCATTCCAGAGTCGCCTCTTCACTGTTGAAGTTGAGACTGGTGTTTTGCAGGTACCATTTATGAAGCTGCCAGTTGAGGACTTGTGAGGCGTCTGTTTCTCAAACTAGACACTAATGTACTTTTCCTCTTGCTCAGTTGTGCACCGGGGCCTCCCACTCGTCTTTCTATTCTGGTTAGAGCCAGTTTGCTCTGGGAAGGGAGTAGTACACAGCGTTGTATCAGATCTTCAGTTTTTTGGGAATTTCTCGCATGGAATAGCCTTCTCAGAACAAGAATAGACTGACGAGTTTCAGAAGAAATAACTTTGTTTCTGGCCATTTTGAGCCTGTAATCGAACCCACAAATGCTGATGCTCCAGATACTCAACTAGTCTAAAGAAGGCAAGTTGTATTGCTTCTTTAATCAGAACAACAGTTTTCAGCTGTGCTAAAATAATTGCAAAAGGGTTTTCTAATGATCAATTAGCCTGTATAAACTTGGATGAGCTAACACAACGTGACATTGGAACACAAGAGTGATGGTTGCTGATAATGGGCGTCTTACGCCTATGTAGATATTCCATTAAAAATCTGCCAGTTTGTCTGTTTCTAGCTACAACAGTCATTTACAACATTAACAACGTCTACACTGTATTTCTGATCAATTTGATGTTATTTTAATGGACAAAAAATGTGCTTTTCTTTCAAAAACAAGGACATTTCTAAGTGACCCCAAACATTTGAACGATAGTGTGTATATTTATATAAACGCATCCACAGCAAATTGTTTGACTTGTTCATGACATTTCTCAGCCTGGTTTGACCTCTTTTCCTCCCTCGTTCCTCTCTCTCCCCACCAGGATATATTGGTGCTGCTGCGCAAGAAAGGCCCCTCCACAGAAGGGGTGTTCAGGAAGAACGGCAACAGTAAGAACCTGAAGGCCATCAGGGAGCAGCTCGACAGTGGGACGGAGGTGGAGATGGAGGCCTTGCCAGTGGTTCTCCTGGTGGGACTACTCAAGGTAAAGAATAATCCATCTGTTCACTGCTTTGTCCTTTCCTTTTCCAAGTCCGTCAATCTGTCCGTCCAGCTGGAGCAGGGAGACAAAGGGAGAAGCAGCTCTATGACCTTCAATTAGACCTGTTAGTGTGTTAGCACCTATTACTACTTATCAGCAGTCTTCTACTGTAATTTGTTCTAACCCCCGACACCTTCCCTCCTAATTGCAGAGCTTTCTGAAGGAGCTCCCGGGCAGCCTGCTAGTGTCGGATATGTATGAGACCTGGATGAAGGCCCTGGAGACTAAGGATGACCACCACAGAAGCTTAGAGCTCAAAAGGTAAGCTACCAGCCATTCAAAAATAAATAACCTAGAATCAGATTTTTATTTTATTTTGAATTAATGCAGCATTACCAAGTTACTACCAACTACTAATGAGCTGACACTAGGCTAAATGTAGCGTTAGCAACTGTACCCCCTGTTGAGCCATCCCCATTGGTGAGCTATATTACTGTCGTACTTGTGAGGCATAATCTTATATAAAACTGTAGGCTACATTAGAGGCCGTAGCTGTAAACGTTATGCTAATGTTAGACTAATGTAGGCATTTTGGTTTAAAAAAAAACTCTACTTTACCATTACCGTTTAGGTGTTGCAAAGAATAGATTCAAGGGGCTTTTCAATTGAGTTTTTTAGAGTCAGAAAATGAGGAAGTAGTTCCTCTACCCTCAATGTGTTTCCTCCCCCTCTCAAAAAGAGAAGCTACAAAAACAAATTGCGAGCGGCAAACTGATCTACATTTTTGTCCTGTTCTTTCTCTCCTTCCTTCCCTTTCCCCTCTCAGGGTGGTAGACAAGCTACCAGGACCTAACATTCTCCTGCTGCGAAACATTCTGTGTGTGCTCCATCACATCACGGAGAGGGCAGACACCAACAAAATGGACGCCAATAACTTGGCATTGTGCATCGCACCCACTCTGCTGCAGAAGGACACCATGTCCTTAGACGTGCAGACCGTGGGGAAGGTGAGAATCCGGTTCTGACTGGACTCTTTGAAGCTGCCAGTGTGGTTTTCATGTACCGAAAACAACCGTGTGTGTGTGTTTGTGTCTGTGTGTGGGCCTATAGTTTTGCATGAACTCTATCCTACTATAGTCTGCGCTGTAACAGGACTGGGTTGTTTACCAAAAGGAAATGCCAAATCTTCACACTTTAAAACAATGTTACTTTCAATCACTCAACCATTGTTCTAAGTAATAATAACCTTTTGTGTTCTTTGTGATGTTTCCTTTAGGTGAGAGAGCTGACACAGTTCCTGATCGAGCGTTGCTGTGAGATCTTTGGAGAGGACGTCCTGAGCCTTTTGGGAGATCCCGAAGAGGAGAACCCAGGTAAGTTAACTGGGCTGCTTTAGGTGCGACTCTCTGCAATGCTACACATTCTTTCACAGAAAATAAGAACATTTTCTTGACACAGATTTCTGGGAACATGTTTCAAAAAGCTTGAAATAAAATAGAACAATGGGAATAGGAATCATACATTGTACACTGCAACTCATCAATGTTCTCTTTCTCCTCAGATTCCGTGTCGTCACAGCAACACGATTCTGCTTATGACAGCAACGACCCAGACGCTGAGGGGGACAGTATGGGGTCCACGCAAGTAGAGGGTGAGGGGGAAAGGTGCGGCTCGTCCCCATCTCTCCTCTTTGCGTTCGGGATACAATGCGGCCCTATCCCCTCCAACACCATCTTCCACACCTTCACCAACAATAAGCCCTTCAACCGCCGCTGCTCAGAGCCAATCATCTTCCCCTCTGCCGAGAAGAGGAGCCTGATTGGCCTGGCCCGTAGTAACGACGATTTCTCCGTGGAGGGGCGGGACTTTGAGGAGCATCCACTCAAGAAACAGATCTCTGATGACTCCTTCCTGCTCCCAGAATGTGGTGTTACCAACACCAGGCATGCCACCACGCTGTCTCTCCCCAAACTCGGTGGCAGCCAGACGATGACTTGGCGGCAGCTTGACCCGTCATGCCTGTCATCCTGCTCCCTGGAGAGCGCCTCCTCCAACACATCAGAGGTCTCCCTGTTCACCAGCTCGCCGCTGACATCCCCGGCCTGCCAACACAGGGGCCAGTCCACATGCCATGCTCCCCTCTCCGCCAAGCCCAGGGCAGAGCCCCCGAGGGCAGACACGACGGAAGTGGTCGAGCGATGCACCCAGTCCATGAAGGTGGACAGTAAAGCCCTGACGAGGACCAAGAGCCTGGGGGCCTTTGGCTTCGCCTGGGGCAGTCTCAAGAAAGGCGACCTCCAGAAGGAGAAGCCTTTCTCTTGCGGGACCCTCGAGGAGGACTCCCAGAGTGAGGTGGAGGCCCCAGTGGCCGAGGCCCCTCTCAGACAGAAGCGCCCCCTGTCTGCGGTGGAGGTCTTCCTACAGGTGGACAGCAGACTGCCCTCCCAGCCCCCTTCGTACGAGCAGGCAGTCCAGAGTGCGGCTCAGCCCTCCCCACCGCATTATGGCTCCATGACTGTCAGTGCCGTCGCTGCCACTCTCAGCAGGAAGTCCCGCCCAGCCTCTATGAACGCAAACTTCCTGTACTCCTGTCCCGTCAATCAATACACAGACTGCTTCTCTCAGGGGATAGATGGGGATGATGTCACTGCAGCCCAACAGCATTCGGTCGGGTTCCGCCAGCGAGCGATGTCTGAGTCCGTGTCAAGAGCACGCCACGAGACCCTGTCACACCATGAGACAGCATCACACCATGAGACTGCGTCACGGAGGTGCAGACAGCCTGTGTTCGAGGAGTATTCTTACACCAAGGAGTCCTACGTTTGAAGGACTTTTTCAGACATTATGTTTCACTTTCTTCACTTTAAATGTACACAAATTAAAATGTGCAACTGTTAGGTTGGACTTGCTGAGTAGTACTGTTTAGAGTACAAAATTACGATATTTTACCTGAAAAGCTATTTATAAATAGACACCTTCTCTAGTTTATCTACAGCAAAGCTATGTAAATAATCACAATCTGAATCTGCATGTATAGAGGGTAACAATATGCTATTGTTGGTATTATTTCCATTGTTTTACTTTTGTTAATATACTGCTATGTACTGTACATAAATGTATACATTTGTGAAAATGTTTTCTTCCCCGTGTCTTTTTGTATGTCTTGACTCTACAACATCTTTACTTCCACTACAATAAAGCACCTTTATGTAACATTGTGATTTTGTTCTCCAGTTCTTACGGTAGGAGTAGGAGCACTAAAGTCCTGTGACCTTGCAGCTCTGAGTAGAATCAATTGGTTATTACATCCTCAAGCATGCAGTGCCACTCAAACAACCATGTGGTAACGCAATTGCATAGACTTCAGGAAGCGTGCAACACCTACCTCTGCAACATCTATCAGAGGTCAGAACATAGAAATTGTAGAGGAATACAAATATATGGGTGTCCTCTTGGACAATAAGCTTCAGTGGAGTAAATGTACAGACCTGATCTACAAAAAGAGCCAACAGAGACTGTACTTTCTCAAAAAGCTGGGATCTTTTAATATAGACTGTACTATATTGACTCTGTTTTACAAATCTTTTATTGAGAGTATTTTAACTTTTTGTATTGTTTGTTGGTTTGGCAATGGCACTGTCAGCCAGAGAAACATGCTGAGAAGGATTATTACCACAGCAAGCAAGGTACTTGGAGTCAAACAGACAGGCCTGGATGAGATCTTTAAGGTCAGGGCCCTCCGTAAGGCTCACAAAATCATTTTAGACCCAAGCCACCCCCTGTCCCTGGACTTTGAACTACTCCCCTCTGGGCGCAAGTATAGGGCACCCCTCAGCAGGAAAAACACAACTAGACAATAATTTGTGCCAGGTGTGATATCCCTCCTAAATAGCTTGGGTGAATGTTCCTATCGACTCCGTAAGGCCAGCAGTCTTTAAAAAAATATATATATTTATTTATTTCTTATAATTGTTCTATTATGTAACTGTTATGAAAGTTGTATTGCCAATTTTGTTTTGTATTTAAAAGTGTACATGACACTGCAACAAAATTTCCCCAGGGGGACAATAAAGTCAGTAAGTAAGTAAGAGATGAGCTCTTAAGCCATACTGCTTTCTTAGTTCTGCCATTAGTGAACTCATTAATGAGGAACTAACTGGGTTGGCCTCAAAGGGTCGGGGCGGTGAGCGTTAAGACCAGTTAGGTCCAGCTTGCTCCTCCTTTCTAGGCCAGTTATGCAACACCATCTAACATCCTTCATTGAGAGAACTGTATGTTCTGGCTGCCTGCTCGAGAAAGAGGAAGCCAGAAGCTGATCACGTGGACGGATTTGGTTTTTCTCTGAATCGCTCGTTGTTGCGGATGCCTTAAGCTGATACGATGCCACTGCTTCCTCTCTCGACTTTTTAGTGAGAGAGATTTCCTCTCTTAGTGTTCATTAATGTTATTCAGCTCTAGTAGGCTTTCATTTGCCTGCAGTACAGACACACGTAATGTACTAAAGTATTCATTTAACTGTGTATGTTAAAGCCTTACTTATTCATGACTACTCTCACCAAGGAGGATTCATTTTCAGACTTTCCTAGATTCATTTACTACGAGCATGATTCATTTCCTAAAATCAGATACGGACTCTTAGACCAGTTGACCAGCTGTGATGAAAAAATTGTGTACCAATCTAAGAATCTGGACCCAAAGCTGCAAAGTTTGTATCATGACTTGGAACCTCACACTGCCCACCCGCAACGTCACATTTGTTAAAACGCAAGATAAAAAAAAAAAAGAGTGGTAAAAACAGTTGGAAGAAGACATAATGCATGCCATTTGTTATTGGAAGTTTCTATGGACAGTGTGAATAGAATATGAATGTGAATATGAATATGTATATTGTGTTTCATGACATTTATCATGCCTTCTAGGACCCTCAGAGACTTGAGCACTTCTAATGTTCATTGTCTTGCATCAGATAGCGCAACGTTTCTCTGCACTAATGGTTGAGGGACTAGCATCGCATAGGAGTGATGGCGCCCGACATAAGACAATGTCCTGTTATAGTATATGATAAAATAACATTACAGTAGATTCATACAGCACATGACAAATCAATGTTTGGTTATGATGAACCCAACCATTATATATAAGCCATACTGACCATAGAAGACAACGGAATCACACACTTAGCTTGATGCAGGCTGAGGCTGAAATTGAAGCTACAGAGAAGGGGGTCAGCCAAGTTACTGCACCTGGATGCATTTAGGGCTCTATTCAATCAGATCCGCTTCAACTAACTCTTGCATAACGGTTGTTTTGGCGGTGTCGGAGGTGGAACTGCGTTAGAGCTGTCAAAACCACATGTGGCTTCTGGCATTATACCTAAAGTGGACATTGCCATTGGCTGCACAGAGTTGCATTACGAGAAATCCCATGCAGCCAAGTTTACACGTTTGAACACTGGAATGTGAGATGTAATCTAGACCTCGATTAGGCTGATAGAAATCCTCATTATTTAGTTGAATGATTTTCAGTTTGAGCGTCATTATTTCTATATAGCCTATACTTTCTCCTTGTGAACTTCTATCTCCACTGGAACAGGTGTTGCTTTGTGACAATGATCAAGATCAGCTGCTCACCGATTTGACAGCTCCAATGCAGTTACACCTCCGACACCGTCAAAACACCAGCAATGCGGGTTTCGGCTCTCGCCGGTTAACGCTTGATCTGATTGAATCAAGGCCTTGGTTTCAGAACATCGTTTTACTAGAAAAGAGACAAACGACTCATGATTATTTTCATCCTCAGTCACTATGGCTGTGTGTCGACAGGCAGCCTAATTCTAATATTTTTTCCACTAATTGGTCTTTTAACCAATCACATCAGATCTTTTTCAGAGCTGAACTGATTGGTCAAAAGACCAATTAGTGAAAAAAATATCAGAATGGGGCAGTCTGTGTAAACACAGCCATAGAGCCTTACATAACGTGGGCAAGATTGACTGATTGACAGAATTAATGGATGGATAGATGTCCTGCTTTTTACATAACTGTAAGAACATGGCGGTCCACAGAAATGACTAATGAGCAGAGAGGCACTATAGTACCAGGCTGTACCCTTTTACAGCCCTTAATGATGACAGACAGCAGTTCACAATGTACGCGCAGACAGAACACAGGGTGAGCGAGGGTGACGGAGGTGGTCAACAAACATCAATACAGCTTCCCAAAGCCTTTTCAGAAATGGGAGATCGCATCCCTCCATCTAATCAAACAAGGATGTGAAGAGATGGTCTGAAAATAGCCCTCCTGAGAATTGTTTATTAAATGTTCAGAGTAGGCAGGGTAGCCTAGTGGTTAGAGCGTTGGACTAGTAACCTGAAGGTTGCAAGTTCAAACCCCCAAGCTGACAAGGTACAAATCTGTCGTTCTGCCCCTGAACAGGCAGTTAACCCACTGTTCCTAGGCCATCATTGAAAATAAGAATTTGTTCTTAACTGACTTGCCTAGTTAAATAAAGGTAAAATAAATAGTATATTATTGACATGTTATTTCCACCGGTTTGTTTTATGTAAATGTTAACGATAGAGACCTTGTCTATGATATTGAGCCCACAACCCTGACAACTGAAAAGGGCAGGAGTAGCTGAATGCACTGACTGACAAAATTTCCCAAGGGAAGATTTCATTAATTTGCTCAGTGTTGTAACACTTTCGGTTACATAAAACTTTAGCTAATAATACACACAGCACAAACAAGCAATTATGTCGTAATATCTTCACTGTGCCGTGCCTGCGAGCTTATAAATACAAAGTCGAAGGGATAACCTAATTGAAAAGATAATTGAGAGTGTACCATAAATATTGGATAATTACTGTTAGTACAAACTTGCATCTTTGCAACCAATCACTGGCATGAAATAAAGGCATTGAAATGCAAAGCATCTTATGCAATGTTTACTTTTACCACAGTGGTTTCACTTTTGTTACTACAGAGAACTAGCCTCTCTACTTCATGTGGCCTGGATTCCTTTCTGTCACTTTTGGGGACATTTAGAGAACTGATATTGCTGTTTGTGGTTGACATGCACATTTTGTGTTGCAGTTTCATATAGCATTGTGGCTAAGAAAGGTTTTGTGTTGCAAGTTTCATATAGCCTTGTGGCTAAGAAAGGTTTTGTGTTGCAGTTTCACATAGCCTTGTGGCTAAGAAAGGTTTTGTGTTGCAGTTTCATATAGCCTTGTGGCTAAGAAAGGTTTTGTGTTGCAGTTTCATATAGCCTTGTGGCTAAGAAAGGTTTTGTGTTGCAGTTTCATATAGCCTTGTGGCTAAGAAAGGTTTTGTGTTGCAGTTTCACATAGCCTTGTGGCTAAGAAAGGTTTTGTGTTGCAGTTTCATATAGCCTTGTGGCTAAGAAAGTTTTTGTGTTGCAGTTTCATATAGCCTTGTGGCTAAGAAAGGTTTTGTGTTGCAGTTTCATATAGCCTTGTGGCTAAGAAAGGTTTTGTGTTGCAGTTTCATATAGCCTTGTGGCTAAGAAAGGTTTTGTGTTGCAGTTTCACATAGCCTTGTGGCTAAGAAAGATTTTGTGTTGCAGTTTCATATAGCCTTGTGGCTAAGAAAGGTTTTGTGCGCCATATATATATAAGCAGAGCAATAAGCAGATAAGCAGAGCAATATAAGCAGAGCAAAACAAAAACATTTAAAATGCTTGTTTTGTTTGAATTCAGGGTTTTCAAGTGAGAAAGTTTGAAACAACAAGTTGCTGTGGTTTCATGTCACTGATGCATCGACTAGTGTTCTCTCTCCACTCTGAAACCACAACTGTTTCTTTGTCAGAGTGAACATGTTTAGAATGCTGTAAAATGTCAACAAGTACTACAAACAGAGTTGAGACAACTCAGTGTCAATTCAGTATACGCCTACTACAAACAAGACCTAAAAAGAAAGTAGGCCTAACAACCCCAAAAGGAGAAGTAGACTTGCCTACACATCAATTTTGCACACGGTTTGCGTATGCTTTTAAATGACTTTGCTGGAGTCTGGAGCATAAAAAAACGAATACATAGCAACATATGTTGGAACGAGACAACTGCAATCCCCAAGATTACACATCCTTAGACAATTGGGAAGGCTATCGGTTAGTGGACAAACATTGATAATCAGAAAATGTGCACGGTGTCTCCAAGGTGACTTTTCTAAATGTGAGAAGTAACAGACAAAAACACCTTGTGTCATTGACAGAACTGGAGTACTGAAGGTTTTAGTACCCTCGGCTGATCAGAATGAAAGAATATCAAACCCATATAGAATATCAAATCTCATTCAGATATTTGTTAGGTTGCGTCAACAGGCCTAAAACTCAATTACATAAAAATACAAAGAGAGTCGCACACCAGAGGGAAGGTCCGAGGACCAGGAACGGGCCAGTCACTTCTGCTGAGGCGCGGGAGTCTGCCGAGCCAACCGAGTCTTGTGAACCTGATGAGCCAGCTGAGGCATCCCTGGTTGTTCCAGTAGCGGCACCCGGACCCGACGTCACCTACACAAAATACTCCCTGATGCTCTCCTTCTGTAACGTGTACGTTGGGAGTCGGGAAACAAGTTCAGGGAGTGACTTTTAATAATAAATAACACAAAGACCAAAACAAGAACCACGAGTAGCATACAGACATGAAACAACGGAACAGAAACAATAACCCCTAGGGAAAGAACCAAAGGGAGTGACATATATAGGGAAGGCTATCAGGCAGGTGATTGAGTCCAGGTGAGACTGATGATGTGCTGATGCGTGTAACAATGGTGACAGGTGTGCGTAATAATGAGCAGCCTGATGACCTCGAGCACCGGAGAGGGAGCATAGTAACTAAAATCCTTCTATGGAAGAGATACATAGATGATGTCTTTGTGCTCTGGGGAGGAAGTCAGCAGGAACTAAATGACTTCCAAACTCTGCTAAGTGAGAATATCTCACATTCACCATGCAGACTGATGACAGAAAAATGAACTATCTGGACTTATGGATCATTAAAGGGAATGATGCATTACACACAGACTTATACACAAAGCCCACAGACCACAACATCCTGCTACGTTCGGACAGTATGCATCCCTTCCCCTCAACAATGGTTTACCATGTAGACAGTTGTGCAGGGTTAAACACATCTGTGTCCAACAGTCAGATTTTGACAACAATGCTAAGAAAACGACAGACAAATAAAAAAATGAGAGGCTACAAGGACAAAACTCTTGTTGATGCAACAATGAAAATATCACAAAAACCAAGAGAGGAATTACTAAAAACTCAACCAAAGAAGAAAAACAAGGCAACAGTCTTTTGTACTAAGTACACCACGTGTTCTGAGAAAATGAAATCAATCCTGAAAAGCACTGGCATATTCTGCAAACAGACAAGAAAATTGCACACCTCTTCAAGGAAGAGCCAAATAGTGTTGAAGTTGACCCACATTTCTTGTGGTTTCTTTCCAATAGGTGATATATTGTTTTCGTTTTGCTTTGTGCTAATTTGTTTGGGCCAGATTTTCTGAGTGCTGTCTGGGGGCTTTCTTGGGTTGGTAGTGGTTAGTGAATTGGTTGAGGGGACTCTTCTCTATGGTCACCTCAGAGGGGTTGGGTTAAATGAGGAAGACACCTTTCAGTTGAATGCATTCAGTTGTACAACTGACTAGGTATCTCCCCTTTCCCTCTTGACAGTTGTTGGCTTTGTAATGGTAGCAGTGGGGGTCACTCGTTTGTAAATGATTCTACAATTTGGAAGCACTTTTTGGGGATATTGATCAGAAGAGGGAATTGGAGTAATTCTGCTCTGCATGCATTGTTTTCTCTGTACTCTGAGGATGTTCTTTCACAATTCCGCATGCATGGTTTCAATTGGGTGTTTTTCCCATTTGTCAAATTCTTGTTTTGTAAGCGAACCACACACATTGTTGCCATATAGTGCAATTAGTGATATTATTGATTTGAATAATTGGTATGTCTAATTTAATAGATATTTGAATGGCATAGAAAGCCCTCCTTGCTTAGTCTTTCAGTTTATTCACAGCCAGGATGAAGTTCCCTGTGGAGCAGATGTATTTTGGCTTTTTTTGGTCCCAAATTCTGTGTGTGTGTGTGTGTGTGTCTGTGTTCTATATGAGTGGAGCCCAGTAAAAATGGATATTGTTTTTCCTAACATCTGGATCTTTTCTGAGATGTCCTAATTTGTCTTTTTGAGATTGACTGTCAGGGCCCAGACAATCTAATTGCTGCTGATTGTAGCCCCTCTTTTGTAGGGACAGCAGCACCAGCTGTTGATGGTTCTAGTGCAGCCGTTCCCAAACTAGGGGCCGCAGCCCATATCGCCTGATATGAAAATGGGGTCTCGGGAACAATTTCACAAATCCTGAAAAACATCAAAACAAATATGAATAAATAAATATATTTATTCAGCCACTGCCTGTTCACCCCGCTAATATCCAGAAGGCGAGGTCCGTACAGGTGTGTCAAAGCTGGGACCCAGAGACTGAAAAACATTTTTTTTCTCAAGGCCATCAGACTATTAAACAGCCGTCACTAACACAGTGAGACTACTACCTACATACAGACTTGAAATCATTGGTCGCTTTAATAAATGGATCGCTAGTCACTTTAATAATATTTACATATCTTGCATTACTCATCTCATATGTATATACTGCTTTTTATACCCTATATTGCATCTTGCCTATGCCGCTCTGTCATTGCTCATCAATATATTTATATGAATATATTCTTATTCCATTCCTTTACTGAGATTTGTGTGTATTAGGTAGTTGGTGTGGAATTGTTAGATTACATGTTAGATATACAGTGCCTTGCGAAAGTATTCGGCCCCCTTGAACTTTGCGACCTTTTGCCACATTTCAGGCTTCAAACATAAAGATATAAAACTGTATTTTTTTTGTGAAGAATCAACAACAAGTGGGACACAATCATGAAGTGGAACAACATTTATTGGATATTTCAAACTTTTTTAACAAATCAAAAACTGAAAAATTGGGCGTGCAAAATTATTCAGCCCCTTTAAGTTAATACTTTGTAGCGCCACCTTTTGCTGCGATTACAGCTGTAAGTCGCTTGGGGTATGTCTCTATCAGTTTTGCACATTGAGAGACTGACATTTTTTCCCATTCCTCCTTGCAAAACAGCTCGAGCTCAGTGAGGTTGGATGGAGAGCATTTGTGAACAGCAGTTTTCAGTTCTTTCCACAGATTCTCGATTGGATTCAGGTCTGGACTTTGACTTGGCCATTCTAACACCTGGATATGTTTATTTTTGAACCATTCCATTGTAGATTTTGCTTTATGTTTTGGATCATTGTCTTGTTGGAAGACAAATCTCCGTCCCAGTCTCAGGTTTTTTGCAGACTCCGTCAGGTTTTCTTCCAGAATGGTCCTGTATTTGGCTCCATCCATCTTCCCATCAATTTTAACCATCTTCCCTGTCCCTGCTGAAGGAAAGCAGGCCCAAACCATGATGCTGCCACCACCATGTTTGACAGTGGGGATGGTGTGTTCAGGGTGATGAGCTGTGTTGCTTTTACGCCAAACATAACGTTTTGCATTGTTGCCAAAAAGTTCAATTTTGGTTTCATCTGACCAGAGCACCTTCTTCCACATGTTTGGTGTGTCTCCCAGGTGGCTTGTGGCAAACTTTAAACAACACTTTTTATGGATATCTTTAAGAAATGGCTTTCTCCTTGCCACTCTTCCATAAAGGCCAGATTTGTGCAATATACGACTGATTGTTGTCCTATGGACAGAGTCTCCCACCTCAGCTGTAGATCTCTGCAGTTCATCCAGAGTGATCATGGGCCTCTTGGCTGCATCTCTGATCAGTCTTCTCCTTGTATGAGCTGAAAGTTTAGAGGGACGGCCAGGTCTTGGTAGATTTGCAGTGGTCTGATACTCCTTCCATTTCAATATTATCGCTTGCACAGTGCTCCTTGGGATGTTTAAAGCTTGGGAAATCTTTTTGTATCCAAATCTGGCTTTAAACTTCTTCACAACAGTATCTCGGACCTGCCTGGTGTGTTCCTTGTTCTTCATAATGCTCTCTGCGCTTTTAACGGACCTCTGAGACTATCACAGTGCAGGTGCATTTATACGGAGACTTGATTACACACAGGTGGATTGTATTTATCATCATTAGTCATTTAGGTCAACATTGGATCATTCAGAGATCCTCACTGAACTTCTGGAGAGAGTTTGCTGCACTGAAAGGAAAGGGACTGAATAATTTTGCACGCCCAATTTTTCAGTTTTTGATTTGTTAAAAAAGTTTGAAATATCCAATAAATGTCGTTCCACTTCATGATTGTGTCCCACTTGTTGTTGATTCTTCACAAAAAAATACAGTTTTATATCTTTATGTTTGAAGCCTGAAATGTGGCAAAAGGTCGCAAAGTTCAAGGGGGCCAAATACTTTCGCAAGGCACTGTAGCTGCACTTGTCGGAACTAGAAACACAATCGTTTCTCTACTCTCGCAATAACATCTGCTAACCATGTGTGTGTGACCAATACAATTTGATTTGATTTATAATATTATAATATCGTATTTGTATCTCAAAATCATGGTAATGTGGTTAACCTTAAAAATTTGAATGAAAAATGATTAAAATCTAAAAGATACAATTCAACCATAGAGTGCCATTAGATCATGGGAAAGGCTGCTCTTGACTGTACCACTTGAATCATTCCCACAGTGAACGGCTAGGCTTTCTATGCTATGAAACCACACACTATTGCAGAGACTTTGATATTTCTGTCTGGAATTGATGTGGTGAAAACAATTTGAAACTCAAATCTACAGTATGTCTGCCCTCCAAACAAAATATGCAGTGCCTTCAGAAAGTATTCATACCACTTGACTTATTCCACATTTTGTCGTGTTTACAGCCTGAATTCAAAATGGATTAAAAATAAATAAATAATTACCCATCTACACACAATTCCCCATAATGACAAAGTTAAAACATGTTTTTAGAAATATTTGCAAATGTATTGTTTCTTCACTGTCTATTTGGTAAGCGATTCCAGTGTAGATTTGGCCTGGTGATTTAGGTTATTGAACTGCTGAAAGGCGAATTCATCTCCCAATGTCTGGTGGAAAGCAGACTGAACCAGGTTTCCTCTAGGATTTTTCCTGTACTTTTTTTAAAATCCTGAAACTCCGTTAATAATTACAAGCATACCCATAACATTATGCAGCCACCACTATGCTTGAAAATATGGAGAGTGGTGCTCAGTAATGTGATTGAATTGGATTTACCCCAAACATAACACTTTGTATTTAGGACAAAAAGTTAAATGCTTGACACATTTTTTGCAGTATTACTTTAGTGCCTTGTTGCAAACAGGATAAATGTTTTAGAATATTTGTATTCTGTACAGGCTTCCTTCTTTTCAATCCGTCAATTAGGTTAGTATTGTGGAGTAACTACAATGTTGTTGATCCATCCTCAGTTTTCTCCCATCACAGCCATTAAACTCTGTAACTGTTTAAGAGTCACAATTGACTCACAATGGTGAAATACCGGAGCTGTTTCCTTCCTCTCCGGCAACTGAGTTACGCCTGTATCTTTATAATGGGGATATTCATTGTCTGCTTTTACTTTTTATACCCGTCTACCAATAGGTGCCGTTCTTTGCGAGATCTTATGTGTGGGGTACAGAGATGAGGTAGTCATAAGAAAATCACGTTAAACACTATTATTGCACACAGTGAGTACAACTTATTCTGCGACTTGTGAAGCAAATTTTTACTCCTTTTCTGTGGGGTGTGACGTTTGCACTCATGACACAGGTACATTTTCAGCCAACTTACAAGCAAATACTTTATGAATTTATTGTTATAAATCAGCTTGCAAGGTTGCTAGCCAACTAGCCTGCTAACGGTAGCCCTACCAGCCAGCTAATGTTACCCTGGCGTGACGTTTTGCTTTGGCTGTATGCTTGGGGTCACTGTCCTGTTGAAACGTAAATCTTTGCCCGAGTCTTAGGTCGTTTCCACACTGAAGCAGGTTCTCATCAAGGATTTGCTTGTATTTTGCCCCATTCATTGTTAATTTGATCCTTATCAGTCTCCCAGTCCCTGCTGCTGAAAAGCATCCCCATAGCATGGTGCTACCACCACCATGCTTCACGGTATTGATGGAGTTAGAAGGGTGATGAGCTGTGCCTGGTTTTCTCCAGACATAGTGCTTTGCATTCAGGCCAAAGAGTAGCGTTTTTGTCTCATCAGATCACAATGTTTTGCCTTATGTTTTCAGAGTCTTTTCACATGCTTTTTTGCAAACACCAGGCGTGCTGTTATGTGACTTTTTCTGGCTGGCTTCCGACTGGCCACTCTCCCATAAAGCCCAGATTGGTGAAGTGTTGTAGATACTGTTGTCCTTCTGGCAGGTTCTGCCATCTCAGCCAAATAACTCTGTCAGAGTAGTCAGTGGGTTCATGGTCAGCACTAGGCAGCGTCTGGGTAGTTCCACATTTGTTCTATTCCGCAATGATGGAGACCTCTGTGCTCTTGGAAACTTTAAAACACTCTAGAAATTGCTTTAGACCGTTTCCCAGATATATGCCTCATCACAATTCTATATCAGAGATCTACAGACAGTTCCTTGGACTTCATGTTATAGTTTCTGCTCTGACATGCACTGTCAACTGTGGGACCTTATATCGACAGGTGTGTTTCTTTCTAAATCTTCTTCCGACATGCTGACCACACCACTCACGTTGTGTGCGTTGCAAAATAAATGTACACATACATATACCCATATGGGTGATTGAAAGATTAACCAAGGACCACACTCCAGTCCAGTTGGTAGTGGTAATGTATCTTAAAGTTGGTTGCCAACCGACATATAATGTCCAAAGAAGAAGAAGAAGCCTGAAGGAGAAGAGATTACTAGAAACACACTTTTATCCTTGTATCTGTGGATTAATTGTCGGAGTAGAGGACTTTGTGCATTTCAGGTAAAATAACAACCCAATGTTAATATCCCAGGACAAATTAGCTCGTAACAGCAAGCTAGCTAGCTAAATTGCCATAAATTTTTAATGCTTATTTACCTGTCCCCAAATTAATATAGTTGGTACAGAGATCGTTTTGATATTTCAACCTGCGTGTCTTGATCGTGTCTGGTGTGGGTGGACAAAATCAACATGCGCGCGATAGCAGACGCACGAGCGTGAGCAGTCTGGTCAGCATGTTATTCTTTGGAGTTTAACAGCGGTAGGCATTCAATATGTTGCATTACTGCCCCCAACTGGACTATAATATAAATCCATTGTCATTTTTGATATAAAAAATAAAATAAAAAACACCCTTCCAACTAACCATACACCATAAAAAACCCACTACCCCATTCCACTACTTTGACCATATCTGCTCCTGCACCATGCCAACGGCCTGGGAGGATAAACACCACCACTCAACACACCCTGGAAATGTTCTCAAATCTCGTATGCCCAAAAATGTCACTGCAGACACCACAACATCAATTTTTTTGTGATTACGTTCCATTTCTGAGGTGCAGTTAATAACCATTGCTCCCTAACCTAGACGACGCTGGGCCATTTGTGTGCCGCCCTATGGGACTCCCGATCAAGGCCGGTTGTGATACAGACGGAGATCGAACCAGGGTCTGTAGTGACACCTCTTGCACTGAGATGGTGTGCCTTAAACCGCTGCACCACTCCGGAGCCCGAGAAATGACTCTGTTCAAAGTCCACTACAGGTTACCTTCACTGATTCAACTGCACCCAAATTTTTTCCCACCCGCCCACCCTGAAACAACAAATGGATCCGCCAAAAGGCAAGGATCCACATTCTCCAAAAATGTAACTCCTACTGGACCAGATTCTTCTTTATCATGTCCATTGATGCCATGCTCGTGTTCCAAGCTCTTCACCACACCTTCCACCTCACTTAACTCACACTCATTCACTTCCATTTCACCTAAAGAACTCGGTCTGGTGCACTGCTCACTCTGATTGCACTTGACACCAATCCGCAATCTTCCTGAAAATCTAATCCATCCTCTGCTTTCCTCCTTCTCTTCAACTTCTTATTTTTCTCCTCTCTACTCCTCCTCAGAAAGCCACCTTTCTGTGTCCCTGTCCCAAAATGCCTCTTCTCCTGACTTTGCTCCTGACATCCTGATGTAACTCCATGTCTTAATTGTCCTGCTCACCTCAGAAACGTGTCTTCTCCGGGCGCAAACAATTTGAGGGCATGCGCAGCGGCCACACACAGAAAAACAACCCCCAAACTCAACTCTGTTCTACTCTCATCGTGGCGGAAAACCTTCAGCTCCACGCTTCTTTCACCTCTCTGAACACTGGACCTCGTTCGAAGCACTCCGTCACTTGCAGCTATCAAACTCGTTTCCCAAAAAAATGTATTCTGTTGCTTGAAGTTGTTCTTCTAGCTCTGAAGGTCACTTCAAATCTCTTATTTTCTCTCTCCTTCCTGAGAAGGAATACTTCTAAATCATGTCCAAACAATGTAATTGGCCACAGGAGGACTCCAATCAAGTTGTAACGACATCTCAAAGATGATCAAAAGAAATTGAATACACCTGAGCTCAATTTGAGGTGTCATAGCAAAAGGGGTGTGAATACTTACAGTAACAGTCAAACCCTACTCATTCAAGGGTTTTTATTTATTTTTTACTATTTTCTACATCGTAGAATAATAGTGAAGACATCAAAACTATCAAATAAGACATATGGAATCATGTAGTAACCAAAAACATTTTAAACAAATCAAAATACATTTTAAATTTGAGATTCTTCAAAGCACGCTCTTGGCATTCTCTCATCCAGCTTCACCTGGAATACTTTTCCAAGAACCTTGAAGGAGTTCCCACATATGCTGAGCACTTGTTGGCTGCTTTTCCTTCTCTCTGCAGTCCAACTCATCCCAGACCATCTCAATTGGGTTGAGGTTGGGTGATTGTGGAGGCCAGGTCATCTGATGCAGTACTCCATCACTCTTCTTCTTGGTCAAATAGCCTTACACAGCCTGGGTGTTTTGAGTCTTTGTCCTGTTGAAAAACAAATGATAGTCCCACTAAGCTCAAACCAGATTGGATGGCGTATCGCTGCAGAATGCTGTGGAAGCCATGCTGGTTAGGTGTGCCTTGAATTCTAAATAAATCACTGAGTGTCACCAGCAAAGTACCCACACACTATCACACGTCCTCCACCATGCTTCACAGTGGGAATGACACATGCAGAGATCATCCGTTCACCTACTCTGCGTCTCACAAAGACACGGCAGTTGGAACCAAAAATCTTGTGTTTCTTGGCACAAGCAACTCTCTTCTTCTTATTGGTGTCTTTTAGTAGCGGTTTCTTTGCAGCAATTCGAACATGAAGTCCTGAATCATGCAGTCTCCTCTGAACAGTTGATGTTGAGATGTGTCTGTTACTTCAACTCTGTGAAGCATTTATTTGGGCTGCAATCTGAGGTGCAGTTAACTCTAATGAAGTTATCCTCTGCAGCAGAGTTAACTCTAGGTCTTCCTTTCCTGTGGTGGTCCTCATGAGAGCTAGTTTGATCATAGCACTCAATGGTTTTTGCGACTGCACTTGAAGAACATGTAAAAGTTCTTGAAATCGTTTCTCTTTGCTTATTTGAGCTGTTCTTGCCATGATATGCACTTGGTCTTTTACCAAATAGGGCTTTCTTCTGTATACCACCCCTACCATGTCAAAACACAACTGATTGGTTTAAATGCATTACACAAATTCACTTTTAACAAGGCATACCTGTTAATTGAAAATCATTCCAGTTAACTACCTCATGAAGCTGGTTGAGAGAATGCCAAGAGTGTGCAAAGCTGCCATCAAGGCAAATGGTGGCCACTTTGAAGAATCTAAAATCTAAAATATATTTTGATTTGTTTTACACTTTTTTGGTTACTACATGATTCCATATATGTTATATGTTCCATATATGTATATCGTTTTGATGTAGAAAATAGATTGTAATACAATGTAGAAAATAGTAAAAAATAAAGAAAAATCCTTGAATGAGAAGGTGGGTCCAAACTTATCTCTCTCTCTTTACAGTGCCTTGCGAAAGTATTCGGCCCCCTTGAACTTTGCGACCTTTTGCCACATTTCAGGCTTCAAACATAAAGATATAAAACTGTATTTTTTGTGAAGAATCAACAACAAGTGGGACACAATCATGAAGTGGAACGACATTTATTGGATATTTCAAACTTTTTTAACAAATCAAAAACTGAAAAATTGGGCGTGCATAATTATTCAGCCCTTTTACTTTCAGTGCAGCAAACTCTCTCCAGAAGTTCAGTGAGGATCTCTGAATGATCTAATGTTGACCTAAATGACTAATGATGATAAATACAATCCACCTGTGTGTAATCAAGTCTCCGTATAAATGCACCTGCACTGTGATAGTCTCAGAGGTCCGTTAAAAGCGCAGAGAGCATCATGAAGAACAAGGAACACACCAGGCAGGTCCGAGATACTGTTGTGAAGAAGTTTAAAGCCGGATTTGGATACAAAAAGATTTCCCAAGCTTTAAACATCCCAAGGAGCACTGTGCAAGCGATAATATTGAAATGGAAGGAGTATCAGACCACTGCAAATCTACCAAGACCTGGCCGTCCCTCTAAACTTTCAGCTCATACAAGGAGAAGACTGATCAGAGATGCAGCCAAGAGGCCCATGATCACTCTGGATGAACTGCAGAGATCTACAGCTGAGGTGGGAGACTCTGTCCATAGGACAACAATCAGTCGTATATTGCACAAATCTGGCCTTTATGGAAGAGTGGCAAGAAGAAAGACATTTCTTAAAGATATCCATAAAAAGTGTCGTTTAAAGTTTGCCAGAAGCCACCTGGGAGACACACCAAACATGTGGAAGAAGGTGCTCTGGTCAGATGAAACCAAAATTGAACTTTTTGGCAACAATGCAAAACGTTATGTTTGGCGTAAAAGCAACACAGCTCATCACCCTGAACACACCATCCCCACTGTCAAACATGGTGGTGGCAGCATCATGGTTTGGGCCTGCTTTTCTTCAGCAGGGACAGGGAAGATGGTTAAAATTGATGGGAAGATGGATGGAGCCAAATACAGGACCATTCTGGAAGAAAACCTGATGGAGTCTGCAAAAGACCTGATGGAGTCTGCAAAAGACCTGAGACTGGGACGGAGATTTGTCTTCCAACAAGACAATGATCCAAAACATAAAGCAAAATCTACAATGGAATGGTTCAAAAATAAACATATCCAGGTGTTAGAATGGCCAAGTCAAAGTCCAGACCTGAATCCAATCGAGAATCTGTGGAAAGAACTGAAAACTGCTGTTCACAAATGCTCTCCATCCAACCTCACTGAGCTCGAGCTGTTTTGCAAGGAGGAATGGGAAAAAATGTCAGTCTCTCGATGTGCAAAACTGATAGAGACATACCCCAAGCGACTTACAGCTGTAATCGCAGCAAAAGGTGGCGCTACAAAGTATAAACTTAAGGGGACTGAATAATTTTGCACGCCCAATTTTAGAGTTTTTGATTTGTTAAAAAAGTTTGAAATATCCAATAAATGTCGTTCCACTTCATGATTGTGTCCCACTTGTTGTTGATTCTTCACAAAAAAATACAGTTTTATATCTTTATGTTTGAAGCCTGAAATGTGGCAAAAGGTCGCAAAGTTCAAGGGGGCCGAATACTTTCGCAAGGCACTGTATATATATATATATATATATATATGACTGTTGCTCAAATTGCAATAGCGGGAAAAATACATTTTTCAAATCAACCACTATTGTCCCAATTACAAAGAGGAGAGGCGCAGATTTCTGTGGGTATATCATTTATTTCTTAGCTTTATTTTGTATTGAATTCATGGCACCACTTTACCGGCACCCCTTTCTACCGGTGTAGGCTATATAGTATGGTTTTGATGCACCCTCGGAGCCGAGCAGAGTGGCTATTTGCTATGAATAGGCCATCAAGTAGCCTAGGACTGGCTCTGTTTTTGTAGAACATTACATTTACTGATAGCCATGAATGGGCTAATTGACTAATCTATCTAGCCACAATATCATATAGAGTTAGCAATCTAGCTAAATGTTTTGAGTTCCCACTTCCTCAGGTGGTGAATACTAGGCTGTAGCCTAGACAGTGGTGGAAAAAGTCCTCAATTTTCATACTTGAGTAAAAGTAAATATTTAATATAAAATGACTCAAGCGAAAGGGAAAGTCACCCAGTAAAATACTACTTGAGTAAAAGTCTAAGTCTAAAGTAAATGGAATTTCTAAAATGTACTTAAGTATCAAAAGTAAAAGTATAAATAATTTCAAATTCCTTATATTAAGCAAATCAGAAAGCACAATTTTATAGTTTTTTTTTTATTGACACACTCCAACACTGAGACATAATTTACAATCAAAGTATTTGTGTTTAGTGAGTCCGTCAGATCAGATGCAGTAGGGGTGACCAGGGATTTTCCTGTCACAATGTAATGAGTACTTTTGGGTGTCAGGGAAAATGTATGGAGTAAAAAGCACGTTATTTTCTTTAAGAATGCAGTGAAGTAAAAGTAGGCAAAAATATAAATAGTAAAGTACAGATAACTTAAAAAAAAATACTGAAGTAAAAATACTTTAAAGTACTACTTAAGTACTACTTAAGTACTTTAAACCACTGAGCCTAGGCCAATATGCACAAAGATGCCGGAAAATTAATATTTGATAAGCTAAAAATAAATCTGATAGCCTAAATTCTGGATCTTATTTTGACAGGTTGCATATCACAATATCAATCATGCATCATGTATTCCCTGGACATGTTATATGAAATAGCTTCCTTTTTAAATCATAGGCCAGGGTTTCCCAAACTCTGCCCTTGGGCATCGCCTGGGTGCTCGTCTTCGCCTTAGGACTACACAGCTGATTCAAATAACCAACACACCACCAAGCTTTGATTATTTGAATCAGCTGTGTAGTGCTAGGGCAAAAAACGAAACATGTACCCAGGGAGGCCCCAGGACCGAGTTTGGGAAACCCTGTGGTCTATAGAGCCCTGCTGCTAATGTAAAGTAACTGTACCTAAAAACATTTTATTGTTGCATTTATTGTTATCGAGCAAGATAGTTACATTTATTGCAATATTACTTTTTGTCCATATCGACCAGCCCTACAAGAGGTTGTTCGGTTTTAGCGAATCATTGCAATGCTGACCTTTGCAATGCTGACCTTTCAGCCCAGACTGAGCTTGAAGATCCATGTATAGTTCAATATTAAGTACCAAAATACCAAATATTTTGTCCTCAAGATACATGGATATTTACAGGGTTTAATATTCAATGTGCTTTGTGTGTGTGTGCTCTTATCTCCAGATATTGAGACTGGCTTCCTCCTGTGGCTGATGCCTCATGCCGGTAACACTTTGGAGAAGAATTAAGTGGCGAGAGCAGTGCTGGACAGTAAGTCGATGGATGCACTTCTGAGATTTTTCAAAGATCAATACTTGACATGTCCAAACCTGTGCAGTTATCATAGGCCTACCATGAAAGTGGTAGGCCCTCTGAGATTGAACTGGCCATAAACATGATTTTAGCACCATCTAATGGTCATTGTTTAATACTACAGAGGTCTTTGGAAGTTGGAGAACCAGCCAGCCTGGCATTGACATTGCTGCAGTGCTGAACTCAAATATCCTAAAAATACCATGATATAACATATAACATGCCATTTTAAAGACATGTGTTATACCTATGTGATATCTGTGTTAAACCCACAAGAGTGCTAGACCCACAGGGGTTAAACCCACCAAGGTATGTGCAGACCAACATAGTTAGAACATACAGCATAGAACGGAATCGAACTTCTTCGTCTTGGTTACAGTGCTCATCCATGATGTCACCCAGAAGAGGCTGGAGCTGTTCAAGCAGGTGGAGCCCCAGGTCCCCTCGTTCCAATGAGGGCCTGTACCACTATGGTGGGACATACAGGTAATATCAGCAAATCCAAAATAACCAGCAATTGTTGATGGTATAAAAGCATGAATAAATCCACTGTCTGTATACTTATTTATGTTAGTTATTTGTTTTAGTTTAGTTATTTGATATTGGAGCCAGAACCATTGCTGTGAGGGTGTTTTTTTTATTTTTATGAAAGAGACCTCTCCATTCTGTCAGGCCTTAATAACTTGAGTTTTCATACACATTTTTTATTAATGATGCATGCAAAAGTCAGACTTAAGAGCGCCCATCTCAAGTTTGGATTCAGCTGAACGATGTACTATATGTTTCTCATGCTGGCCTACACCCCTCAACAGCACCTCCCTCCCCCCCTCCCTCCCAAGAGACATATATCGCTGTCTGAAATCACAGCCATGTATTTAGAGTTGGGCCATTGAGGTTTCTGCATTACGCTGCATTTACACGACACTGTATAAAGAATTCCATATGTTAGCCATTCTACTGGGCACAAACTGGTTGAATCAACCTTGTTTCAATGTACATTTGTCAATGTATTGTGATGTGGACTCGACGTGGGAAATACATTGGATTTGAAAAAAGTAATCAATCTAAACTGAGGGTAAAAGGGTCAAATTTAAACCAGACAATTATGTCATCATGGTAACACATTTTCAACATAGACACATCTTGTATAAAACATGTTGAATTACACCTTTGAAACAACGTCAGATCTTCTACGTAATATCCACTATAAGAAAAAAAATCTATAGACCGGGCAGCACTTCCTACTTGGGAGTTGATAGATCTACAGCCATCTATTGGTCTCCCATTGGTCTCCCATCTAGGGTCTACCTTTGGTCTCCCATCTAGGGTTTTAACCAAGCACAGCTTTGATATTTGTCAATGACCGTAACCAATGTGCTATCTATCGTAAGATTGATTGTTGATAAATCTCCACTTAATAGATTCCTGTTAATATTGAAGTCATTCCAGAGGGTAGGTTCAACAGAGCAAATTAAATGTAACCATACTTTATCAATCATACACTACATGGCCAAAAGTAGGTGGACACCACTTCTAAGTAGAGGATTCGGTTATTTCAGCCACACCTGTTGCTGACAGGTGTATAAAATCGAGGACACCGCCATGCAATCTTCATATACAAACATTGGCAGTAGAATGGCCACATTGAAGAGCTCAGTAACTTGGCACCGTCATAGGATGCCACCTTTCCAACAAGTCAGTTCGTCAAATGTTTGCCCTGCTAGAGCTGCCCGGTCAACTGTAAGTGAGGTTATTGTGAAGTGTAAACAAAAGTTTTGGAGCAACAATGGCTCAGCCGCAAAGTGGTAGGGCACACAAGGTCACAGAACGGGACCGCCGACTGCTGAAGTGCATAAAAATCCTCTGTCCTCGGTTGCAACACTCACTACCGAGTTCTAAACTGCCTCTGGAAGCAACGTCAGCACAAGAACTGTTCGTCAGGAACTTCATGAAATGGGTTTTCGTGGCTGAACAGCCGCACACAAGCCTAAGATCACCATGCGCAATGCCAAGCATTAGCTGAAGTGGTGTAAAGCTCGCAGCCATTGGACTCTGGAAAAGTGGAAACGCGTTCTCTGGAGTGATGGATCATGCTTCACCATTTGGCAGTCTGACGGACCAATCTGGGTTTGGCGGATGCCAGAAGAACGCTACCTGCCCCAATGGATAGTGCCAACTGTAAAGTTTGTTGGAGGAGGAATTATGGTCTGGGACTGTTTTTAATGGTTTGGGCAAGGCCCCTTAGTTCTAGTGAAGGGAATTCTTAACGCTACAGCATACAATGACATTCTAGACAATTCTATGCTTCCAACTTTGTGGCAACAGTTTGGGGAAGGCCCTTTCCTGTTTCAGCATGACAATACCCCTGTGCACAAAGTGAGGTGCATACAGAAATTGTTTGCAGAGATTGGTGTGGAAGAACTTGACTGGCCTGCACAGAGCCCTGACCTCAACCTCATGGAACTCAACCACTGACTGCGAGCTGGGCCTAATCGCCCAACATCAGTGCCCGATATAGTGGAAAGCCTTCCCAGAATAGTGAAGGCTGTTATAGCAGCAAAGGGGAGACCAACTCCATATTAATGGCCATGATTTTGGAATGAGATGTTCGACGAGCAGGTGTCCACATACTTCTGGTCATGTAGTGTATATCGATTATGTTATTTAGGCCTTTAGTATATAGCATTAAGGAAGTAATCGACAGCTGTTGTTTAAATTCAACCCAGGTTTCAACAAAACATTTTCAAAACATATAGGCCTAGGTTTGAAGCTTTGGTTGATTTCAAATGGAATCTACAAGTTAATAATACATATTTGGGATTCACGTCTCCATCTCAACCAAAAAAATCTAAGTTAAAGAATAGGACCAAATCAAATTTTAAATAAAGCGCATTTGAAATTTGATTTGATTTAGTCCTATTCTTTAACTTAGACTTTTGCTTGAAATGGAGACGTGAATCCAGGATATAAATTATTAATGTGGAGACAAACTGGAATTAAAGCCAGATTTAATGGCATGGATGGAGCTACCCAAGTAGAAGAAACATTTTCTTTAAATGTTGATATTTGGTTGTGTTGATAATCAAACAATTCAATATCACTTTTACAATACGGTAAATAGCCTCTTAACTTGTCGACAAGTTCACAAATTATACATATACAGTGCCTTGCGAAAGTATTCGGCCCACTTGAACTTTGCGACCTTTTGCCACATTTCAGGCTTCAAACATAAAGATATAAAACTGTATTTTTTTGTGAAGAATCAACAACATGTGGGACACAATCATGAAGTGGAACGACATTTATTGGATATTTCAAACTTTTTTAACAAATCAAAAACTGAAATATTGGGCGTGCAAAATTATTCAGCCTCTTTACTTTCAGTGCAGCAAACTCTCTCCAGAAGTTCAGTGAGGATCTCTGAATGATCCAATGTTGACCTAAATGACTAATGATGATAAATACAATCCACCTGTGTGTAATCAAGTCTCCGTATAAATGCACCTGCACTGTGATAGTCTCAGAGGTCCGTTAAAAGCGCAGAGAGCATCATGAAGAACAAGGAACACACCAGGCAGGTCCGAGATACTGTTGTGAAGAAGTTTAAAGCCGGATTTGGATACAAAGAGATTTCCCAAGCTTTAAACATCCCAAGGAGCACTGTGCAAGCGATAATATTGAAATGGAAGGAGTATCAGACCACTGCAAATCTACCAAGACCTGGCCGTCCCTCTAAACTTTCAGCTCATACAAGGAGAAGACTGATCAGAGATGCAGCCAAGAGGCCCATGATCACTCTGGATGAACTGCAGAGATCTACAGCTGAGGTGGGAGACTCTGTCCATAGGACAACAATCAGTCGTATATTGCACAAATCTGGCCTTTATGGAAGAGTGGCAAGAAGAAAGCCATTTCTTAAAGATATCCATAAAAAGTGTCGTTTAAAGTTTGCCACAAGCCACCTGGGAGACACACCAAACATGTGGAAGAAGGTGCTCTGGTCAGATGAAACCAAAATTGAACTTTTTGGCAACAATGCAAGACGTTATGTTTGGCGTAAAAGCAACACAGCTCATCACCCTGAACACACCATCCCCACTGTCAAACATGGTGGTGGCAGCATCATGGTTTGGGACAGGGAAGATGGTTAAAATTGATGGGAAGATGGATGGAGCCAAATACAGGACCATTCTGGAAGAAAACCTGATGGAGTCTGCAAAAGACCTGAGACTGGGACGGAGATTTGTCTTCCAACAAGACAATGATCCAAAACATAAAGCAAAATCTACAATGGAATGGTTCAAAAATAAACATATCCAGGTGTTAGAATGGCCAAGTCAAAGTCCAGACCTGAATCCAATCGAGAATCTGTGGAAAGAACTAAAAACTGCTGTTCACAAATGCTCTCCATCCAACCTCACTGAGCTCGAGTTGTTTTGCAAGGAGGAATGGGAAAAAATGTCAGTCTCTCGATGTGCAAAACTGATAGAGACATACCCCAAGCGACTTACAGCTGTAATCGCAGCAAAAGGTGGCGCTACAAAGTATTAACTTAAGGGGGCAGAATAATTTTGTACGCCCAATTTTTCAGTTTTTGATTTGTTAAAAAAGTTTGAAATATCCAATAAATGTCGTTCCACTTCATGATTGTGTCCCACTTGTTGTTGATTCTTCACAAAAAAATACAGTTTTATATCTTTATGTTTGAAGCCTGAAATGTGGCAAAAGGTTGCAAAGTTCAAGGGGGCCGAATACTTTCGCAAGGCACTGTATGTTGGGTTCATGTCTCCATCTCAACCAAAAATACAAGTTAAAGAAATAAAAGAATATGATTAAGCCTGTGGCTTAGATCTAACTATACAAGCAATAGATACTCTCAATAGATAATCTCCTTTTAATGTTGATATTTGGTTGCATTGTCAACCAAACACAATTCAATATTACTTTTGTAAGACAATAAATGAACTAATGTAACAGGATGTATGCAACCTTAAAATCAGTAACACATCCATGGCCATATTTTGAGGTTACTGTAACAATAAATGTCTCATGTAATCATAGAAAGTGTGCATGTTCAGGGTCGCAGGTCTGTGGAAATCTTCACGATTGCTATAATAATCTGCACAGAATATCAAATGGCACTGATCACTTGCACCTTGTAATTGAATGTAATATCAACTGCAATACAGGTCATTTGGTTGTGCTATAAAATGAAGCACAGGGATAATACATTAAGTTGTTTTATAAATAAACCAAATATCAAACATTGGATTCTCATTTGAATTTGGTTGTGCTTTTAGATGATTGAAAGCATAGTGATAAACCATTGAGAATTCAAACTTGTCTTTCTAAGTGGGGGGAAATAGATTGGAATTTCATTCATCAATGCATCTACCAAATATTACCCACTTCTCAATGTTGAAATGACATGGTGTGCCCAGTGGGATGTTCGCCCCCCATGGCAAATATTGACCATTGCACGTGAATTAATTTCATGCCCTACCCTACCCAGGCATGCTTGCTTCTGCCAAATTTAAGGCCTGGTCCTGCCTGAAGTCCGAAATCAGAAATAACTTCCTCCATTAGTAAATCCATTAGCTGCTCCTCTCTGTCTGTCACTCGCTCTCTGTGTGAAGCTCGCTCTGCATGCGTGAAGCTCGCTCTGCATGCGTGGCGCTTGCTCTGCATGCGCTCTGCTCACATCGGCTCTGAGCCTGAGTATCCATAGCAACGGCTCCGCTTGGAATGCTCTGCTCAATGAAGAGACATGAGACAGCACTTAGCTGTTAGCTACTTTTCATGACTCATCTCCGACAAAACTCAAGGAACATTATTTTCTGTGAAATAATCTCTCCTATCTTGTATTTTACGAGGGTGAAGCACTTCTGACACCATGTTATGATCCTAGTCAGATATGACTAGACTGCACAGCAGAGCACGTGCAAATTGCTCAGCTTCAAAATGTTAGTGATCAATGTAGTAACTAGTACCCTAGTTATTGATGGAAAAAAACAGGACCTACCCGGGCCTAACCCGGTGTATAATGTTGGGGCAGGTCGGGCTCGGGTCGGATAGCAGTGCTCTAATCTAAATTAAAGTTTTTATCCACACAATTCTGTAAAAAGTGGGGGAGGCTACACCTGACGGTCTTTACACCTGACGACATGTGACAACTTTGCTATTGCATATAAATAAACCATGCTATTATAGTCATTCTAGTCTGCTCCCAGATCTGTTTGTGCTATCTAAAGCCTCAGTATGTTTGTATCTATTTGTATCAGCATGTTAATCCAAGGGTCCTGGCTAAATGCAAAAATACATCAGGATTACTGATTGAGCATTCCGCTCCATTCAGACAATTCCATCACTCCTATCTGTCTGCCCTTTTTCTAAACAGAATTTAATTACATTATTGGTTGATATCCTGAATGAACACCAATGGATTATTACAGATCACTGAATGTTCCCTTTTTCAATGTTTAACCTAACCCAGGCAGCACAGCACCTTTTTAATGATATACATAATGTAATCCATTACAAAATTAATCTCTGCTTCTGTGACCTGAATGTTAACACAAACCATTTGTTTTTTGTCTGTTTTCTTTACAGGGAAGGCATTTCTATACTAAATATTTATATTTTCTATTATGTTTAGATTGTATTTTTTTTAACTAGGCAAGTCAGTTAAGAACACATTCTTATTTACAATGACAGCCTACCCCGGATCACAGCTGGTTGTGATACAGCCTGGAATCGAACCAGGGTCTGTAATGACAACTCTTGAACTGAGATGAAGTGCCTTAGACCGCTGCGCCACTCGGGAGATTTAACTCTTACTTTTTTTTTACACAAATCCCATTAATCTATGGATTCATGGACAGGGCTTTTATACTAGTTTCTTATCCTTACCCTTACTCAAATCAAACTGTATTTGTCACATGCACCGAATACAACAAGTGTAGATGTTTACTTACAAGCGCTTAACCAACAGTGCAGTTCAAGAAAGAGTTAAAAAATATTTACCAAATAAAACAAGACTTTATACAGGGAGTATCGGTACTGAGTCAATGTGCGGGAGTACAGGTTAATGTAGGTCGGGTTGAAGTGACTACGCATAGTTAATAAACAGCGCCTAGCAGCAGTGTAAAAAACAATGTAAAAAGTCTGGTGGCCATTTGATTAATTGTTCAGCAGACTTATTGTCACGCCCTGATCTGTTTCACCTGACCTTGTTCTTGTCTCCACCCCCCTCCAGGTGTTGCCAATCTTCCCCAGTTATCCCCTGGGTATTTATACCCGTGTTTTCTGTCTGTCTGTGCCAGTTCGTCTTATTTGTTCAAGTCAACCAGCGGGTTGCGTCTCAGCGCCTGCTTTTTCCACTCTCTCGTTTCTCGACCTCCTGGTTTTGACCCTTGCCTGTCCTAACTTCGAGACTGCCTGCCTGACCTTGAGCCTGACTACTGACCTGTACCTTGCCCCCTCTGTATTACCGACCTCTGCCTTACCCTGAGCCTGCCTGTCGCCCGGTACCATTGCCGCTACTCTGGCTTACCGGCCCCTGCCTGCCGTGACTTGTCGTTTGCTTGCCCCTGTTGTTGCAATAAACATTGTTACTTCAACAGTCTGCACTTTCCTCCCCTGGAGCGCTACCATGGAGATTCCAGAACTTTCCGGGCCTTTCTCGTTTCTTTGTTCCCCTCGGCTTGCTCGAAGATAGCGTACATTATTACGCTGGCGGTGTGGGAGCAACAATCCGCCATCTGCCTCAGTCTGGAGGTATTTGTGGCGGAGGTGAGAAGTTTGAGGCCCCGGTGTCTGGGAGAGAGGCTAACCGGAAGTTGCTTCGGAGTTCCGCACGCTAGCAACAGAGGGTACCTGGAACCCGGAAGCGCTGTTCAACACGTTCCTGCGTGGATTATCGGAGGAGGTAAAGGATGAGCTGGCAACCCGAGAACTACCGACGGCTCTCGACTCACTCATCGCTTTAACCATCCAGATCGATGGTCAGCTACGGGAACGTAGGAGGGAGAAGAGGTTCGATTGCGGTCCCAATCGCTCACTTTAGGGATCCCACCTTGCATCGGATGATCTCCGGAAGTCCCCGTTGTCTACGTCCCCGAGAGATCCAAGCTCACCCGAGTCCCTCCAAGAGCCTCCGGAGACTGCCGATTCACTTCTTCCCAAGCCGATGCAGGGCTAGGCTGTCTCCAGCCGAACGAGTAAGCAGACTTGAGACCTAGTTGTCTGCATTGCAGTAATGCAGGTCATTTTGTCTACCTGTCCCTTCAAGAGACCTAGCTCATTCGTTGGAGTGAGTACTCTGGTGAGCCTTAAAGATCATTTTTCGTCTCCCCTTGCTCGCCCCCCTCTCCATGCCACTGGTATGCCGTGATCTGTTTCACTTGTGCTTGTCTCCACCCCCCCTCAGGTGTCACCCATCTTCCCCACTTATCCCCTGGGTATGTATGCCTGTGTTTTCTGCCTGTGAAAGTTCATCTTGTTTGTTCAATTCAACCAGCGTTTTGTGTCTCAGCTCCCACTTTTTCCAGTCTCTTTTCTCGCCCTCCTGGTTTTGACCCTTGCCTGTCCTGACTCCAAGCCCACCTGCCTGTCACCCGGGACCTTTGCTCCTACTCTGGATTATCGACCCCTGCCTGCCTTGACCTGTCGTTTTGCCTGCCCCTCTTGCAATAAACATGGTTTCTTCAACAGTCTACCTGAAACCTGATACTTATGGCTTGGGGGTAGAAGTTGTTAAGGAGCTTTTTTGTCCTCGACTTGGTGCTCCGGTACCGCTTCCTGTGCGGTAGCAGAGAGAAGTCTGTGACTTGGGTGACTGGAGTCTTTGATAATTTTTTGGGCTTTCCTCTGACACAGCCTAGTACAGTATATAGGTCCTGGATGGCAGGAAGCTTGGCCCCAGTGATGTACTGGGCCGTACACACTATCCTCTGTAGCGCCTTACGGTCAGAAACCGAGCAGTTGCCATACCAGGCGGTGATGCAACCGGTTAGGATGCTCTCGCTGGTGTAGCTGTATAACTTGGTGTTTTTGGACCATGATGGTTAGTTTGTGATTTGGACACCAAGGAACTTAACTCTCAACCCGCTCCGTTAACGTTTATGGGGCCTGTTTGGCCAGTCATTTCTTATAGTCCACAATCAGCTTTTTTTTGTCTAGTTCACATTGAGGGTGAGGTTGTTGTCCTGGCACCACACTGCCATGTCTCCGACTTCCTCCCTATAGGCTGTCTCATCGTTGTCGGTGTTGTGTTGTCAGAATTTTTAAAGATGGTTTTGGAATCATGTTTGGTCGTAGGTGAACAGGAAGTACAGTAGGGGCCCAGGGTTGACATGTTGTTGCCTGATTTGTTGTAGGCTCATGTTTCAGCAGCCTATAATCTGCAACTGGTTGCTTGTTTTATTTTCCCACTGTTAGTCATTTTACCAAAATGCTGTTTGTATGTCTCTTTAAATGATGCTGGTGTTCAATCACTCAATGCCTGTTTCTTTTCACAACAGGTCTGTAAAACTTTAATTTAATAATTTCTCATATATCCTCAACAACTCTATTTGTACTAGCCTATAGTTGAACATAATCTGCTACCCTTTGCATTGATGAAAAGTAATGTTAAGGCCTACAGTGCTTTCCATGGTCAGGAGCTCACTGGAGCTGAGTAACATCACCTCAAAGTGTCTACTGCTTGAGCTCCTGTTCCTCTTGTAGAATATTAGTTCAAAAGTATTGTGGAGCTTATGCACCTAAATATAAACAGTACCATCACCCAAAATAAATTCAGCCAACTATTTTAGTCCAAATCAAGTACTGAATGTTTAAAACAAAATACAGTATCCTATATTTTAAAATGATTGAAAACAAAACCTTAGCCCTGGTCATTATATTATGCTAAATCGTTTTTTTCTTTCTTTTTCAAAACCGTAAGACATTTGCTGGAAAGTACATCTGGTTTCAGGACATATGTACAGTATCCTTGTTTATTAAGAGAGTAAAGGATTGCATCACTGCAATTTCCTCTTTACTACAAGTGGCCTGTTTCTGTACATCAGACTACATGTGGTGCGCTCTGACCTGTAGTTTCACTTCAGGATTTATCTCCGATATATACTGTTCTATTTTAATCCTGCTCAACTATTGGTCGGTGTACAGTTATGAAACCTCCCAAACCCCTTTCACTGCGCTTCATATGTTGAGTTTGTACAAGGACGTGTGATTCTGACGCGCGCTATTCCTCAACCACACAAATAGAAACGAAAGTCTGGTCATGCAAATATACACGTGCATTTAATATTTTGCTTTTGTTTGGTTATGACACCCTGGCTATTTTGTTATGCCCCGTTTAAACTAGGAAGGGGCATTGCGCGGTGAAACATTGTAAACCATTGGGCTTGTTCAGCCCACGAAGTGAGGAATTTGTGTATGGAGGTCCATGATTGTCGAATTTGGTAACAAAACAATGAATTTCTCTTTAGCTACGTGAGGCTTATTTGATCGAATAGAAGTTTGCTTATGGTTGGGTAGTTACAAATGCACTGATATAGGTGGACACGTGTCATTTCGGCAACTTTGAAAAAACAACCATCTTGAGTTGTGCTGTTGTCAGGGAGAGGTCTCATGGATATAACCCGTATTTGCGTGGAGAATTCCCATTTAAAGGCTTCCATCATTTTAAAGTAGTCAACTAGTTAAGGATTCCTATGAGTTTGGAGAAATCAACCAATTAAGAAGAAAATGGACTAGTTGAAAATAGAGATTGCCTTAATGGCACTTGCCCATGCTGTCACAGATGCTATAATAGCACAGATACAAAGATTAATCCTCTATGGCCTGTTTTTCACTCGGGTATCTGCCCTGTCATTGGCTGGAACTGTCCCACCTGATCTTGCCGCCTCCTGCCTGCCTTCCATCATTCAGGGCATATATTTCCATTTTTGAGCGGTCACCCGAATATCTTGTCAATATAATAGACCATCTTTGGCTTGTTTTGTTGAATGAAGCAACCGACTGCAGACGAAAGTCGAGAAGTGAAGTCTGGGGAGGTGCGTCTGCTACAGCCGAAAGTCGGAGACTGGTGTGAGTTTTCCAACATCAAGGCTCAGTGCAACATGGCCGTGTTGCCATTGTTTCTAAAAATGTTTATTTGTAATGTCGAAATAAACAGGTCTCCAACTACCATATCACACACAAACCATTTGTAAAAATGTGCTTGCATTGTACTACCAATTGGGGAGAGACTCATATCACATTAAATGTACATATCCACTGTATACATATGAATCGCAGCAAAGTTGCTTCCTGTTTCAGTCACATCGTTGGTCTCGTTTGCATGGGTCAAACAAATACACTAATGATTGGTTGAAAATGTGTGCCTCTCAGAATGCAGGCGATGGCTGAGGGGTAACTGCAAAAAATTGACGTCAACTACAGTTGAAACTAAATTACCTTTGATCACATGGATGTTATGCAGTCGACATGTAGGCACATTTTGGCCAATTGTTATCCCCATAATGTAACGAACTTTGAAAGGTGGCGACCAACGATGGTCACAGAGTTGACAAAAGTATCCGCTCGAACACACCCATTCACTTTCAATGGAAGGAAAGCAAGAGAAGCGGAGTGGGCGGAAACCATTGACAGAAGGTTTTCACCAACAACTAATTTGGCAGGATAATTTACACCCTCATTTTCAACAAGGGCACACGGAGAAATGTGCAGGGGATTGCGGGAACCCTGCTATCTGTAGAAAAATGTGAGCTCTGCTCTATTTCAAGCAAAGCATTTGTCAAGAGGATGCCGCCTCTGGTCAAAACCCACTGTGGGCGAGGGAACTGAACAGGGCAGGGGCTAAAGTTGGGAAAGCTGAACGTTATCTTCCTTACTATTGCGATGCTAGTGACCAATCGAAGCAAACCAATCATAGCTCATCATAGCTTCCAACCCCGACTGGATTGGCTAACAATGGCTGTTGACACTACCTAGCTCGCTTACACAATATATACAGCGCATTCAGACCCCTTAAATGTTCCACATTTTGTTATGTTACAGCCTTATTCTAAAATGGATTCAATAGTTTCCCCCTTTATCAATGTACACACATTACCCCATAATGGCAAAGCAAAAACAGGTTTTTAGACATTTTTGCACATTTATTAAAACTAAAAAACTATCACATCTACATAAGTATTCAGACCCTTTACTATGAGACTCGGAATTGCGCTCAGGTGCATCCTGTTTCCATTGAACACATTTGAGATGTTTCTACAACTTGATTGGAGTCCACCTGTGGGAAATTCAATTGATTGGACATGTATTTGAAAGGCACACACCTGTCTATATAAGGTCCCACAGTTGACAGTGCATGTCAGAGCGAAAACGAAGCCATGAGGTCGAAGGAATTATCTGTAGAGCTCCGAGACAGGATTGTGTTGAGGCAGAGATCTGAGGAAGGGTACCAAAAAATGTCTGCAGCATTGAATGTCCCCAACAACACAGTGGCCTCCATCATTCTTAAATGGAAGAAGTTTGGAACCACCAAAACTCTTCCAAGAGCTGGCCACCTGGCCAAACTAAGCAATCGGGGGAGATGGGCCTTGGTCTGGGAGGTGATCAAAAACCTGATGGTCATTCTGACAGAGCTCCAGAGTTCCTCTTTGGAGATGGGAGAACCTTCCAGAAGGACAACCATCAGGCCTCTATTCGTAGAGTGGCCAGATGGAAGCCAGTACTCAGTGGAGTTTGCCAAGCTGAATGCCAAGCATCACATCTGGAGGATACCTGGCACCATCCCAAGCGGTGTAGCATGGTGGTGGCAGCAGCATGCTGTTGGGATGTTTTTTGGCGACAGAGACTGGGAGACTAGTCAGGATTCATGGAAAGATAAACGGAGCAAAGTACAGAGAGATCCTTGATGAAAACCTGCTCCAGATCGCTCAGGACCTCAGCCTGGTGTGATGGTTCACCTTCTAACAGGACAAAGACCCCAAGCACACAGCCAGGACAACACAGGATTGGCTTCGGGACAAGTCTCTGAATGTCCTTGAGTGGCCCAGCCAGAGCCCGGGCTTGAACCAAATCGAACATCTCTGGAGAGACCTGAAAATATATATGTATCGAAGCTTCCCATCCAAGCTGCCAGAGCTTGAGAGGATCTGCAGAGAAGAATCGGAGAAACTCCCCAAATACAGGTGTGCCAAGCATGTAGCGTCATACCCAAGAACATTTGAGTTTGTAATCATGCCAAAAGTGCTTCATCAAAGTACTGAGTAAAGGGTCTGAATACTTACATAAATGTGATATTTCAGTTTTTTGTTATTACATTTGGAAAAATTTCGACAAACCAGTTTTTGCTTTGTTATTATGGGTTATTGTGTGTAGATTGACGAGGGGGGAAAAAACATTTAATCAATTTTAGAAAAAGGCTGTAACGTAAATTTTTTTAGAAAAAGTCAAGCGGTCTGAATACTTTCCGAATGCACTGTATCACCCTTTCCCCTATGCCTCTGTACTGGTACAGATCTACTACTCACACCACTCCTTTCAGGATCCCTCCACCTTGACACATCTTCCTCTACTTTCTTCACTGTCTCAGCATACAACAATTTCTGCACAACTCTAACCCTGAAACTCAATCTTCCTCTCTCGCACTGGACATTTCTGATCCCCAGCCCCATGGGCACTCTTACAGTTAACACATACCAATACTTTCCCCAATGCTACACATTCCTTTGTCTCATGCCCTTCTATACACTTCTCACACCTAGGATTCTCCCTCCTACACACTGCTGCCACATTCCCATAAGCTTGACATCTGTAACAGCGTAATTCCGGAACAAACGCTCGTACGGGATAACTTATATATCCTAACATCACTTTGGCGGGCAAAGACTCAACATCAAAACTCAAAAGAACAGACGACTTTTGTTTCACTACTCACGCTACCCTATCTGCGTTGCACTAAGCGACGAGTATCATCTTCCCCTTCAGTTGATCAGCTTTCACATTTACAGCTACCCCAGTAATCACTCCTTTTCTTGAGAGCAAAACAATTCACATCTCTTGTCCCCATTGGTTTAACGCAGAGCACCTGCTCCCTCTGACCAGCAGAAACACAACAAATTATCACCAGACCACTTCTGGTTGCCTTCACCATTCCACAGCACCCAACTTTGTTTTCATCCACCATGAAACCACAAATGGATCAGCCAAGAATATGTCTCCTTATGATAATTAATACTGCACTTCTCCTGACGTACATCTTGTTATTGCCCTCTCAAGGGATGCAATTTCTTGTTCTCAGCTCCTACTGTCTTTGCTAAGGCTAATGTCTGCCGGACTTTGTGGTTCATTATGAGCAGACAATACACAGGTAGTCGAAAATTTCTAATTCTACCAGTGAAATGAAAATGTGCTAGTTCTAGCTTGTGGTTTGGATAATTGTGATGTCTAGGATAAAAATGTCTATGATAAAAAGAGCCATGCTGAAATTCCCCTTTAAAATAATGTGTCCCTATTATTAAAAAAAATGAGTTGTTGGCATATATATCCCTACTGTAAATAATTTTGGGGGGGCGGGCTGTCTTTATTCACTTTTCTACAAGCTTGCATGACTTCAGTTCTTAGTACGTGTCATTGATGGGAGTTGCTGGAGTACGAATGACAAACAGGAACTCGTGCAAGCAGGCGGTAATAGTAGGAGCGCTGAAGTGAGCGGTGCAGCCATATTTCCGTGCTTCGAGTTCAGCAGAGGGGAGTATCCGCGGCTGCAGCCTTGCCATATAACCATCTCATCTCAAATCACACCTGCTCTGGTAAGACATTCTACAAAGTAACAAAGTATAGCGTTATCTATACATCGAATATTTATGTGAACGCGAGGCTGTTGAGCAGAATAGGGATGCTCACTACTTTGTTTCCGCACTTGTTGCAGCACTTTTGCTGCCTCTTCCCTATAAAGGGAAAAACATCCAACAGGTGTCTGGGATTATTGTAGTGGGGATGTGGCTTGGTAGAAGGCTAGTAGTTGAAGGTTAAATAGAGTGCATGTGTAAAAATGTATCCTTGATGCAACGGCTACATTTTAGTCGTATTTAAAAAAAAAAAATCCAGAATCCTAAATTATAGCCTATTCGAGTCGGGTCAAATAATTCCCTTTTCGATAATATCATGACATTTTACAAAAAAGTGGCTATGCCAAATTCACTGATTAGCCGAGTAAACTAGCAGTTTTAGGTTAGCTGTAGATTTGGGTTTGGTCGGTGGACTCGACACGTTTTATTTGAACAGAACAAGCAGAAAAATCCCTACCATACGCGTGGAACATTGTATCTATTTTAACACACGTCGTGTAGTCTAACCGAGTCGGGTTTGTTACTTTTGAAATATGTGTATCTTCTTCAGAAGTTAATCAAGCTCCTGGCTATCTTGTGATTCCAACTGATGAAGTTGTTACATTTGTAACAGACCCTAATCGCAACAAGTAATTCTGTAAGTGTCTGTCCCTGGCGGATAGACGACTTTGTATCCGCGTTACACCCAGTAGTAGCCAAGATGAAATTGGAAAATGTATCTGTTGTACACGGTGCAGCATATAGGCTACATCGAACGTCCACCTCACCATTTTTTATCCAAGCAAGGTTGATACAGTTGTGGTGCTGAAGTAAGGATCACACCTCGATGCGGTTATGGTGCTCAAGTAAGATATTTACCGAGAAGGGTGGAGACTTTTTATTATGGTGTTTTTGTGATTTATGGAATAGGCTCGCTTAATCTAAACTTCCATATTTATGACTAATGGCTGTACAAGGGCAGCGTCAACCAGTCTCTATTTCGCAGCAGCGTTTAAAGCAGGAAGGGTAGTCCCATTTGACTAAGTATCACCCGGGTGGCTAAAACTCGTTTTTCCTCTTTCGCTCCCTCTGACAGGAAGGCACTGTGGAAACCATCCGAGGTATTTGGAAACCAAAGTGACAGCTCCGCGCACAGACCCAGGAGAAGGAAACAAGATGCCGAAAGCTGTAAGTATTGCTGTAGTTTTATTTATTTCAAAGCTTTTCATGTGTTTCTGAGTTGCCTGAAACTATGCTTGGTAACTATGAGACGTTGCCAGTCATGAGTCGAGATGGGAGTAACCCAGGCAAGCAAGAGACTTATTGCCACGATGTCTACACGTGATGAGAGGAGGTATTCATGGCAGTCTAGCGATAGGGGCTATTTGTGTTGTAAACATGTATAATGTTTCTATGATTTCATTTGTACTGTCACTTGTAGATGAAAATGAGAACTTTGTCCTCACTTACAGAAATACATTCTCCTGAATTGAGAATATTGAATATGAGAATAAGTGGCCTCTTGTAAGTGATCACACTTCTGAATATGTGGTTTCTCACATGAAGTTGAGTCATTTTTCACAACCTCTTTTATACCTAATGTAATATCTTAGCAGTGACTTACCAAGGTACACAACGGCCCAGCTTTTTGTTGAAAATTTGTCTTTGAAAGCAATTCCCACAAGTGTAGTAAAACAATGGACTTTCATTACTTTAGCTAGAGAGGAAGTAAAGGATCATCTGACCTAAATGACCAGAGAAATAAAATGTTTATTTGATTTATATGGAATATCACACCAGCCTCTAAAATCATGTGCTGTGCTTCAACTGAGACATTTCTTCTTTGCTTTTCCCGGGGTGCTAATAGCTGTAACGGTGTGTGATCTAGAGAGAAGTTGATAGTTGAACAGTACACTGTATTGTATTTACAGTTAGTCCCCCATTTGTCCAAGACACTCCCTAGTCGACGACTCGAGGAGTAACAAAGAGTGTTGGTTTGTTTAGAAATTGCCCTAGGGTTAAGAGAGTCACACTAAACTGGGAAGTAGTGACATCATCAGTGTGGTGCTGGCTGCATGACACAGTTGCACTTTCTGTCACTCCTCTGTTAGGCACAAAACTTGAAAACCCTGCCTAATGGCTGATTGTTTCCTTTTCCATGATATCAATGAGGCATAATCATTGACTTACTGCCACTGGCTCACTTCTCTCAACATGAATGACTGAAACTTAAGTTAGAGCAAGGAATTAAATATTACAATGGCAAGTTATTACTAAGTTTGAAGTCTATTTTTAATGAACTTGGTCTTACATTTTTTGTTTTGACGTCAATCGTTTTGCAACTCAAATTAATCCTCAAAATGCTGAGTTGTTTAATTCATAGCATTGGTTGGTCAACATAGGTGTTTACGTTTTGGCTGTGGCTGCTACACACTGACTGGAAGGGCTTTCTAGAAAACGGACAGTTTCACTGACGTGATCTTATTGAGATTCTCTATTGTGCTTTGTGACACAAAATCCTTTTTACTGTGAAAGGTGCGTGTTAAACATTTCTCTATTATATAGAGCTAGTAGAGTAGGCTCGAGTTAATATGGTTAAGAAGAGAAAGAAATCTGACAAAAGAAAGTTGAGCAGCTGAGATTGAGATCCTGGTTTGGTCTCACTTCTCCCTCTGGCTCGAGTTACACTTGTTAGAATAACACATTATCACCAAGTGTGGGACAGTGTTCACTCCTTGGCTTTCCCTAAATCCTCTTTCTGTGCAGTCGCGGCCCCTTGAACATCCATGTGACAGTCAGACAACACAGCCACACAAGCCGTGGCCTTAACCAACACATACTGTATGGGTGTTCCCTCCTTCTGTCCGAAACCCATTGCTAACAATTTGTTCTCTTCAATAATTGATAATACAATGATATAATGATGCCTGCTGTTACACCCTCTGGGCATGTCACTGAATAGTCGTCATGTTAGCACTTACCACATCATTATATATTTAGACATTATATAGTATTTAGTTCCTAATAGAAGTTAATACACTGTTTAGTCAACAAGTTGGCCAAGCTGAGGTACTGGGCCCAGGTCTGCGAAACGAATCCACATATTAGAGGTTTCAGTCCTAAATACCTTAATGAAAGGGGCGCAGTAGGGGTGTATACTACCCCCTTGCCGGTCTCCATGGGACCTAGTGCAGGGAGGTAGTGCACTGCATGTCAGCAGGTTGCACCCAGCACATTGGTTGTTTATGGCTATATGGCTCCAAGCCATGTAAACCATGCACGTGGTTACATATTGAATGGTTCACAGCACAGGGGAATGCAGGTGATGACCACCATTCGGGACCAACTCATTAACCAGTGAAGGGTGTTATATACTAGACAGTGGGGAAGTGAGAGTCACTGTAGTTACTTTAAGGAGTGTTTGCTCCTGTAGGGTTACGCAGATGCAAACTGGTACTTGTTAGTTTGTTATAGGCAGGCAGGCAGGCATAGTTAAAAAGTTGGATAGCTCTTTGCATACAATATTAGATGATTAATATATTTAGATCCTTTTCGAGTCAGTTGGGACGTTTGCTGTCATTAGTCTACCTCTCTTGTGTTTTCAGAATAAGAATTGAAATGTGGGTCTTTGTCCAGTTTATTTTTAGCATTAATGTCATGTTTTCTGGTAACGTTCTGAGTAGAGGACCAAAAAAAGCCAATACCGATTTAATCGGCCATTTTTTTTTATTTTGTTTATATTTGTAATAATCACAATTACAACAATACTGAATTAGCACTTATTTTAACTTAATACATAAATACAATCAATTTAGTCTCAAATAAAGAATGAAACATGTTCAATTTGGTTAAATAATGCAAAAACAGTGTTGGAGAGGAAAGTAAAAGTGAAATATGTGCCATGTAAAAAAGCCAACGTTTAAGTTCCTTGCCTAGAACATATGAAAGCTGGTGGTTCCTTTTAACGAGTCTTCAATATTCCCAGTTAAGAAGTATTAGGTTGTAGTTATTATGGGAATCATAGGACTATTTCTCTCTATACCATTTGTATTTCATGTACCTTTGACTATTGGATGTTGTTATAGGCACTAAAGTATTGCCAGCCTAATCTCTGGAGTTGATATGTTTGAAGTCATGAACAGTGGTGTGCTTAAAGCATTGCGAAGAGCTGCTGGCAAACGCAGGAAAGTGCTGTTTGAATGAATGCTTACGAGCCTGCCGCTGCCTACCACTGCTCAGTTAGACTGCTCTATCAAATCAGACTTAATTATAAACACACAGAAATTAATATGGTCAAATCCGGAAACTATCATTTCGAAAACAAAATGTTTATTCTTTCAGTGAAATACGGAACCGTTCTGTATTTTATCAAACGTGTGGCATCCATAAGTCTAAATATTGCTCTTATTGCACAACCTTCAATGTTATGTCATAATTATGTAAAATTCTGGCAAATTAATTACGGTCTTTGTTAGGAAGAAATGGTCTTTACACAGTTCGCAACGAGCCAGGCGGCCCAAGCAGCTGCATATATCCTGACTCTGCTTGCACTGGAACGCAAGAGAAGTGACACAATTTCCCTACTTAATATTGCCTGCTAACATGAATTTCTTTTAACTAAATATGCAGGTTTAAAAAAAACACTTGTGTATTTATTTTAAGAAAGGCTTTTATGTTCATGGTTAGGTACATTGGTGCAACGACAGTGCTTCTTTCACAAAATTCGCTTTTGTTAAATCATCACCCATTTGGCAAAGTAGGCTGTGATTTGATGATAAATTAACAGGCACCGCATTGATTATATGCAACGCAGGACAAGCTAATTAAACTAGTAATATCATCAACCATGTGTAGTTAACTAGTGATTATGTTAAGATTCATTGTTTTCTATAAGATAAGTTGCTAGCTAGCATTACACTTATCTTGGCTCCTTGCTGCACTCGCGTAACCGGTGGTCAGCCTGCCACGCAGTCTCCTCGTGGATTGCATTGTTATCGGCCATAATCGGTGTCCAAAAATGCTGATTTACCGATTGTTATGAAAATTAGAAATTGGCCCTAATTAATCGGCCATGCCAATTAATCGGTCAACCTCTAGTTCTGACTGAATGCCTTCACTGACTTGCATGAGATCAGATGTCAGTTTCAGTTTGCCTGTGTGTGCATGCATACATACGTGTGTGCAGTGGTTCCCACTCGTTCCACTCTCTGTTGGTCTGGGCTTGTTATCTTAAGGTTTCCATGGCAGAGCAGCCGCACACAAGCTTAAGATCACCATGCACAATGCCAAACGTCAGCTGGAGTGGTGTAAAGCTCACCGCCATTGGACTCTGGAAACGTGTTTTCTGGAGTGATGAATCACTCTTCATCAAATGTTATCGGTCACATACACATGTTTAGCAGACGTTATTGCGGGTGTAGCGAAATGCTTGTGTTTCTAGCTCCAACAGTGCAGTAATATCTAACAATTTCACAACAGTTCACACAAATCTAAAGGAATGGAATTAAGAATATAAATATTTGGACGAGCAATGTCGGAGCGGCATAGACTAAAATACAGTATAGACATATGAAATGAGTAATGTAAACATTATTAAAGTGACCATCTGGCAGTCCGACCGACATATCTGGGTTTGGCGGATGCCCAGAGAACACTACCTGCCCCAATGGATAGTGCCAACTGTAGAGTTTGGTGGAGGAGGAATAATGGTCTGGGGCTGTTTTTCATGGTTTGGGCTAGGCTCCTTGGTTCCAGTGAAGGGAAATCTAAACACTACAGCAAACAATGACATTCTAGACGATTCTGTGCTTCCAACTTTGTGGCAACAGTTTGGGGGAAGGCCCTTTCCTGTCTCAGCATGACAATGCCCCTGTGCACAAAGCGAGATCCATACAGAAATGGTTTGTTGAGATTGGTGTGGAAGAACTTGACTGGCCAGCACAAAGCCCTGACCTCAACCCCATCAAACAGCTTTGGGATGAATTGGAACACCGACTGCGAGCCAGGCCTAGTCACCCAACATCAGTGCCCAACCTCACTGCTCTTGTGGCTGAATGGAAGCAAGTCCCCGCAGCAATTAGGGATGCACCGATATGACATTTTTTGTCCAATACCGATATCTGATATTTTCCTTGCTAAAAAAAAATGATGCCGATAACCGATTTAACATTTTAGCATCCTTTTTTAAGCATTATAGTACAGTTAAATAGTTGAAACAAAGTGTAGTATGTTCAGTTAGGAACGGATTGTTTAATAACTTGTAAATTACAAAAAAACACACATTAGATATTCATGACACACATATTTTAGCTGCCCGGCATTACAAAGATGGTTAAGTTACTGGTTGCTCTTCTTTACTATCCAATCCTGACTGTATGGAGAAACTTAAATGATTTGAAAGAAATATTGGTTTAAACTAAAATGCAGTTAATCATGTTAGCTTTAATCGTTTGAAAAAATGTCTGTCTCTAGGCTGTCATGAACTGCTATAAATGGCACAACTTAAACTTTTCAAGTGTGCTCAAATGACATGACTAGTAAAATGAGAGCAACATTTCAACACTTTCATCTTTCATTTTAGAATAAAAAAATAAATAAAAAAAACACCTTTGTTTTACATTAAATTAAAATCTTGACCGTGGCCTCTTCTGTTGTGGGTCCTCTTCTTTGGTTCGCCCTGTCACTGTCTGTTTCCATCTTGTCCAGCTGTGTCTAACATTTCACGTTAAACCCTGTTTCTTTACTGCATCGAAGTAGTGGTTCTTGTACCTAGCATTGAGCATTAAAGCGGCTCAGAGAGAATGCCACCGAATCACTTATTCACAGCCTCTAGTAGAGTACTTTTGCAAGTTTTAAACCCACGGTCTGTGTCGGCAGTTTTGTTGAGAAGGCGTTTCAATGCCATGACAGAGGGTATCACGTCTGGTGCAGTTCATGAGCTTATTTCTTGAGTCAGTTGTTCGAATGGAGCTAGGAGTGTGTTCATGCTTTCAATGAGAGTCCACTGATTTGTACTGATTGTTGCAGGTAACTCATAGTCAGCTGCGTACACGCCAAGCACTCCATGTAAAAAGGCTCTCCATGTAAAAAGTACTGTTCCATCTGGTGGAAATGTCTTGCTTAAGCCTTTTGGTTTTCACTCCAAGCTGCTCCTGTATTGCTTGTGTGCTAGATGTGAGTGTTTTAAAATGGCCCACTAACTTCCTACCTGTTGCCACTGTCAGATATGCTACGTTGGGCCAAAACACCTTAGTTCACAGCCAGTTGGAGCATGTGTGCCATGCATGGCAAACTGGCTACTCCGCATTCTTCCAAAGCCTTTACATGCATTATCACGTAGCACAGCATGTACTTTGTTCTTGGGGATTTTCCAAGTTTCAAACATTTTCTCAAATGCCATTTAAAATGGCAGCAGTGGTATGCGAACCAGCACATTCTTGAGCATGCAAAAGTTTTAGAACACCTACTCGTTCAAGGGTTTTTCTTTATTTTTACTATTTTCTACATTGTAGAATAAAGTGAAGACATCAAACTATGAAATAACACATACTGTATGGAATCATGTAGTAATCAAAAAAGTGTTAAATTTTTTAAAATATGTTTGAGTATCTTAAAGTAGCCACCCTTTGCCTTGATGGCAGCTTTGCACACCCTTGGCATTCTCTCAACCAGCTTCACCTGGAATGCTTTTCCAACTGTCTTGAAGGAGTTCCCACATATGCTGAGCACTTGTTGGCTGCTTTTTCTTCACTCTGCGGCAAACTCATCCCAAGGTCTGGTGATTGTGGAGGCCAGGCCATGTGATGCAGCACTCAATCACTCTCCTTCTTGGTCAAATAGCCCTTACACAGCTTGGTTGTGTGTTGTCATTGTCCTGTTGAAAAACAAACGAGTCCCACAAAGTGCCAACCAGATTGGATGGTTTATCACTGCCGAATGCTGTGGTAGCCATGTTGGTTATGTGTGCCTTGAATTCTAAATATATCATAGTATATCACATCACCTCCTCCATGCTTCATGGTGGGAACCACACATGCAGAGATCATTCGTTCACCTACTCTGTGTATCACAAAGACACAGCGGTTGGAACCAAAAATCTTAAATTTGGACTCATCAGACCAAAGGACAGATTTATACCACTCTAATTTCCATTGCTTGTGTTTCTTTGCCCAAGGAAGTCTCTTCTTATTGGTGTCCTTTTTAGTAGTGGTTTCTTTGCAGCAATTCGACCACGAAGGCCTGAATCACGCAGGCTCCTCTGAACAGTTGATGTTGATGTCTGTTACTTGAACTCGGTGAGGCATTTATTTGGGCTGCAATTTCTTAGTGGTAACTCTAATGAACTTATCTTCTGCAACAGAGGTAACTCTGGGTCTTCCTTTCCTGTGGTGGTCCTCATAAGAGCCAGTTTCATCATAGCGCTTGATGGTTTTTGCGACTACATTTGAAGAAACTTTCAAATCTCGAAAGGAAAGAAATTACACAAATGTACTTTTAACAAGGCACACCTGTTAATTGAAATGCATTCCAGGTGACTACCTCATGAAGCTGGTTGAGAGAATGCCAAGAGTGTGCAAAGCCGTCATGGCAAAGAATGACTACTTTGAAGAATCTCAATTATGAAATATATTTTGATGTAACACTTTTTTTGGTTACTACATGATTCCATTTGTGTTGTTTTGATGTCTTCATTATTATTTTACAATGTAGAAATGAGTAAAAAATAAAGAGACCCTTGAATGAGTAGATGTGTCCAAACTTGACTGGTACTGTGTGTGATATTTATTTACATTTGAGTCATTTAGCAGATGCTCTTATCCAGAGCGACTTACAGTAGTGAGTGCATACATTGTCATACTTTTTTTTTGTACTGGTCCCCAGTGGGAATCTAATACAGAACCCTGGCGCTGCAATTGCCATGTTCTACCAACCTGTGCTAAACGGTACTGGATTCCAGTCCATTTCCCCAACTTAGCTGATCCGGTGTCAGTTGAACTTTGTGTTCACATGGAAGATTACTTTCTGGCTCCTTTACACAGCTGACCTGGAGTCAGTTTGACTCTGCAGTCTGGAAGCTGGGGTCCATTAAAATTCATAGTGGTGCAGGAGAGGGACCACTGGGGAGGCCAAGCTGAAAAGGGATCTTTGTTTTGCTGTGTAAATAGTTTTTTTTTCTCTTTTCCCTCGCTATTTTGGACGCTGTTTCCTATAGAAGCTCCTCCCCTCCAGGTTTGGTGGTGATAATATCAGCCCTTTTGTTCAATATAGAAAATATAGCATTTTGAAATGAGTAGGTACTTGCTAAATTTGTCTAACATGTTCATTTTCTGTTGTAACATATTTTGCTAGTTTGCCCTACTGAACAACCCTTGAACCTCTACCACTCCTATTGTTTGGACTCCTACACGCAGACTAGCCCAGTCACAACTGCAAAATGGGGCTGCTCACAACAATCAATATGTAGATTAGGCTTTTCTGATGAAAAAAAATAACCTTTCATGCGCTTTTCTCTTGTAGTCAATTCACTTTAAGTTGTTCTTTCTATGGAGTCATTTATTTGGCCATATCTACTGCCATAGTCAAGTCAGATATTATGTATAGGCTCAGTATGTAGCCGGAGGCAGCTAAACATCATGGCAGTGAGTAAATAGTCCAGTCAGTCAGAGCCCAGGCCCCAGCCCAGAAGACATCCCGTTAGACCGTTTCCAGTGGGCGTCATTGAGTTTGCTCACTTCAATTTCACCAGACCAGCTGCTTGAGGAAATGGTAGACTGCAGGCCTTGAGGCGAGTAGAGTACTGCCGAGGCGAGCCTTACTCCCTCTACCCTTGGCCTGCAGCCATCCTCCCTTGCCTCCGCCGAACACACCAGTACCACCTGGAGCAGATCAACAGAAAGAGACCAGATCATCACCACCAGAACCAGAGGAGTGGAGGAAGGACTAAAGACACCAACCTACACCTGGAGTGAGCATCCCACAGAGGGGTGCCTCCATTGAACTCTGTTACGGGGTACCAGGTGTGTCTGCTTGCTCTGAGGTTGTCCATCCTCCCCATGCAGGACCGGAGCAGACCAGTGACCAGACAACCCCCAAGACCCGAACACTCAATCCGGACAGTTTTATTTCCATCTCTTCATTCAAAGACTCAATCATGGATACTCTTACTGACAGTTGTGGCTACTTCAAGTGATATAGTTGTCTCTTCCTCCTTGCCCTTTGTGCTGTTGTCTGTGCCCAATAATGTTTGTACAATGTTTTGTGCTGCAACCGTGTTGTGCTGCTGTCATGTTGTGTTGCTACCATGCTGTGTTGTCATGTGTTGCTGCCATGCTACTTACTGTATGTTATCTTAGGTCTCTCTTTATTTAGTGTTGTGGTGTCTCTCTTGTTGTGGTGTTTTGTTATATTTTATTCTTAATTCCAGCCCCCCCCCCGTAGGAGGCCCTTTGTTAGGTCGTCATAGTAAATAAGAATTTGTTCTTAACTGACTCGCCTAGTTAAATAAATAAAAACAGCCTCAATGGCATTCACAATGGCCAGGAGATGACAGAAAACACCAAACACTCTGTTGGCAGCAGTCTCCCTCATACCGGAGTCCACACACATCTCTATAGGGTTGTCAGTGCACACCAATAACCTGGGTAAATACTGGTAAATACATTTTCTCAACTGAAACATTAGCCCTAGAAGCGAAAGGTGTAGGACTAGGGTTTGTTAGTGAGCTTACAATGCTGATATTGTAATGAATATTATATATTGTAGCAGGAATTTGATGAGAACTAACCTACATGGAATTAAGTCTTTGTAGTCTTTCAATCTTGATGTCATGCCTGATTCATGGAAATCAGAGGGCGCCCTCGTTGCGACATACTATATTTCAAAAACCATTTACCTCAGTGGACCTCCTTAAGCAGGCAGTCATGCCAGGTTTTTTTCTGGGTCAAAAATGGGTGTAGGTGGTGGGTGTGACGGGGGTGTGGCAATGGGCTCGGTCAGCGCAGCTGTATTTTAAACTTGTTTTTAATCCTGCAATTCTACACATTGTTCCATGAAGCTGAGATGCATTTTAGCAGGTTTAAAGCTAGTTTCCTGCAATTCTACACATTCTGCCATGGAGCCGAGGAAAAATGTTGCAGCAATTTTCCTGCGATTTTAATTTTATTTTACATTATGCATTGTGCCATGACTAATGTTTTTTTGCTTAAACATATAACAAAATCGATATTGCTAAATTCATTGTTTTACAGACAGAAATAGCTCATGAAACATGTTACCAACACTTTACATGTTGCGTTTTATATTTTTGTTCAGTGTCCTATCATTTATTTTATGAGTCTATAAGCATTCCTGCATGCTCACCTCATAAGGCAGGCCTAAAAAAACAAGGACTTGCCATGTTTGTGCGGCATACAGTTGGTCAGTCTTATCAATTATTAACCAAAGAACGGAATGGCATACCTTTTCTCTCAAAACGGAAGTAAATGAGTGGCCATTGTCAATACAGGCTAAACTCCTGATTAGCTGGTCTGTGTCGAATGGTTATGACACTATTGGAGATGACACTATCTCCGTTAGGGGTTCCCTTCTAAAATCAACCATGTTCCTTTTACTGTAACTAACTACAGCTGCTATGGCACCCCTCAGAGCCTTTCCTCTCTAGGTTTCTTTCAATGTTCCTGCCTTCTAGGGAATGTTTCCTAGCCACTGTGCCGTTACTCTTTGGGGCTTTAGGCTGGGTATCTGTGTAATGAACTTTGACAACTGCTGATGTAAAAAAGGCTTTATAAAATACATTTGATTGAATCTGACTATAGGCCTACATGTGCAGTAGGGGTTTTCACAACCATACACCAGTTTACCACACTAGCTAATGTGTGAAATCTGAAACGAGACCAGGATTAAGTATTTAAAGTGAAACGTGATTTTCACACTCAGTTCCCTCTGATCAGTCTTTCTGTCTATTACGAGACCTTTTTGTTTTTATTTGATTTAACTAGGCAAATAAACACATGATCTGTTTAGTCTGTACATATCATCCCCTTTGAAGTACAGTACATTTATTTTTTGTACATTACTCTACAGTTGCTCATTCATTGTTACTTCCTAAAGCGTTTGAACACCTACAGTTGAAGTCGGAAGTTTACATGCACTTAGGTTGGAGTCATTAAAACTTGTTTTTCAACCACTCCACAAATGTCTTGTTAACAAACTATAGATTTCTGTTCATCTGTACAATAGTGGCAAGTATATGCACCATGGGACCACGCAGCCGTCATACTGCTCAGGAAGGAGACGAGTTCTGTCTCCTAGAAATGATTGTACTTTGGTGCGAAAAGTGCAAATCAATCCCAGAACAACAGCAAAGGACCTTGTGAAGATGCTGGAGGAAACGGGTACAAAAGTATCTATATCCACAGTAAAACGAGTCCTATATCGACATAACCTGAAAGGCCGCTCAGCAAGGAAGAAGCCACTGCTCCAAACTGCCATTAAAAAAAAGCCAGACTACAGTTTGCAACTACACATGGGGACAAAGATCGCACTTTTTGGAGAAATGTCCTCTGGTCTGATGAAACAAAAATAGAACTGTTTGGCCATAATGACTATCTTTATGTTTGGAGGAAAAAGGGGGAGGCTTGCAAGCTGAAGAACACCATCCTAACTGTGAAGCACAGGGTGGCAGCATCATGTTGTGGGGGTGCTTTGCTGCATGAGGGACTGGTGCACTTCACAAAATGGATGGCATCATGAGGAGGGAAAATTGTGGATATATTGAAGCAACACAGAATTTGTGGGCAGAACTGAAAAAGCAAGCAAGTGAGCGTGTGCGAGCAAGGAGGCCTACACACCTGACTCAGTTACACCAGCTCTGTCAGGATGAATGGGCCAAAATTCACCCAACTTATTGTTGGAAGCTTGTTGAAGGCTACCCAAAACATTTGACCCAAGTTAAACAATTTAAAGGCAATGTTACCCTCAGTATTTAGTATGTAAACTTCTGACCCACTGGGAATGTGATGAAAGAAATAAAAGCTGAAATAAATAATTCTCTCTTCTGACATTTCACATTCTTAAAATAATTTTGTGATCCTAACTGACCTAAAACAGGGAATTTTTACTAGGATTAAATGTCAGGAATTGTGAAACTGAGTTGAAATGTATTTGGCTAAGGTGTATGTAAACTTCCAACTTCAACTGTATCTCTCTTTTACTAAATATTAAATACCAATGTTTTTGTGTTACTAATGTCTTTCTGTCATGTCTCTGTCCCCTCAGGTCAATGTTCGCGTCACCACCATGGACGCTGAGCTGGAGTTTGCCGTTCAGCCCAGCACCACTGGCAAACAGCTCTTTGACCAGGTCAGGGTTAACTGTACACTAATGACTGTCATATTAACACAGATATAGGATCTTAATTTGAGTCAGTTTGCTACAACAGGAAATAACCTTGTAGAAATGTGAATTATAATGTGGATTATAATTAATGGACTTTTTTTTAGGGGTCGATCATTTTCTTTCATAAGGTAAAATCAAGTCTGAAATGTCAAATTGGAAATGACATATTACATATATTTAAATGTCCTGCATTGCAGGAAAGTTCTCCTGCAACAGGGTAATCAAATTAAGATCCTACATCTGTAGCCACACGTTTAGTATTGTTATCAGTAGTAACACAACCTGTACCAACACCACAAGTATGTATAGCAGGTTTTTTGCTTTGCAATAATTCTCCATTACTGTAATAAGACAATCCATTTAGTGAGGCTTTCTAGGTGTGTGTGTGTGTGTGTGTGTTGGTCCTGCTCCAGTGACCCACCCTGAACCCTACTCCCCCACCTCTGTCTTCATACCTCCAGGCATGTCCTGTCCCCACACACACTCATTAATGTTCTCAAGGAAGGTTTCAAGAGATTTTAGCTGGAACTGTTCTTATCAGACCTTCCCTTCTCTCCTGGAACCATGACGACCATGACCAGGAATGGTGCTGTGCTAAGAGCCAAGAGTTTACGGAAACTGATTAACGATAGTGTGAGAAAACGGAGTATGATGAAAGTCTTTACTTTGATCAGATTACAATATATATATATAGTGGGGCAAAAAAAGTATTTAGTCAGCCACCAATTGTGCATGTTCTCCCACTTAAAAAGATGAGGCCTGTAATGTTCATCATAGGTACACTTCAACTATGACAAAGTGAGAAGAAAAAAAATATTTTTTTAATGTATTTATTTGCAAATTATGGTGGAAAATAAGTATTTGGTCACCTACAAACAAGCAAGATTTCTGGCTCTCATCAGACCTGTAACTTTTTCTTTAAGAGGCTCCTCTGTCCTCCACTCGTTACCTGTATTAATGGCACCTGTTTGAACTTGTTATCAGTATAAACGACACCTGTCCACAACCTCAAACAGTCACACTCAACTCCACTATGGCCAAGACCAAAGAGCTGTCAAAGGACACCAGAAACAAAATTGTAGACCTGCACCAGGCTGGGAAGACTGAATCTGCAATAGGTAAGCAGCTTGGTTTGAAGAAATCACCTGTGGGAGCAATTATTAGGAAATGGAAGACATACAAGACCACTGATAATCTCCCTCGATTTGGGGCTCCACGCAAGATCTCACCCCGTGGGGTCAAAATGATCACAAAAACGGTGAGCAAAAATCCCAGAACCACACGGGACCTAGTGAATGACCTGCAGAGAGCTGGGACCAAAGTAACAAAGCCTACCATCAGTAACACACTACGCCGCCAGGGACTCAAATCCTGCAGTGCCAGACGTGTCCCCCTGCTTAAGCCAGTACATGTCCAGGCCCGTCTGAAGTTTGCTAGAGAGCATTTGGATGTTCCAGAAGAAGATTGGGAGAATGTCATATGGTCAGATGAAACCAAAATATAACTTTTTGGTAAAAACTCAACTTGGAGGACAAAGAATGCTGAGTTGCATCCAAAGAACACCATACCCACTGTGAAGCATGGGGGTGGAAACATCATGCTTTGGGGCTGTTTCTCTGCAAAGGGACCAGGACGACTGATCCGTGTAAAGGAAAGAATGAATGGGGCCATGTATCGTGAGATTGAGTGAAAACCTCCTTCCATCAGCAAGGGCATTGAAGATGAAACGTGGCTGGGTCTTTCAGCATGACAGTGATCCCAAACACACCGCCCGGGCAACGAAGGAGTGGCTTCGTAAGAAGCATTTCAAGGTCCTGGAGTGGCCTAGCCAGTCTCCAGATCTCAACCCCATAGAAAATCTTTGGAGGGAGTTGAAAGTCCGTGTTGCCCAGCAACAGCCCCAAAACATCACTGCTCTAGAGGAGATCTGCATGGAGGAATGGGCCAAAATACCAGTAACAGTGTGTGAACCTTGTGAAGACTTACAGAAAACGTTTGACCTCTGTCATTGCCAACAAAGGGTATATAACAAAGTATTGAGAAACTTTTGTTATTGGCCAAATACTTTATTTTCCACCATAATTTGCAAATAAATTCATAAATCCTACAATGTTATTTTCTGGATTTTTTTTTTTTCTCATTTTGTCTGCCATGGTTGAAGTGTACCTATGATTAAAATTACAGGACTCTCATCTTTTTAAGTGGGCGAACTTGCACAATTGGTGGCTGACTAAATACTTTTTTGACCCACTGTATCTGACAATATAATTGACAATATTTCTGAAAGTGAATCTTCCCAACCACTGTCCTTCCCACGGAACCCAGAAATGTATGGTATCTGTTTAAGTCAGTTCCTGACATCAAAGTCAGTTGATGTTGTACAGCATGTTTTCTGTATAACTTTTTTGAGTACAGCGTGTTTGTACGGCATGTTCAGAGGGACAATAGGATAATGATGTATTATCAGATTACTGAGTACTGTGCCTTTAGAAAGTATTCATACCCCTTGACTTATTCCACGTGACTCACCACCTGGATTTGGTCTTATGTAGCAAAATTTGAAATTGTTTTTGTTACATTGCTAGAAAGTAGAGACTCAGAGCTACAAAATGGTATATCATATACTGCATTTTTTTAGGAACAATGGGAAAGTAATTCTGCTTTGAAAGTTGATACACTTGTAACCTCACTTTTGAGAAAAGGGCCTTTGAATGTTTTGGTACTTACTGGAGAGCCCTTCTTTGTCTACAGCCATTCAGCAATGTTCACACCCTCTTAAGCCAGCCCCACCCATTTCTTTAAGGATTCACATGTGAGGTCGTTTGCTTGTGTAGTTAAGACTAAATGTGGTAAGTAGCCTACAATAAGGAAACATTTCAGGTAAAGTGTCCAGATGTAAAGAACTTAATAGAAAACGACTGAAGTAAAAGTAACTCACCCATTAAAATACTACTTGAGTAAAAGTATAAAAATATTTGGTTTTAAAAATACTTATGTATCAAAAGTAAATGGAATTGCTAAAATGTACCTCTTAGAACCACCCATCCCGGATCCGGTATATTTGTCATCAGCAACGCTGAATAGCGTAACAGTCAAATAATATTACTAGAAAATATTCATGAAATCACAAGTGAACTATAGCGAGACACAGCTTAGCCTTTTGTTAATCACCTGTCGTCTCAGATTTTGAAATTATGCTTTACAGCGAAAGCAATACAAGCGTTTTAAGTTTATCGATAGCATAACAAAACAATAAGTACACCTAGCATCAGGTAACTTGGTCACGAAAAATCAGAAAAGCAATCAAATGAATCGTTTACCTTTGATCATCTTCGGATGTTTTCACTCACGAGACTCGCAGTAAGACAGCAAATGTTCCTTTTGTTCCATAAAGATATTTTTTATATCCAAAAACGTCCGTTACTTTGGTGCGTTATGCCCAGGAATCCACCGTAAAGAGCGGTCACGACAACACAGACACAAATTCCAAATTATATCCATAACGTACACAAACATGTCAAACATTTTTTATAATCAATCCTCAAGGTGTTTTTCAAATATCTATTCGATAATATATCAACCGGGACAGTTGGCTTTTCACTAGGACCGGGAGTAACAATGGCCGCCTTTCTCTTTTGCGCACAACTCACTCTGAGAGCCCCCACCTGTCCACTTAAGCAATGTGGTCGTTCAAGCTCATTCTTCAAAATAAAAGCCTGAAACTATGTCTAAAGGCTGTTGACACCTTAGGGAAGCCATAGAAAATGGAATCTGGTTGATATCCCTTTCAATGGTCAATAGGGATGCATAGAAACACAGGGTTTTCAAAATAAGAGTCACTTCCTGATTGGATTTTTCTCAGGCTTTCCCCTGCAATATCAGTTCTGTTACACTCTCAGACAATATTTTTACAGTTTTGGAAACTTTAGTGTTTTCTATCCTAAGCTGTCAATTATGCATATTCTAGCATCTGGTCCTGAGAAATAGGCCGTTTTACTTTGGGAACGTTATTTTTCCAAACATACATTTTTTAAATTTATTTATGGATATCAAGGGGCACACTCCAACACTCAGACATAATTTACAAACTAAGCATTTGTATTTAGTGAGTCTGTGTGGTGTATGTCACAATGTTATGACCACACATCAATATTCATTTTATATATCAATATTTTGGTGGATGGGTCTCTACAGAAGGTCTAAACTGTACCGCCTATGGTTACTTGCATAGTAGCAATATCAGAAATGGTGTTAATATAAATCAAATAGTATACAGTATGTACATGAACAATATCAGTAATGATAGTGATAAATGAGGTAGTTGTATGCATACAATCAGAGGTAAAGTGGCTGAGCAGCAGGATAAAAAAAATAATAGTAGCAGCAACGTGTGTGTGTGTGTGTGTGTGTTAGGAGAGAGTCATTTGAATAGAGGGACTGCAGATAGTGCTGATGACTGGTCCGTCCAAACCACGCATGAACAAGGGAATCTATATTCGGAGAGCCTGTTTCTGTCCTGCCCTTGACTTTGGTGCAGGGCATGTGATGTCCATAGCCTTTTCGTCCCTGACCTCCCTGATCTTCTCAAAAATATAAATGTTTGTCTAGCTGTGTCCAGTTCAGGTGGTGCTTGTACAGGCAGACCATCTATGGGAGGAAGGATGTCAGCATTGCGCAGCAACTGAAACCTGGTCCTGACTGAGTCGGAACGCTCCTTGGCGACATCACAAGGCTCCAGAGCATCGAAGCTGTAAAACAGGAAATAACAAAAAAAATGTTGACGACATGCATACCATCAATTCAACAATCAATTCCCAAGTTTAAAAGAATAATAACCGAATACAATGCAATGTAAATGTATTCACCTGAAGTGCTAGTAATGCTTGATCTGAAGCAGCATCCTGAAGTATGAGTCAGGTGTTGTTGCCAGCCATAGCTTTCCACCAGCACCGTACCATCCTCCAGTCCAACCAGCTGTGGAATGTTGACCCCTGTCACAGGGCTGTCCTTCACAATACCAGCAATCTCAGACAAGGTGTTCACTCTGGTCTTTCTGAAGCGCTGCTTGATGAGGCCGAAGCAGAAGTTGGGGGGGAAACTTGGTGTGGTCTGTGATCAGGAAGTGAAGGTCCGGACTAGAGGTCGACCGGTTAATCGGAATGGCCGATTAATTAGGGCCGATTTTCAAGTTTTTATAACAATCGGAAATTGGTATTTTTGGATACCGATTTAGCCGTTTTTTAAATTATATATATATATTTTTACACCTTTTTTTTATTTAATCTTTATTTAACTAGGCAAGTCAGTTAAGAACACATTCTTATTTTCAATGACGGCCTAGGAACGGTGGATTAACTGCCTCGTTCAGGGGCAGAACGACAGATTTTCACCTTGTCAGCTCGGCGGATTCAATCTTGCAACCTTACAGTTAACTAGTCCAACACTCTAACCACCTGATTACATTGCACTCCACGAGGAGACTGCCTGTTACGCGATGCAGTAAGCCAAGGTAAGTTGCTAGCTAGTATTAAACTTATCTTATAAAAAAACAATCAATCAATGATAATCACTAGTTGACTACAAATGGTTGATATTACTAGTTTATCTAGCGTGTCCTGCGTTGCATATAATCAATGCGGTGCGTATCGTTGCTCCATTGTGTACCTAACCATAAACATCAATGCCTTTCTTAAAATCAATACACAGAAGTACATATTTTTAAACCTGCATATTTAGCTAAAAGAAATCCAGGTTAGCAGGCAATATTAACTAGGTGAAATTGTCAATTATCTTGTGTTCATTGCACGCAGAGTCAGTGTATATGCAACAGTTTGCCAGGATTTTACGTAATTATGACATAACATTGAATGTTGTGCAATGTAACAGGAATATTTAGACTAATGGATGCAACCCGTTAGATAAAATACGGAACGGTTCTGTTTTTCACTGAAAGAATAAACGTCTTGTTTTTGAGATGATAGTTTCCAGATTCGACCATATTAATGACCTAAGGCTCGTATTTCTGTCTTATGTTATAACTAAGTCTATGATTTGATAGAGCAGTCTGACTGAGCAGTGGTAGGCAGCAGCAGGCTCGTAAGCATTAATTCAAACAGCACTTTAGTGCATTTTGCCTGCAGCTCTTCATTGTGTGTCAAGCATTGCGCTGTTTATGACTTCAAACCTATCTACTCCCGAGATTAGGATCGTGTAACCAATGCGAAATGGCTCGCTAGTTAGCGGGGTGCGCGCTAATAGCGTTTCAAACGTCACTCGCGCTGAGACTTGGAGTGGTTGTTCCCCTTGCTCTGCATGGGTAACGCTGCTTCGAGGGTGGCTGTTGTGTTCATGGTTCGAGCCCAGGTAGGGGCGAGGAGAGGAACGGAAGCTATACTGTTACACTGGCAATACTAAAGTGCCTATAAGAACATCCAATAGTCGAAGGTTAATGAAATACAAATGGTATAGAGGGAAATAGTCCTCTAATTCTTATAACTACAACCTAAAACTTCTTACCTGGGAATATTGAAGACTCATGTTAAAAGGAACCACCAGCTTTCATATGTTCTCATGTTCTGAGCAAGGACCTTAAACGTTAGCTTTCTTACATTGCACTTTAACTTCTCCAACACTTTGTTTTTGCATTATTTAAACCAAATTGAACATGTTTCATTATTTATTTGAGGCTAAATTGATTTTATTGATGTATTATATGAAGTTAAAATAAGTGTTCATTCAGTATTGTTGTAATTGTCATTATTACAAATACATTTTAAAAAAATCGTCCGATTTAATCTGTATCGCCTTTTTTGGTCCTACAATAATCGGTATCGGTGTTGAAAAATCAGAATCGGCCCACGTCTAGTCCGGACTGTGGTGGAGCTTGTGCATGGTCCGCCAGGCACAATACCAGAGCACAAACTTGTTCTTGTTTTGGCCACTGCAGTTTGGCCATCACAATTCAGGTCCACACGTGTTTCCCCACATGGTGCATGTAGTTGATGACTGCGCTGCTGCCTTTGCTGGATGACATGACTTCATCAATCAAGCAGTTGACTTGTTGTGCTATTCCTTCACAGCAGACACCAAACAAGCCACACTTGCGAGGAGTTAAAAAGTAGATGGGAACTGGCTGCATAGGGTCAGAAGGATAGTGCACTTGCAAACAACAAAGTAACATTAAGATAAATTACAACTAATTGTCTCACCCCTGTCAATCTGTCTTTACACCGCTCAGTGAAATGTATTTGTTGCCTTCCATCCATCCATATGTATATCTCTTTCTCTCTCTCGGTCAAATGTTTTAGAACACCTACGTGTTCAAGGGTTTTTCTTTTTACTATTTTCTACAATGTAGAAAATAGTAAAGACTTCAAAACTATGAAATAAAGCATATGGAATGATGTAGTAACCAAAAGGTGTTAAACAAATCAAAATATATTTGAGATTCTTCAAATAGTCACCCTTTCCTTGATGACAGCTTGGTATTCTCTCAACCAGCTTCATTAGGTAGTCATCTGTAATGCATTTCAATATCAATTAACACGTGTGCCTTAATGTGTGGAATGTCTTTCCTTAATGCGTTTGAGCCAGTCAGTTGTGTTGTGACAAGGGTGGGATGGCGTATCGCTACAGAATGCTGTGGTAGCCGTGCTGGTTAAGTATACACCCTTGGGTGTATACAGAAGATAGCCAGCCCTATTTGGTAAAATACCAAGTCCATATTATGGCAAGAACAGTTCATATAAGCAAAAAGAAATGACAGGCCATCATTACTTTTAAGACACAAAGGTCAGTCGCAAAACCATCAGGCGCTATGATGGAACAGGCTCTCATGAGGACCGCCACAGGAATGAAAGACCCAGAGTTACCTCTGCAGATGATACGTTCATTAGAGTTACCAGCCTCAGAAATTGCAGCCAAGTAAATGCTTCAGAGTTCAAGTAACAGACGCATCTCAACATCAATTGTTCAGAGGAGACTGAATCAGGGCTTCATGGTCGAATTGCTGCTAAGAAACCACTACTAAAGGACACCAATAAGAAGAGACTTGCTTGGGCCAAGAAAGATGAGCAATGGAAATTAGTCGTTTTGGTCTGGAGTCAAAATTTGAGATTTTTAATTCCAACCGACGTCTTTGAGATACGGTGTGGGTAAACGGATGATCTCTGCATGTGTATTTCCCACCGTAAAGCATGGAGGAGGTGTTATGAAGTGGGGGTTCTTTGCTGGTGACACTTTCTGTGATTTATTTAGAATTCAAGGCACACTTAACCAGCATGTCTACCACAGCATTCTGTAGCGATACGCCATCCCATCTGTTTTGGGCGTAGTGTGACTATCATTTGTTTTTCAACGACCCAACACATCCTCAGGCTGTGTAAGGGCTATTTTACCAAGAAGGAGAGTGATGGAGTGCTGCATCAGATGACCTGGCCTCCACAATCCCCCGATCTCAACCAAATTGAGATGGTTTGGGATGAGTTGGACCGCAGAGTGAAGGAAAGGCAGCCAACAAGTGCTCAGCATATGTGGGAACTTCTTCAAGACTGTTGGAAAAGCATTCCAGGTGAAGCTGGTTGAGTGAATGCCAAGCGTGTGTGAAGCTGTCATCAAGGCAAAGGGTGGCTATTTGAAAAATCTCAAATATAATCTACATTGATTTAACACTTTTTTTTTCTTTTTGATTACTACATGATCCCATTTGTGTTATTTTATAGTTTTGATGTCTTCACTATTTTATTTGTTGTTGAGTGTATATGTCCTTAATCAGTATAAAGGAGAAAATGTTGCTTATGTGTTGAGCAAAATCAAAGCTGTAATCTATCCTGATGTCTTTGCTTGCTGGTTGTGGGGGCCCCCAGAGACAACTACAGGTCTTGACAGGTGGTCTTGCAGTCAGCAACCATCTTCTGGTAGACAGATCGCTCACTCTGAACAAGCAGGAGATGCTGCTCTTGCTTCTTCAGCTTGGCTGACCTAACAGCTTTTGGCAGATCTGAAGAGCCCATAGCACTTGTCTGTCCTCGGCTTGAGTTCTGGGGCAGCAATTTTCTCCACAGATTCCTGAAGGACGACAGCCCAACTACACGTGCCTCTGGAAAATACAGAAAAAATGTGAGATCAATAAAAGTAGTGCCAATCATGTTGGTGGTCAATTAAATGGTAAAATGTGTTTATGCATTACATACCAAGTGTTGTCATCGATTCCTTGTAGAGATGCCACACTGCTGCTTTTGTCACACGGGATTGTCACACAGCTTTCCACCAAAAGTGTTTGTCCTAGGTGGCGTCCTGGTAATACTATTGCATTATCCTCGGTGTAGTTGAAGTTCACCACTAGCTGCAAGTCCTCATGCTTCAGGTGTAGCCTGTGCTTGCTTGGGCCAGCTCTCTTTTAGATGGAAGTCATTAGACTATTCTCCTTATATGACTGGTAGAGGAGAGTCAGGCGTGTTCTACTGATGCTGAAAGACAAATTCCAGATACAAACGTTACACACACTTCATATATTAAGTTAATGTTAGCTAGCATTCCAGCCATCTAACATCCGCTAACGTTATCTAGCTAACAGCAAGCTTTAACTTGGGGTCTTTTGTTTAGACATGTAACGTTAGCTAGCTAAAAAATTATCCCAATCCATAGAGTAACATTAGCAAGCCAGCCATCAAACTGGGTAGCTAACAGCAAGCTTCAGCAATACAAACCGATTGTCATAGCTAGCTAAAGTTAAGCAAAATGGGTTCAATTTTAGATTCTTACCCGTATACATGGATGAAAGCTTCAGACTGCAACCCCTTTTATTAAATGAGACATCTTGTGTCTTTTCCCTTTTAGTTTGAACAGCTTGTTTGGCCCGTTGTGTCAAGTCACCCTGTGCAATGCCATAAGAATCATCAGATCTTTCTCCCTCTGTCACCTATGCCGTGGGGGTTTCCCTCAGTCAACTTCTTCCGTGACAACAACACTGTTGATTGTCACCTTTTTCTTCTCCATCACTGTCATCAGAAGACTCTCCAATGTCGTCTTCAATGAAAATGTTTTTACCTGAATCAGGGATTTCCTCATCGTCTGATTCATTTTCGGAGTCAGCGTGGCACGATCGTCCTCCAGAAAGTAGTCCATCACAACTTTTTCCCACTGACCTTTGTCGATAGCGCCTGATAAATTCAGGGCAGCAATGTTATTGAGAGCAGTAGCAACACATTTGCTGTTCTCCATGGCTAACGTTATATCTTTAAGAAAAACCGCAGTAGAACGGATTTTCTTCGCATTACGAGTAGCTCATTTTATAGACACAAGGTGCTACACCTCAGACCAATCCAAACTCATCTCTCGGAATGTTCAGCCCACTCATTATCTCAGCCAATCATGGTTGCTGTCTTTTTCTGTGGCTAAACCAACTAGGCTCATAATTTCAAATGTTTTATTCGTATTGACAGATGGCACACAAGTTTGATATTAAGGCACATGAAAGTTCACATGTTCGAGAAGGCATTTCTGCCAAAGAATGCATTTTGATAAAGTTTAACGTTGAAACGGCTCTCCTGTGAAGTCGTTTGCGACATATGCCCAGTTTCCTGAATCGGGTCACATTTTGTTGTTACAGCCTGAATACAAAATGGATTCAATAAAAACAAATGTCACGCATCTACACACAATAGCCCATAATAATAACAGTGAAAACATGTTTTTAGAAAGTTGAGCAAATTTTATTGAAAATTAAATGCAGAAATATCTAATTTACATAAGTATTCACATCCTTGAGTCAATACTTTGTAGATGCATCTTTGGCAATTATTACAGCTGAGTCTTTCTGGATAAGTCTAAGAGCTTTCCACACTTGGATTGTGAAACATTTGTCCATTATTTTAAAAATTCATTAAGCTCTGTGAAATTGGTTGTTGATCATTGCTAGACAAACATTTGCAGGTTTTGCCATATTTCAAGTAGATTTATGTTGGCTGCTCAGGAACAATCATTTTCTTCTTGGTAAGCAACTCCAGTGTAGATTTGGCTTTGTGTTTTAGGTTATTGTTCTGCTGAAAGGTGAATTCAGTTTCCCTGTAAAATTAGCCTATGCTTGGTTCTGCTTTTTATCCTGAAAAACTCCCCAGTCCTTAACGATTACAAGCATACCCATAACATGATGCAACCACCACTGTGCTTGAAAATATGGAGAGTGGTACTCAATGTGCAGTATTGGATTTGCCCCAAACATAACACTTTGTATTCAGGACAAAAAGTTAATTGCTTTGCCACATTTTTTTGCAGTATTACTTTAGTTCCATGCAAACAGGATGCATGTTTTGGAATATTTAATCTGTTCAGGTTTCCCTTTTCACTCTGCCAATTAGGTTAGTATTGAGGAGTAACTACAATGTTGATCCATCCTCAGTTTTCTCCTATTACAGCCATTCAACTCTGACTCTCTTAAAGTCACCATTGGTCTTATGGTGAAATCCCGGAGTGGTTTCCATCCTCTCTGGCAACTGAGTTAGGAAGGAAGCCTGTATCTCTGTGGTGACTGGGTATATTGATACTCCATCCAAAGTGTAATTAATAACTTCACCATGCTCAGGGATATTCAGTGTATTTTTTTAAATGTTTTACCCATTTACCAATAAGTGCCCTTCTTTGCGAGGCACTGGAAAACCACCCTGGTCTTTGGTTGAATCTGTGTTTGAAATTCACTGTTTGACTGAGGGGACCTTACAGATAATTGTGTATATGTGGGGTACAGAGATGATGTAGTCATTCAAGTCATGTTAAACATGAAACACTATTATGTCACTCTGAGTGAGTCCATACAACGTATTATGTGACTTGTTAAGCACATTTTTACTCCTGAAATGATTTAGGCTTGCCATAACAAAGGGGTTAAGTAATTGACTCAAGACATTTTAAATTCTTAATTTGTACAAATTTTGAAAAACATGATTGCGCTTTAACATTATGAGGGGTATTGTTTGTGTGTGTGTGTGTGTAGGCGTGTGAGGGGTGTGAAGACTTTCTAAAGGCACAAGATCTTGTATGTTGCTGGAACCTCTTATTGGTCCATCAGTGTACTATACTGTATGTTCTTATCTAATGTTTGAGTCCCATGTTGTCATATTCTGTAGCTACAGTGTGGACTGGATTCCAAAGGCACCATGGGATGTAGCAAGCCTCTAGTCCACCACGCAATGGGGAGAGGAAAGGCATTGTCTTGGCTTGCCATAGCCACTTCCTGAATAACTTGTTTGTCAGTTGTGTGTACGTGTGTGTGGAAACATGACTAGGGAATTTGACCTTCAGGCCCTCTGCAGTGATATTAGCATTAGATTATGTTGTTCAGGATTGTCAGCATTAGATTCAGACGTTCCACTTTTTAGTGTCACTAAGAATTCCTTTGTCTTGGCAATTTTCCATCTGATAACCACCAGTAACCACAGGTGAAGTCCACTGACGTCTACTTCCTCTAGTTAGCAGTGTGTTTGTCAGAAGCCTGTGACCTAATTGCATTAGAAACCTGCCTGGACGGGTGAAGTCGGTAGCAGAAATACCCTGCAGACACACAGACTGACAGATAGGCACACATATACATACACACACAGACAGACTGGCGGTTGGTTAAGTGGAAATGCTGAGTAATACCAGTGGTGAGCTCATCCCTGGGGTGTTCCCCTGTTAAAGTGGCCTGGCTTGGGGCCCTCGTTGTGGTGGGCCCTGATCATAGCCTCGCTGCCTTAGTGACGTGCAGCCCTAATGGGACAAATTGCTGCTGGCTTGCCACTCTTCAACTCATACCCACTTTGATTTCCCATAGAACTACTCAAAGGCTTTTTCCTTTTAGTTTTCTTAGGATACTTTACAAATGGAACCATATTGTGGGCCCTGGTCAAAAGTAGTGCACTGAAAACATTTTACAATGTAGTCATATAGCAGACTCTCTTAACCCTAATTGCTCCTGTAAGTCACTTTGGATAAGTGCCTTGCTCAAGCACATAATAGGGAATAGGGTGTGATTTGGAACACAACCTTAGATACTGTGTATGTGTACTTTTGGGACAGGCCACCTAAATAGAGGAAGGGGTAGTTCAAGAGGTGGCACACTCATGCAGTAATAACACAATACCAGAAGACGGACTAGTCTTCAAACTGAGGATTTTAGTTGTTGGTTTCTCTGTCTCCACTCTCAATGCATGTGTGGTCACTCACTCACTCACTCACTCACTCACTCACTCACTCACTCACTCTGAGTGTGCCCCTTCCCCTGAGTAATCTGGAACAATTAGTTGGAACTTTACGTTAGTCAGCGGATGCAGGGAGTAATGCCGTTTCGGGAATGGTTGCATTTCTCTCTCTCTTTCATCACAGGGCTTGGGCCCTCATAAACACTTGGAAGACTGTGACTGCAGTGAGAATGCCAGGCGTGGTGGCATTTGCGGCCCTGTATCACTGTTCCGACTGCACGTGATAGAGTACGGGATTCTTAAAAGGGATTCTATATCGGTTTTGTATCCTCCAGTTTTATATACATCCTTTTGATAATACTGAACATTTTATTGATGATCTGCACCCCAAAGCTAAAAAAATTGAGATTGTTTAGATGTATTCCTGCGTGAAATAATTATAGGATCCATTCTAGGACCCAGGTAACCTAGGTCTTTTGTGTTGGGTGAGAACAGCTCACAGGTAATCTACAGTTTGAGCTTACTTGACTCAACTGCAAATGTTTGTTTTAGATACAGTGGGGCAAAAAAGTATTTAGCCAGCCACCAATTGTGCAAGTTCTCCCACTTAAAAAGATGAGAGGCCTGTTATGTTCATCATAGGTACACTTCAACTATGACAGACAAAATGAGAAAAAAAATCCAGAAAATCACATTGTAGGATTTTTAATGAATTTATTTGCAAATTATGGTGGAAAATAAGTATTTGGTCAATAACAAAAGTTTCAACAAAATATACCCTTTGTTGGCAATGACAGAGGTCAAACTTTTTTTCTTGCTGGGCAACACGGACTTTCAACTCCCTCCAAAGATTTTCTATGGGGTTGAGATCTGGAGACTGGCTAGGCCACTCCAGGACCTTGAAATGCTTCTTACGAAGCCACTCCTTTGTTGCCCGGGCAGTGTGTTTGGGATCATTGTCATGCTGAAAGACCCAGGCACGTTTCATCTTCAATGCCCTTGCTGATGGAAGGAGGTTTTCACTCAAAATCTCACGATACATGGCCCCATTCATTCTTTCCTTTACACGGATCAGTCATCCTGGTCCCTTTGCAGAAAAACAGCCCCAAAGCATGATGTTTCCACCCCCATGCTTCACAGTAGGTATGGTGTTCTTTGGATGCAACTCAGCATTCTTTGGTGTTCTTTGTCCTCAACTCAATTCTCCCAATCTTCTTCTGGAGCATCCAAATGCTTTCTAGCAAACTTCAGACGGGCCTGGATATGTACTGACTTAAGCAGGGGGACACGTCTGGTACTGCAGGATTTGAGTCCCTGGCGGCGTAGTGTGTTACTGTTGGTAGTCTTTGTTACTTTGGTCCCAGCTCTCTGCAGGTCATTCACTAGGTCCCCCCGTGTGGTTCTGGGATTTTTGCTCACCGTTTTTGTGATCATTTTGACCCCACGGGGTGAGATCTTGTGTCGAGCCCCAGATCGAGGGAGATTATCAGTGGTCTTGTATGTCTTCCATTTCCTAATAACTGCTCCCACAGTTGATTTCTTTAAACCAAGCTGCTTACCTATTGCAGATTCAGTCTTCCCAGCCTGGTGCAGGTGTACAATTTTGTTTCTGGTGTCCTTTGACAGCTCTTTGGTCTTGGCCATAGTGGAGTTTGGAGTGTGACTGTTTGAGGTTGTGGACAGGTGTCTTTTATACTGATAACAAGTTCAAACAGGTGCCATTAATACAGGTAACGAGTGGAGGACAGAGGAGCCTCTTAAATATGAAGTTACAGGTCTGTGAGAGCCAGAAATCTTGCTTGTTTGTAGGTGACCAAATACTTATTTTCCACCATAATTTGCAAATTCATAAAAAATTCATAGAATCCTACAATGATTTTCTGGATTTTTTTTCTGGATTTTTTTTCTTCTCATTTTGTCTGTCATAGTTGAAGTGTACCTATGATTACAGGCCTCTCATTAAGTGGGAGAATTTGCACAACTGGTGGCTGACTAAATACTTTTTTGCCCCACTGTAAGTTCAATGATTTGAAGTGGTCTGGCAGTGAGTGGCACACCTAGTTTGTAACTCTTTAGTGCGGCCTCTACTCAAAACAAAAGCCTTTTTAACTCTTGGAATGTTGATTAGTTCATTCCAGTACTCACAGTGGGGATTAGCTCTTTCTCTTAAATACTTGTATCGTCCTCGATCAAAAATACTCTTATTTGATTAAATGCTGTTTTACCCATTCATAGAGGGACATTTTCTGGCCTCAAAGGCCTCTCGTTGTACCAGAACTCCTGTAGCTTATCCCCCCTTGGAAAAGGAATCCTTCATTTAGAATCACCCCTTGTGTGGTTCCTGGATGCAAAAACACCATGAAAGGGCCTGTTTGTGTCCTGAAACCCTCAGGACTTTCATTCCAGGTGAGACAACACTGTCATAAACACTCTCTCGTTTCAGGCCCGACCACTCAGTGCTCGTTGTTGTAATGCAACCCCGTCAGGTTACCCGGACCCGTATTAGGTGGCGTCTAAGTAAGTCCGGGGGCGCTTGATTTAATTTTAACCTTGGCCACTGCTTATTGGATAGGAATGGGCCTGGCCTGAGTGCCTGCTGTGTGTGTTGTTGACTGAAACTGCTTTACCCAGGCAGCTAAGCACCTGATGATTGGGTGGGGAATTTGGCAGTAGCACAAGCAGAACAGGGCCTGGCGACTGAGTTTCTCATCCTAAATGCCCGGGCTATAGACTCTGTAACTTTATATAGAACTTATACGTAAGGTTTCCCAAACACAGATTTAATCCTAGCCCTGAATTCACAATCATTCTCAATTGGAGGCTTATTTTGTGTCCAGGAAACCTACCCATGGGTTTTGTCAGAATTGTGCACCATAGTCCTTTATACAGGGTATCATAAGTATTCACCACCCTTGGATTTCTTAATGTTATTGTGTTACACATTTTAATCCCACTTTGTCTTTTTTTTTTGTAAACGATCTACACAAAACACTGTCAGCGCAACACTTTTTTTTGTTCATGTTTTGATGGATGAAAAATAAAACGCGGATATATTCAACCCTCGAAGTCAATGTATGTTCCAAACACCTTTTGTCAGCGATTACAGCTGTGAGTCTTCTTGGGTAAGTCTCTAAGAGCTGAATACTTATTGACTCAACATTTCAGCTTTTCATTTTTTTTTATTAGTTAGCAAAAATGTTGAAAAGCATAATTCCACTTTGAGATTATGGGCTATTGTGTGTAGGCCAGTGACACATCTCAATCAGTTTTAAATTCAGGCTGTATGCAAAATGTGGAAGAAGTCTGGTGTGAATACTTTCTGAAGGCACTGTATGACTCCTCAGTAATAAAACAATACAGACGTATTGTTTAAGACCATTCCTTCTGATTGTCCCCGTGTGTGTTTGGAGGTTTATAGGCCTGTCAGACACTAAAAAGAGAACACACGACGCTCATAGAAGGAAATCTGAATGGCGTGTCAGGAAACCGTGATAGAAAAGTTAAGATCACACACCATCTACTGTAGCTCTCACCTTTCTTGTCAGACATCACCCACTGTGAATTTGACTGTATTTTCTGATTTTATTGGAACAACTGAATATATATGATGTTGTGGCTAGCTACTCGCTGCCTTCATTCAGCGTGGATTTCATCTGCACTGACTAACTGCTTTTTCCATTACATCTCCTGTAGAGCAGGAGCCTGGTCCCAGATTTGTTTGTGCTGTCGCTCCACCAACTCTTGCAAGACTGCACAAAATGATCTTGGACCAATAGGAGTTGCCAAGACCGTACAAATGGATCTGGGACCGTAGGTCCGGGTCTGGGAAAGATGTAATCCTATGAGGCCTACCCAGATTAAGCCTGGTACCTGAGTATGCCATTAACGATCGGCGCTCCCGGCCATGCCGACATTAATGCCACTAGGCTCAAAGGTCTGTTTATATAAGATGCTGTATTCTGCTGGTGGGCATGCAGCACTGGTGGCACAATGTAGTTTATTTCATACAGATGACTTCATTGTTTTTTACGGTGTGAATGAATGATGGTTTGAGTGGTTTCGGTTGATTACTGTCCCGAATGTTACCTCATCTCTGAGAAAAATAATGTGGTTTGGTGATAAAAGCCAGTTCTGTGTTCCAAGATGTTCTCGAATGTGTACATTACTGCGTGACAGTTGTGTAAATTAGAGGGTTGAATATATAAAGGAATATACAGTGCCTTCAAAGTATTCACATCCCCTGATTTCCACATTTTTGTTTTGTAACAGACTGAATTTAAAAATGTATTACATTTCGAGTTTGTTACTGTCCTATGCACAATACACCATAATGTCAAAGTGGAATTATGTTTCTGGAAATGTTTACAAATGAATCAAAAAACAAAAAGCTGAAATGTTTTTAGGCAATAAGTATTCAACCCATTTTGTTAAGGTAATCAAAGTTCAGGAGTAAAAAAAAAAAAAAAGACCAGTTGGATAAGTGTTTGACATGATTTTAAAAAAATGACTATCTCATCCCTGTACCCCACACAAACAATTACCTGTAAGTTCCCTCAGTTGAGCAGTGAATTTGAAACAAATTTAACCACAAAGACCAGGAACGTTTTCCAGTGCCTCGCTAAGAAAGGGGGATACCTAGTCAGTTGTACAACTGAATGCCTTTAACTGAAATGTGTCTTCCGCGTTTAACCCAATCCCTCTGAATCAGAGAGGTGCCGGGGGCTGCCATAATCGACATCCACGTCTTCGGTGTCCAGGGAACAGTGGGTTAACTGCCTTGCTCAGGGGCAGAACATCAGATTTTTACCTTGTCAGCTCGGGGATTCAATCCAGCAACCTTTCGGTTACTGGCCCAATGCTTGAACCACTAGGCTAACTGCCGCCCCAAGGGGACCTATTGGTAGATATATAAAAAATGTAAATAGCAGACATTTAATATCCCCTTTGAGTATGCTGAAGTTATTAATGACACTTTGGATGGTGTATTAATACACCCAGTCACTACAAAGATAGAAGTTTCCTTCCTAACTCAGTTGCCGGAGAGGAAGGAAACCGCTCAGGGAGTTCAACATGAGGCCAATGGTGACTTTAAAACAGTTTTCTCCTATCCCAGCCATTGAAGTCTGAGGATGGATCAACAACATTGTAGTTACTCCTCAATGCTAACCTAATTGGCAGAGTGAAAAGAAGGAAGCCTCTACAGAATACAAATATTCCAAAACATGCATCCTGTTTGCAACATGGCACTAAAGTAAAACTGCAAAAAATGTGACAAAGCAATTGACTTTTTGTCAACATAGTGTTTTATGTTTGGGGCACATCCAACACAACAACACTGAGTACCACTCTCCATATTTTCAAGAATAGTTGTGGCTGCATCACGTTATGAGCAATGTTCCCTACATTTTTTTGTCACAGAGCAAATTTCAGGTCTGCTGAGCGCAAACTTGAACGTTGCGCAAACTTGAACGTCTGTGCAACTTCCGGCACGCATTTACTGTGAACACGGAGGCTGTACCCTCTTGAAGTTAGTTTTAACATTGGCCAAGTAGGCTACTGTGGCTATTTGATCATAATGTAGGCCTACCAGAGTGGTATACAATCAAAACAATGGAGACAATGCATCCCATAACATTTTAACATGGAAATAGCTGTTCTATCATTCAGCCTACAGTAGAGGCCAATGTGTGTTCAATGTAGGTCCTAAATGAGACTTTCGAAAAAGCATGCAGGGTTTGTAGAGCTGACCCCAATTAGTCGACTGGTCGTTTTGGTCGACCGAGATTTGTTTTAGTTGAGTAGTTGTGCGTGTGCGTACACTAACGTTCAAAAGTTTGGGATCACTTAAATGTCCTTGTTATTTAAAGAAAAGCTCATTCTTTTGTCCATTTAAAATGACATTAAATTGATCAGAAATACAGTGTATACATTGTTAATGTTGTAAACGACTATTATAGCTGCAAACAGCTGATTTTAAAATGTAAAATAATAATAAAAAACATTTAAATAATGGAATATCTACATAGGCGTACAGAGGCCCGTTATCAGCAAACGTCACTCCTGTGGTCAAATGGCACGTTGTGTTAGCTAATCCAAGTTTATCATTTTAAAAGAATAATTGATCTTTAGAAGAGTTCCTCTGTCCAGTGTCTGTGTTCCTTTGCCCATCTTAATAATTTTGTTTTTATTGGCCAGTCTGAGATGTGGCTTTTTCTTTGCAACTGCCTAGAATGCCAGCATCCCAGTCGCCTCTTCACAGTTGACATTTTTTTCGGGTACTATTTAATGAAGCTGCCAGTTGAGGACATGTTCTGTTTCTCAAACTAGACACTAATGTACTTGTCCTCTTGCTCAGTTGTGCACCAGGGCCTCCCACTCATCTTTCTATTCTGGTTAGACAGTTTGCGCTGTTCTGTGAAGGGAGTAGTACACAGCGTTTGAGCCTGTAATTGAACCCACAAATGCTGATGCTCCAGATAATCAACTAGTCTAAAGGCCTGTTTTATTGCTTCTTTAATCAGAACAACAGTTTTCAGTTGTGCTAACACAATTGCAAAATGGTTTTCTAATGATCAATTAACCTTTTAAAATGATAAACTTGGATTAGCTAACACAACGTGCCATTTGACCACAGGAGTGATGGTTGCTGATAATTGGCCTCTGTACATCTATGTAGATATTCCATAAAACATTTGTTGTCTTCAGCTACAATAGTAATTTACAACATTAACAATGTCTACACTGTATTTCTGATCAATTTGATGTTAATGGACAATTTTTTTTTTCTTTCAAAAACAAGGACATTTCTAAGTGACCCCAAACTTTTGAACGCTATTGTATACAGTACCAGTCAAAAGTTTGGACCCACCTACTCATTCAAGGGTTTTTATTTATTTTTACTATTTTATAAATTGTAGAATAATAGTGAAGACATCACAATGAATGAAATAATAACACACATGGAATCATGTAGTAACCAAAAGAGTGTTAAACAAATCAAAATATGTATTTTTTTATTTGAGGTTCTTCAAATTGCCACCCTTTGCCTTGATTACAGCTTTGCACACGCTTGGCATTCTCTCAACCAGCTTCACCATGAGTGCATTTCCAACAGTCTTAAACGTGTTCCCACATATGCTGAGCACTTGTTGGCTGCTTTCCCTTCACTCTCTGGTCTGACTCATCCCAAACCATCTCCATTTGGTTGAAGTTGGAAGATTGTGGGGGCCAGGTCATCTGATGCAGCACCCCATCACTCTCCTTTTTGGTAAAATAGCCCTTACACAGCCTGGATGTGTGTTGGGTCATTGTCCTTTTGAAAAACAAATTATATTCCAACTAAGTCCAAACCATATTGAATGGCTTATCGCTGCAGAATGCTGTGGTAGCCATGCTGGTCCTTGAATTCAAAATAAATCACACATATTGTCACCAGCAAAGCACCCCCACACCATAACACCACCTCCTGCCATGCTTTACGGTGTGAACCACACACGCGGAGATCGTCTGTTCACCTACTCTGCGTCTCACAAAGACAGTGGTTGGAACCAAAAATCTAATCTGGACTCATCAGACCAAAGGACAGATTTCCACCAGTCTAATTTCCATTGCTTGTGTTTCTTGGCCCAAGTAATTCTCTTCTCTTTAGTAGTGGTTTCTTTGCAACAATTCAACCATGAAGGTCTGATTTGCGCAGTCTCCTCTGAACAGTTGATGTGTCTGTTACTTGAACTCTGAAGCATTTTATTTGGGCTGCAATCGGAGTCTGGTAACTCTAGTGAACTTATCCTCTGGAGCAGAGGTAACTCTGGGTCTTCCTTTCCTGTGGCGGTCCTCATGAGAGCCAGTTTCATCAGTGCTTGATGGTTTTTGCAACTGCATTTGAAGAAACTTTCAAAGTTCTTGACATTTTCTGTATTGACTGACCTTCATGTCTTAAAGTATTGCTGGACTGTCATTTATCTTTGCTTATTTGAGCTGTTCTTAACATAATATGGACTTGGTCTTTTACCAAATAGGACTATCTTCTCTATACCACCCCTACCTTGTCACACCACAACTGATTGGCTCAAACGCATTAAGAAGGAAAGAAATTCCACAAATGAATTTAACAAGGCACACCTGTTGATTGAAATGTGTTCCACCTCATGAAGCTGGTTTAGAGAATGCCAAGAATGTGCAAAGCTGTCATCAAGGCAGCTACTTTGAAGAATCTCAAATCTAAAATATATTTTGATTTTTTAACTCTTTTGGTTACTACATGATTCCGTGTGTTATTTCATAGTTTTGTTGTTCTATTATTCAATATTGTAAAAAATAGTTAAATTAATGAAAAACACTAATGAGTAGGTGTCAACTTTTGACTGGTACTGTATGTAAATGAGATTTCTGTATTTAATTTTCAATACATTTGCAAACATTTCAAAAAACATGTTTTCACTTTGTCATTATGGGATGTGTGTGTAAATGGGTGACAAACATTTAATCCGTTTTGAATTCAGGCTGTAACACAACGTGTAAGTCAAGGGGTATGAATACTTTCTAAAGGCACTTATTGTATTAATTCATTTAGGCCAGAATCCTAACTTGATGCTGCGCACGTAACTACATTTTTCACAAAAAACTTTCATTGACATTGATACACGATTTTAAATTCACACATTTCAATGATTCTGCCCCTGTGGTATACATATTTGTTTGTGTGGCTTGTGTACAGTTGTCACAGTTAGTTTTTCTGACAGAGTTGATTTACTTTTATGTACATTCTTTGCCGTCCACAGGTGGTAAAGACCATTGGCTTGAGGGAAGTCTGGTACTTTGGCCTTCAGTATATGGACGGCAAAGGATACCTCACCTGGCTGAAGCTTGACAAAAAGGTAAGGTTAATCTAATAGTACCTTTTTAACAAATATTTGTTTATCTGCTCAGGAATTCTCAAACCTTTTCCCACTGTATTAATTCTTAAGTCGCATATTTTTTTGCAATACCATTCTACAGTAAACAAAACCAAATGGGCCATACATTCTTTAAAGCGACAGGTCAAATCACTCCACGCTATATTTGCCTACCACTCACTCAGTCAATTAGTAGCCACTCACTCACTGCATTATGGGCACCCTCTCTCACTCCTACTTCCTGTCCAGACCAGTGGCTAATTGTTCATCTCCCTTAATTTCAGTCCCTTTTTTTTTGTTAATTGTCCTGGGTTCATTCATACACAAACATACGATACATGATGCAATACAATCCCCCCCAAAAAACGATGAGCCCCATGGTGCTCTGGTGAAACGTAGTGCACTAAATAGGGAATAGGGTGCCATTTGGGACGCAACCAAATCCAGTCCCCTGAGGATTTCGTAATCAGCTAGTAGTGTGAACTCTCAGTGACCACTAGATAAGATACTACTTCTCTGGGGGAGCTAAACTGTTCCTGGATGGTTGGGAGAATTTGCTCTCGGAGGATGTGTTGGTACCATTCTTTATTCATGGCTGTGTTCTTAGGCAAAATTGTGAGTGAGCCCCCTCCCTTGGCTGAGAAGCAACCCCACACATGAATGGTCTCAGGATGCGTTACTTTTGGCACGACACAGGACTGATGGTAGCGCTCACCTTGTCTTCTCCGGACAAGCTCTTTTCCGGATGACCCAAAGGGGATTCATCAGAGAAAATGTCTTTACCCCATTCCTCAGCAGTCCAATCCATGTACTTTTTGCAGAAAATCAGTCTGTCCCTGATGTTTTTCCTGGAGAGAAGGGTCTTCTTTTCTGCCCTTCTTGACACCAGGCCATCCTCAAAGTCTTCGCCTCACTGTGTGTGTGCAGATGCACTCACACCTGCCTGCTGCCATTCCTGAGCAAGCTCTGTACTGGTGGTGCCCCGATCCTGCAGCTGAATCAACTTTAGGAGACGGTCCTGGCGCTTGCTGGGCTTTCTTGGGTGCCCTGAAGCCTTCTTCACAACAATTGAACTGCTCTCCTTGAAGTTCTTGATGATCTGATAAATGGTTGATTTGGGTGCAATCTTACTGGCAGCAATATCCTTGCCTGTGAAGCCCTTTTTGTGCAAAGCAATGATGGCATGTGTTTCCTTGCAGGTAACCATGGTTGACAGAGGAAGAACAATGATTCCAAGCACCACCCTCCTTTTGAAGCTTCCAGTCTGTAATTCGAACTCAATCAACATGACAGAGTGATCTCCAGCCTTGTCCTCATCAACACTCACACCTGTGTTAACGAGAGAATCCCTGACATGTCAGCTGGTCCTTTTGTGGCAGGGCTGAAATGCAGTGGAAATGTTTTTTGGGGATTCAGTTCATTTGCATGGCAAATTCATCTGATCACTCTTCATAACATTCTGGAGTATATGCAAATTGCCATCATACAAACTGAGGCAGCAGACTTTGTGAAAATTAATGTGTGTCATTCTCAAGTTTTGACCATGACTGTAGACACGTACAGGTATGTACTGTATATAATGGCTGTGGTTATCACGTCATGGAGATCACATAAACCCACCAACTTCCTTACCTGCAGTATTTGGGTTGGGCTGGTTTATATTGCGTGGCTAATAAACTTTTTCTTCTTGCAGTATTAACAATGTGAGGAGCTAGCATGAGTGTACTTAGTGACATAAGGGTAGTATAGTAACTTAGTTTTCAGCGAAAGGTGTTAGGCCGGTTGTGGTTTCACTAGAACGTTTGAAGTAGAATATTATAACGTACTGACAACCCAGTGGTCCATACCTATAAATAAGGGAGTGAGAGAGGCCAGTTGGAGTGCAGTGCGCTAGCCGTGTGCTGACTCTGCGCAGCTCTACTATACAGTAGCTCTTTCAGCACACATTCCCCTGCCACATTTGCTTCCCATTCGCCTCAAGACACATTTTGGTTCCTGTTTTGGAGCGAACACAGAGGAAGAGGCCAAAGTCTGTAAATACTTTTGTCAGCCCATGTATTTTATATATCCTCATTTACAGAGGAATATGACAGTACATTTTTTTCATGCAGCACTGTGCATCCAAGACAATTTAACTCTTCGGGTACAATAATGTTTATCCAATCCAATCATCCATTCCTACTCATGCAACTGGTAGCCCAAATGGCACCCTATTTCACTAAAATAATGGAAAACTTGTTTTTGGAACACTTCACATGTGCTATTTTGAATGAATGAATCCTCTCTCTCCAACCCAGGTGTCGTCCCAGGATGTGAAGAAGGAGAACCCGCTGCAGTTCAAGTTCCGCGCCAAGTTCTTCCCCGAGGACGTTTCTGAGGAGCTGATCCAGGACATCACCCAGAAGTTGTTTTTCCTGCAGGTAACACACACATGCACATGCGCGCGCACACGCACACGCACACACGCACACACCTACACATGTAGGTTTTTTTTGTGTGTCCAGGTGAAGGAGGGCATCCTGAGCGACGAGGTCTACTGCCCCCCAGAGACCGCCGTGCTGCTGGCCTCCTACTCCGTCCAGGCCAAGTTCGGAGACTTCACCCGGGACCTCCACCGGCCCGGCTACCTCACCTCAGACCGCCTGCTGCCCCAGCGGTAAGCGCCGGTCCACAAAAGTAGTGCACTACATAGGGAATATGGTGCCATTTAGGAAACAACCAAGAGCTTTTTTCTTAGCTACACTAGCATGAAGCACTCTACCTTCTTCATATGCAGCAATGTATTGGGGCCATGCATTCTAAGTGGTATGCTAGTATAGACATTGGAACTTAGCCAGGAGTCCAGACATCAGACAATAGCTTACAGTATTGCTGTGATTGACAGGAACAGGATCATGTTTTGTGTTCGGATAGACCAGAAGAAATCCATGCCATGACAAATCCAATATTGATCATAACATGAATACTCTTTCTTCATTGTACCTGCTCTCTGTTTGCCCCTTCTATTCCTCCTTTATTGTTCTTCCTTTCTGCCCTCCCTCACTCTCTCCCTCTCCCAGTGTTCTGGAGCAGCACAAGTTGTCCAGGGAGCAGTGGGAGGAGAGGATCCAGGTGTGGCACGAGGAACACCGTGGAATGCTCAAGTGAGTTCCTCTCTGTATGTTGGTGTCCCAGTCATAATAAAACAGGTTCCTCTGATCTGCTCTACCTCAGATAGCAATCATTTTAGTTTTTATATATATTAATTTATTCATTTATGAAGATGATCAGATTAGTTGATCAGGTCTTATCTTCCTGGGTTCATTCATACACAAACATACGATACATGATGCAATACAATAATACAACACACCACACACAGTACTTTACACAAGGACACAATGATAAAACAACATCAAATCCCTAATCCTAAACCATTCCTTTATTTCTCCATGTCTGATCCTGCAGAGAGGATGCCATGCTGGAGTACCTGAAGATCGCCCAGGACCTGGAGATGTACGGCGTCAACTACTTTGACATCAAAAACAAGAAGGGAACCGAGCTGTGGCTGGGTGTGGACGCCCTTGGACTCAACATCTACGAGAAGGAAGACAAGTAAGAAATAATCTTCAGGGTTGTGTTCAGTAGGTCACACTGTAGTGCAAATAACAATTTTAAATGAGTGTTTCTTATTGGACAAGTCCAGATAGTCCCTCCCTGTTTGTCTGTTTCAAAACATTTTCTCCCTACTGGACACCAGCCAGGTTTCCTCACTGAACTGACCACTACTGCAGTGTTTCTCAATCCTGGTCCTGGGGACCCAAAGGGCATTTTAGTTTTTTCCTAAGCACTAACACACTTATTCAAATAAGCAAAGGTTTGATGATGAGTTGATTACTTGAATCAAGTCTGTTAGTGCTGGGGCAAAAACAAAAATGCATCCCTTTGGGTGTCCTGTATGAGGATTGAGACCGCACTAGAGGGTCAAGTCACGCAAAACTGTGTTCAAATAGAATTTGATTGTTGCTGCCTGGGGTGCCACTGACACTTATCCATGACCTTCCATTGAGCCAGGCAAGCTCAATCAAACACAGCTAAAGTATTTGAAAGATTTAAAATACTATTTGAGCCCAGGTTTAAAGTCATGTAGTCTATCTACTCATTCTTGTTCTGCTTGACAATGATACCGGGTTGTTTTCCGGCCTTGGCTACAGTTCTGTTTCAGACATTGTAGCTTCATTCCATTGTAGCTTCATTCCAGGTTAACCCACGTCTTTAGTTACCAACGAAGAGTGTTCTTACCACAACGTTTTTCCTTTCAACTGTCTCTCCTTTTGATGAGCTTGTACTGGTCCATCGTACCCAAGGTTGTTATGCCAGTCTGCGCTCCAACAAATACTTTGCTAAATCTCAAAATAAAGATACAGATTTGATCAGATCACGCGATACAAGCGGTAACTGCATAATTATTGGGTAAATACTTGTTCCCGGTCAGTTAAATTACTGGGATAAAAATAGATTATGACGTAATATAAGTGTTCCCTATATAGTCGATAGCCCTGCAGTCACTGACCCTCTGGCAGCAACACTGGCTGAGTTTTTTAATTTTTTAATTTCACCTTTATTTAACCAGGTAGGCTAGTTGAGAACAAGTTCTCATTTACAACTGCAACCTGGCCAAGATAAAGCATGGCACAGTGTGAACAGACAGCAACACAGAGTAAACTATAAACAAGTCAATAACACAGTAGAAAAAAATATATACATTTTTAAAAAAGAGTCTATATACATTGTGTGCAAAAGGCATGAGGAGGTAGGCGAATAATTACAATTTAGCAGATTAACACTGGAGTGATAAATGATCAGATGGTCATGTGCAGGTAGAGATACTGGTGTGCAAAAAGCAGAAAAGTAAATGAATAAAAACAGTATGGGGATGAGTTAGGTAAATTGGGTGGGCTATTTACCGATGGACTATGTACAGCTGCAGCGATCGGTTAGCTGCTCAGTTAGCAGCTGTTTAAAGTTGGTGAGGGAGATAAAAGTCTCCAACTTCAGCTATTTTTGCAATTCGTTCCAGTCACAGGCAGCAGAGAACTGGAAGGAAAGGCGGCCAAATGAGGTGTTGGCTTTTGTGATGATCAGTGAGATACACCTGCTGGAGCGCGTGTTACGGGTGGCCATCGTGACCAGTGAACTGAGATAAGGCTGAGCTTTACCTAGCATGGACTTGATGACCTGGAGCCAGTGGGTCTGGCGACGAATATGTAGCGAGGGCCAGCCGACTAGAGCATACAGGTCTCAGTGGTGGGTGGTATAAGGTGCTTTAGTAACAAAACGGATGGCACTGTGATAAACTGCATCCAGTTTGTTGAGTATTGGAAGCCATTTTGTAGATATCAGTTTTATTAGGTTAAGTTTGGCAGCGTGAGTGAAGGAGGCTTTGTTGCGAAATAGAAAGCCGATTCTAGATTTGATTTTGGATTGGAGATGTTTGATATGAGTCTGGAAGGATAGTTTACAGTCTAGCCAGGCACCTAGGTACTTATAGATGTCCACATATTCTAGGTCGGAACCATCCAGGGTGGTGATGCTAGTCGGGCGTGCGGGTGCAGGCAGCGAATGGTTGAAAAGCATGCATTTGGTTTTACTAGCGTTTAAGAGCAGTTGGAGGCCACGGAAGGAGTGTTGTATGGCATTGAAGCTTGTTTGGAGGTTAGATGGCACAGTGTCCAAGGAAGGGACAGAAGTATACAGAATGGTGTTGTCTGCGTAGAGGTGGATCAGGGAATCGCCCGCAGCAAGAGCAACATCATTGATATATACAGAGAAAAGAGTCGGCCCGAGAATTGAACCCTGTGGCACCCCCAGAGACTGCCAGAGGACCGGACAACATGCCCTCCGATTTGACACACTGAACTCTGTCTGCAAAGTAGTTGGAGAACCAGGCAAGGCAGTCATTAGAAAAACCGAGGCTACTGAGTCTGCCGATAAGAATATGTTGATTGACAGAGTCGAAAGCCTTGGCAAGGTCGATGGCGGTTACGATATCGTTAAGTACCTTTAGCGTGGCTGAGGTGCACCCGTGACCGGCTCGGAAACCAGATTACACAGCGGAGAAGGTACGGTGGGATTTGAGATGGTCAGTGATCTGTTTGTTGACTTGGTTTTCGAAGACCTTAGATAGGCAGGGCAGGATGTATATAGGTCTGTAACAGTTTGGGTCCAGGTTGTCTCCCCCTTTGAAGAGGGGGATGACCGCGGCAGCTTTCCAGTCCTTGGGGATCTCAGACGATATGAAAGAGGTTGAACAGGCTGGTAATAGGGGTTGCGACAATGGCGGCGGATAGTTTCAGAAATAGAGGGTCCAGATTGTCAAGCCCAGCTGATTTGTACAGGTCCAGGTTTTGCAGCTCTTTCAGAACATCTGCTATCTGGATTTGGGTAAAGGAGAAGCTGGGGAGGTTTGGGCGAGTAGCTGCGCGGAGCTTTTGGCCGAGGTTGGAGTAGCCAGGAGGAACGCATGGCCAGCCGTTGAGAAATGCTTGTTGAAGTTTTCGATTATCATGGATTTATCGGTGGTGACCGTGTTACCTAGCCTCAGTGCAGTGGGCAGCTGGGAGGAGGTGCTCTTGTTCTCCATGGACTTTACAGTGACATCAGACCCGGGTTCAAATAGTTGTTTCCTTTCAAGATGGGCTGGGTTTGCAGTTGACACTTTTGGGACTACTCCATTGGCTCCATCGGGCCAGACAAATTCAATTAAGCACAGCAAAATAGATAATGAAATACTATTTGAACCAATGTCTGGCAGACGTGCAAAGTAGTGTTTTGAGTGCCATGCACTAACCTGTTGCTGGGTTGTGTTGTTGACAACGGTCGCTGCTCCCTTAGAGCTCCATGCACTGTTTGAACTCTCCATGCCAAAAGTCTATTCAAAGCAGTGTGAATACGGCTCCTTGGGTGGTTAATGAGAAAATGTATCGACTCAGCAGCCCCCAGAGGACTCTGTCTGGCCAACATTTGGTAGTGCTTTAACTCTAACTTGAGTGTGTCTTTTGGGATTTCCCGCAGTCTTACTCTCTACCCATATTATTGTGGTTTGTGTCCAAATGCTTAGCTCTGAATCCACACAAAGCACAAATGGATAGAATGGATTTAAAGTTAATCTAACACTCTTATTTTAGTGTGTAGTCTGATACCTGTAAATCTGGTGAATCAAGTAGAAAATGGGACGAGAGAGACACAGAGGGCTATGTGTCTGTTGTAAGGCTCCGAGTGTCCTTGAATATGTGGGTGTGTTTGTGTTTGTGCACTCTGGGGCTCAGCAACAGAAATGCCTCTCTGCTGCAGTGCACTCTGCTGTAACCATGGTGACACCTACTGGTTTTTCAAGCTGTGCGGGACTTAAGAATGCCAGGCTGACCTAGAGTACATGCCCCTCAATGAAGGCGGCAGGCTACAGACAATACATAGCACTACTACTGCCAAGGCCTCTGAGACACAGAGTGCATAGTGTAGACTCCTTGGACCCTGCTGAGACGCATACACTAGCACACCATTGCTCCTTTTTATGTCAGATATGGTCATCATGCCAATGTTTTACTCCTTAGGCCATTTGTCAAGCAAACGCACACACCCTCATTCAGTATAAGACATATAACTAGCTTTCAGGACAGGGTTCCATTTTGACCCTACACCAGAAAGGAGGGCGTTTGATGTGTATGTTGTCCTATATTGTCACTGATTGCTGAATAAATCCATTCAAATACATGTTGACATTTCTATGAGATTCTACATAACCCAGAACACACCATGTACAGTTGCAATCGGAAGTTTACATACACCTTAGCCAAATACATTTAAATTCCTGACATGGTGTGGTCACAATTCCTGACATTTTATCCTAGTAAAAATTCCCTGTCTTTAGTCAGTTAGGATCACCACTTCATTTTAAGAATGTGAAATGTCAGAATAATAGAGTGATTTATTTCAGATTTTATTTCTTTCATCACATTCCCAGTGGGTCAGAAGATTACATACACTCAATTAGTATTTGGTAGCATTGTCTTTAAATTGTTTAACTGGGGCCAAACATTTTTTGTAGCCTTCCACAAGCTTCCCAGAATTAGTTGGGTGAATTTTGGCCCATTCCTCCTGACAGAGCTAGTGTAACTGAGTCAGGTTTGTCTGCTTCCTCGCTCACACACCTTTTCAGTTCTGCCCACAAATGTTCTATAGGATTGAGGTCAGGGCTTTGTGATGGCCACTCCAATACCTTGACTTTGTTGTCCTTAAGCCATTTTGCCACAACTTTGTAAGTATGCTCGGGGTCAATGTCCATTTGGAAGACCCATTTACGACCAAGCTTTAACTTCCTGACGTCTTGAGATGTTGCTTCAATATATCCACATTTTCTTTCCTGATCTATTTTGTGAAGTGCACCAGTCCTTCCTGCAGCAAAGCACCCCCACAACATGATGCTGCCACCCTGTGCTTCACGGTTGGGATGGTGTTCTTTGGCTTGCAAGACTCCCCCTTTTTCCTCCAAACATAACGATGGTCATTATGGCCAAACAGTTCTATTTTTGTTCCATCAGACCAGAGGACATTTCTCCAAAAAGTACGATCTTTGTCCCCATGTGCAGTTGCAAACTGTAGTCTGACTTTTTTTTATGGCGGTTTTGGAGCAGTGGCTTCTTCCTTGCTGAGTGGCCTTTCAGGTTATGTCGATGTAGGACTCGTTTTTCTGTGGATATAGATACTTTTGTAGCTGTTTCCTCCAGCATCTTCACAAGGTCCTTTGATGTTGTTCTGGGATTGATTTGCACTTTTTGCACCAAAGTACGTTCATCTCTAGGAGACAGAACGCGTCTCCTTCCTGAGCTGTATGACGGCTGCATGGTCCCACAGTGTTTATACTTGCCACTATTGTTTGTACAGATGAACGTCGTACCTTCAGGCGTTTGGAAATTGCTCCCATGGATGAACCAGACTTGTGGAGGTCTACAATTTTTTTCTGAGATCTTGGCTGATTTCTTTTGATTTTCCCATGATGTCAAGCAAAGAGGCACTGCGTTTGAAGGTAGGCTTTGAAATACGTCCACAGGTATACCTCCATTTGACTCAACTTATGTCAATCAGCCTTTCAGAAGCTTCTAAAGTCATGACATCATTTTCTGGAATTTTCCAAGCTGATTAAAGGCACAGTCAACTTAGTGTAAACTTCTCTGACCCACTGGAATTGTGATACAGTGAATTATGAAATTATCTGTATCAACAATTTTTGGAAGAATTTGCCAAAACAATAGTTTGTTAACAAATGTGTGGATTGGTTGAAAAACTAGTTTGAATGACTCACACCTTAGTGTATGTAAACTTCCAACTTCACCTGTAAGTAAAATATCTAGAACGGGCTTAGAGCCTTTGACCGGTAAAATCATAATTTTTCTATGAAACACACCTCTGGATAAGTCATTGGGAGATGTTACCTTATACAGCACCTAACCCTTCGTTTGGAGATGACTCTAAATAAGAGTTCTTTACATTCCTTTGTAGATTTCTCATGTGTATGTCAGCACGGGTCTGTAATTGATTGAAATACCAATTCAGGCAGCAGCAGGCTTTCCAGTGTGTAAGACGGTTCAGACAACATCCTCTGTGGTCCCAGGTCTGTGTGGGCATTTTATATTTATCAGAAGCTATTATCCAGAGTGACTTACAGTAAGTAGTGAGGGTATACATTTTCATACTGGTCCCCCGTGGGAATCGAACCCACAATTCTGGCATTGCAAGCACCATTCTCTACCAACTCAGCCACACGGGACCAAGTAAAGAACCAGCCAATGTTTCTTTCTCCGGCACACAATGGACGAGCCCCGCCCGAAATTCCTTGCACCTAGCCCTATTGATACAGAGGCCAACATGTACAATGCAGTAGTACACACAGTCCTGCCTCAGACATTTACATGGAATGAATCCTATCCTATTTGAACTTGTTTCCTACAACAGATCCCATGCTGTGTCCCAAATGGCAATATTTTCCCTATATATTGCATAGCCTATAAGGAATATGGTGCCATTTGAGACGGCCCCAATGTTTCCACTAACATTAAAATCATTTGGCTTCGGTTGGTTTCAATTAAAATATTTGGCTACCAATATCCTGGATTTTGAGATATAATCTGTAATACATCTACAGAAAATTAACTAATGTCCACTATTAAGCCATGTAAAAACATGTACAATACTAACACTGGTTTGCCTCATTTCTCCCATCAGACTGACCCCAAAGATTGGCTTCCCTTGGAGTGAGATCAGAAACATCGCCTTCAACGACAAGAAGTTCATCATCAAGCCCATTGACAAGAAGGCCCCGGTGAGTTAGGCCTAAACGCTATAGATTCACACAAATAAGGCCATGCCAGGCTAAGTCCAACTGTACCGGGCTAGCCTGGTTACGCATCCAGTATAGTTTCTGGAACGCTGCTGGAAAGGACGATGTGAAAAGAACATTACAGTTTGGGTCAGCCCTAAAGTGTGAATTCACCAAATCACACACCACATTTAACATCACAATGAAAACAATCTGAAAGCATTAGCAAACCGCTGCAGCAGATGTCACGATGGACCAATATAAAACCCAGTTATCCTGGTCCCAGGTCTATTTGTGCTGTTTCGCCAACTTCTATGGTCGGTGTAATGAAAAACAAACGACCATAGCAGTTGGCTATACAGGATAACTGGGTTTTATATTGGTCCATCGTGACATCTGCTGCAGCGGTTTGCTAATGCTTTCAGATTGTTTTCATTGTGATGATAAATGTGGTGTGTGATTTGGTGAATAGTATCGATCATCAAAACAGTGTTATTGTGATCCTGCGTCATGGAGCCCTGTGTCCAATGCTACAGGGAGATGCTACAGGTACAGGGAGATGTTTTACTTTGTATTTACTGTAGGTAAAGTTAGTGTGTGTGTGTGTGTGTGTTGACTACCTCACCTCCCATGTTCCCAGCTCTGCCTGCTTGCATCCTCTCACCTCTCCTGCTCTGTCTCCTTGGGGCTATCCTCAATCCCAATCCCATCTCCCATTGTCAACAGAACCCTGGCTCCAGCCCCTGCTTGCACACATAGGGAGAAACACAGACACACAAAAGTCGGCAAGGACACACGTGCGCACACACATGCACAAAGACCCTGAGTGCTCTTCTAATGTTCATCAAGCCTCTACGCTCAACAGACCTCATCTCTTCTGCTCAAGCCAGTATTTGTGTGTGTGAGCATGCATGTGTATGTGGTCAGGCTAACTGGTTGGTAAGCGCAAATGGGCAGTGTCTCCTTAAACTGAAAGGTTAAGTCATTCCTACTGCTTCCTTCAGCTGCCATTCAGCTGCCACTTTCCATCCATAGCAAATGGTCGCTGTCATGCAGAGTGTAAGACTAGCGCAGAAGACATGCTGTCTGCAAAACTGTTTTGTCTGACCTGAGTTGTTCTTTGCTCCACCCTCCTCCTCTTTTTCCCCACATCGCCCTATTTCACACCTCTCTCTCTGACAAATCTTCCCACCACCTTTTTATTTCTGCCTCCCCCTTTCTGTCTCATGGTCTCTCTCGCCCACTCTCAATCTCTCATCCTCCCTCTCTCTCTTTCGCTCTCCTTCTCTCAGGACTTTGTGTTCTATGCCCCTCGCCTGCGCATCAACAAGCGCATCCTGCAGCTGTGCATGGGCAACCACGAGCTGTACATGCGCCGCCGCAAGCCCGACACCATCGAGGTGCAGCAGATGAAGGCCCAGGCCCGCGAGGACAAACACCAGAAACAGTTGGAGAGGTGTGTGTTTGAGTTTAGAATAGGGATGGTCAACACCCCTGGAGAACAACTGAATGTGCATGCTTTTGCTCCATCCCTACCCAAACACCTGATCAGATTCAGAACATCACTCACAAAAGAGATCTATTGTATCAAATCAAATTTTATTGGTCACATACGCAAGGTTAGCAGATGTTATTATAAGAGTTGTCCGGAGTAGCAAATATATGCCGTTATTCATATCCTAGAATTAATCTCTTGCTTCAAAGCTTAGCATGCTCTTCAATACAGCAAGACATGCTCAGCACCTTTTGTAGGCCTCACAGGTACTTGAAGTACAGCAGTGCTAGGTCACTAGCGTAAGTAGATGAAACCCAGCGTAGCGCTGATGATTCAATAGCATGACCTCATTCTGTGAGTGAAGCAACGTTGAGACAAGGTTATGGGAGCTGGCTAGTGTTATCTGGACAGTATCGCCTCTGCACAGCTGTTCCCAACAACATGATGTAACAGCCATTCATGACGCTGTACATGGCCGAGGTCTGTCACATACGAATCGCCTGTAGGACTTTCCCTACACTGCCAACCCCACACAATACAAGGGAAAGGGGGATTATCTATTGGAGAGTGTTCATTGTGTTTTTGGTCTAGATTGTTATCCAGTACAATGTAATGTACATGTGTACACTAGAGGTATACAGGCTGCATTGTATAATGAATGTGAACCACCTTATTTAAAATCACAGTACAAACTACAAAGGGTATGTGTAGAATGACAGTTTGTCTGCTACACTGTGCCCCCGAAATGTGTTTGCTTACTTTTGTGTGTGGGCGTGCGTGCGTGCGTGTGCATGTGATTGTGTGTACGAAGTGTGTGTGTGTGTCTACTCAATGTGCTTAAAATCAGTGTGTGCCCTCACACACTCAGAGGGGCCAGTTTAATAGTTGATTAGCCAGCACACGTCATCCCTTCTTTGTGTCTCACACTGGGCCTCCCTTATCTGTAGGGCCCAGCTGGAGAACGAGAAGAAGAAGAGGGAGGCCATCGAGAAAGAGAAGGAGCAGATGGAGAGAGAGAAGCAGGAGCTGATGATGAGGCTCTACCAGTTCGAGGAGAAGACCAAGAAGGCAGAGAAAGGTAGGACTGGGGAAAATAGGGTCTGACTGGGAGGACACTAGGGTCACCCAGAGCACATTGAATGTGGAGAGGTGGGTATGAGAGAGAGAGACCGGGGGAGGGAGTGTGTGTACCTGTAGAAGTTGTGTGTGTGTGTGTGTGTGTGTTGGTGTGCATTGATACTTGGTGCGTGCATAATTTTTATGCTGCATAAAAAAGAGAGCCTAAAATAGTAAAGATTTTTGAGAAAATTGCTCTCAGTTGACGACAATTTGCATTTCAACAGTTTTTACTACTGTGGTTGTTTCAATTCAGAGGTAATAAACTGGTGGCCTTGTGCTTTTTGTGACTTTGTCACTGTGGACCTTAGATAGCCCGGCGGTACCGTTTTTACAGGGTTAGATATCAGCAATCGGGCTGATAAGGCATTTCTCATCGACCTTTGTTTGTAACCCTCTATTCAGTGTTCATCGCCATTGTCTTTACCATATAGTGCGGTCTCTCGGATTTACGTGGCACACAGGATTAGTATTTCCATGAATATAGCTGTGGAAAGGTTTTTACAAATATACCATGGAAGTAGAGCAGCCGTGTAACTACAGTAAGTGCCGGATGGTTTGATAGTAGTGCGTTTTGCAATCGTACGTTTGTAGTCTTCCGTGCTTTGTTTTGAAGGCCTGCTTCAGAGGTCGGTCCTTTTGTCCTTTTTTGCAGGCTGTTTTTTTTAACAGCAGTTTGCAGTACTGGACATGTGGTGTAATGTGGAGGTTTCTGCTGGGCAGAGTTTTCACCTGGTCATTAGTCTATCACCCTCAAATTCAAATCTGGACAACTGCTTTTTTTCCTCATTCACCCCTCTAATCAGGAACTGTGTTAGACCTGGGACACCAAGTGGGTGCAATTCATGATCACGTAGAACAGAAACAGCAGTACTTAGGCCCTCGTAGGGTAAGATTTAAAAAACCCTGGTCTGTCGGTTAGTAATCCAGGGAGCTGTTTACAATTCCCTCTGTGTAATGCTAGAGAGTTGTTAGGAAACTCATGTTTGCTACACGTGGTTGTAGTGTTTGTCTTGTTCTGCATGTTTCTCAGTGTAGCCATGTAGTGCGCATCTGTGTGCCTCACACTATGTATATTTGGTTATAAATATCTCTGTCTCAGAGGTGTATCTGTCTATTCCTGTCGGTGTCACTTAGAGGCTCTCTTTGTCTGACCTGCATGAGTAGCATATGTGTTTGGGTGCTTTCCAGGTCTTCTTTATTGCCCCAGATAGCGTAACACGTTGCAGGAATATAAAATCTCACGACGTACGTGTGTGTCTCACCTCTCTGTCTCTCCAGACCTTCAGGAGCAGATGCAACGTGCCATGCAGCTGGAGGTGGAGAGGAGGATGGCGGAGGACGAGGCAGCCCGCCTGGAGGCTGAGCGTCAGGCCGCCCTGCTGGCCAAGGAGGAGCTGGCCCGCCACGCCCAGGACCAGATGCACAACCAGGAGCAGCTGGTGAGAACCACCAAACAAACATGTTACGAACATGTCACAACCCCCTTATAACCTTGCTAAGCTGTCCTTTAACACTACCATGTCACAGCCAATTGAAACCCAACTATAACCCTACTATACTGTACATGCTGAAATGGACTTATGTGACTGGCCAGAGTTTGAACTCGGGTCTTCTCCTGCACGTCGCAAGCCTGTTAGCCCACTGAGCTAAAGCCTAGGCACCGTCTCTTTAACATATACAACTCTGAACTACACCTCACTGCAGCGAACTGTGTAGAGCTGAAATAACCTCTGTTCACTACTGAAGAGGGAACAAAACCAGACTGCTCCTCAAGACACCGTAATAATGTCCTTCACCACCGTATACCTGGACCGCCTACCATAATGCCAGACAGTGCCCACCCTGCTCTGCACCAGACCACCCACAGGGTCACTACAACAGGCCTGACAGTAAACCTGTAGACCAGTGTGCTCTCACTAGGCTATTGACAGTGGAACACTGAGTCTGTTTTCATAGGGGCAAGTTGGACAACATGGAAAACGCTGCACACTGCTGCTCATGCACCCAGGTGACAACGTTTCCACCCTCAGGTCTTCATCAGGCAACAGCCACTCTGAATGAACCCCATAACGGAGCCCTTTGTCATGATAAACAGATATGCACCAGATAAATACACGATGAGTAACGATAACTTGGCTATATACACGGGGTGCCAGTGCTGAGTCGATGTGTGGGGGTACGAGGTAGTTGAGGTAGATTTGTGCATATAGGTAGGGATAAAGGGACTAGGCAACAGGATGGATAATAAACAGTAATGTAGACTACAGTGTTTGATTTAAATGTTGTATTTATTTAATCATAAGTATTTATAAAGCCCTTTTTACATCAGCAGATGTCACCAAGTGCATATACAGAAACCCGGCCTAAACCTCCAAAGAGCAAACAATGAATATGTAGAAGCACAGATTTATTTGCTCTAATAGGGCTTTCCTCAAACATGTAATGCATCGTCATGACCCCTATAGACCCTACTAGTATGAACAATGCAACATTATCATCTGTTTTTCTCAACCTCCTCAGCTTTAATTAGGTGCACTGGAAGCTCCAATGACTAAGCACCAGTCTAGCTTAGCAACCTGTTGAGTGTTTTCAATGGAAGCTGTGTTGGGCCTTTTTCAACCAGCCACCAATTTTACAGCTGAGCACACTTCAGAGGTTTTTTATGGTCAAACATCCACACTGTGTGTGTCGTGCTTCGTGCTGGGCTTTGTGTGTGTGTGCAGTATTTACAACCCTAGACTTCACACACACACACACTGCAAACAATAGATGGTTACTCAGAACCCTTGCTTGTTTGGCTCTGGTGAAAACCAGTCAGTCACAGACATTGTTTTGGTGAATTGCAGACAGAGGCCGTCTGGAGTAGGATGAAGTTGCCCCTAGACGCTGATCTTGGATCAGTACAATTTCCCCCACTAATGGTTAAAGGGCAATTCCGCCACTTTTCAACTGCATATTCATCATCTGCAGCACCAGACCAGTGTCTACATATGTGAAAACAGCACGTTTCTATGATTTGACGTTAAAAAGATAAGGTACAAAAAAATGCTTCTGTAACATCACAGATTAGGATTAAAAGTTTTAAAAAAGTGATTTTCAAAATCAATGAGTTTCTAGCCCAGGGGAGGGTATTTTCTTGCTCCCCATGTCATCGTGGAACTCGGTGTTTGAAAATGACTGTTTTTAAAAGGAGTTGAGTGGAAGCTGATCCTAGATCTGTGCAAAGGGGGAACTTCATCCTGGAGCGATGCCCCCTCAACTCCTTGGAGGCTATTCAGACAGAGCTGTCCTGTGACCACCCTGCTCTGTCCAACTCACGTCAAGATCCATGTAGAGAATGGAGATCCAAAATTACAGACAGTGTCACTCTCTAATAAATGACTAATAAAATGAATGTCATACTTTTATGGATGTCAAGCTCTACCCCAGGTCCTGAAGTGCTGAACCCTACACTGAGCACTGTACTCTAATGTATGTAATATACATTGCCACCGTTGCACTTCACAATGGAGTGTGATGTTCTGTTTTCTCTTTTTAAAACTCGTTGAATGGCTATTTTTACCCTGTAGGCACCTTCTCACCATGGGTGAGAAATTACACAGGAAACGAGAATTACCTGCCTCCAACCAAATTCATTTGAATCTAAATTTAAGTTTCGGTTTTGTATTTCTTGGTCCTGTGCAGTTGTAAATCAAACAATACACATGTAAACACCAAACCTTTTTCATTTTCAACTTATTTGAGAAGAAATTCTGAATCGTGTAAGGGTGCCAATATATTTCACCGTAACTGTAGGTCTCTCCACTCTGGTGCTCCCAATGTGTACTGCTTTGACACAAATGACTGATCATTGGTTGAAAACAATGTAATAATAAGAAGATTGTGGGAGCTGTACTGTTAGATTTCAGTGCAGCTTTTGATATTATTGACCATAACCTGTTGTTGAAAACTTATGCGTTGAGAACTTGTTGGTTTTTCAACCTCTGACATTTTGTGGATTCAGAGCTATCTATCTAATAGAACTCAGAGGGGTTTCTTTAATGGAAGCTTCTCTACTGTCAAACATGTAAAGTGTGGTGTACCACAGGGCAGCTCTCTAGGCCCTCTACTCTTTTCTGTTTTTACCAATGACCTACCACTGGCATTAAACAAAGCATGCGTGTCCATGTATGCTGATGATTCAGCCATATACACATCAGCAAGCAGTTGTTTTTACTTTTTTTTTTAGTTCCAGTATGTTTTGGAATGGGTGGCCAGTAATAAACCGGACCTGAATGTCTCTAAAAGTAAGAACACTGTATTTCGGACAAATCATTCCGTAAGTTCTAGACCTCAGCTGAATCTACTAATGAATGGTGTGGCTGTTGAATAAAGCAAGTTCTCGCAGTTCCTAAGAGTTGAGGAAAGACTGACCGCTTCACTTCTTGTTTTTATTAGAAACATTGTGTTGGAAATTCCAAATTGTTCGCATAGTCAACTTACACACAGCACTACCACACACACTTATGCCACTAGGGGTCTTTTCACAGTCCCCAAGTCCAGAACAAATTCAAGGAAACGTACAGTATTATACAGAGCCATGAGTTCATGGAACTCCCTTCCATCTTATATAGATAGTGCAAGTGAACAGCAAACCTGGTTTAAAAAATAATAATAAAGCAACACCTCACTGCACATGTGACCCACTTGTTGTGTGTATGTACTGACGTATGTGTAACTGATAATGCACACACACTACATGTTAATGTTTTTACATGTATATACATTTCAGTCTTTTGTCTGCAGTGTCTTTTTCCTTGTCTGTCCCTAGTAAGACTATCTGTCGCCATTGGAGTCGCCCAATGGGGGTCCTAGTAAATCGCATCAAACGATGGTGGCCCCACTGAAATCCTTATACCTCATCACCAGATTATTAGCCCCAGCACATGTTGAGACAGACTGGCCTATTCGCGCTACTGCACCACAGTACTCACAGTTTCTCTTTTCTCTCTTCTGGATTGGGACTTATACATTCCCCACACAGTGTCCATCCATCTCTGTCCTAATATTCACATTTTACTCCAAATGTCTAGCCCTTACTAAAACTTGTAGTCTTCCTCTGCACTCCCCTACACCCCTCTTTCTCTCCAACCCCTCCCACAGACCTGTAGTCCTTTGTCTATTGTACCCTGACTGTCTGTGGCCTGTAGCCCTCCTCCTCCGTCGTCCTCCTTCTCTCTCCCAGATGTTTAAGTCCTCTCCTCTCTCCCTCCTCTCCTCTCTTCTGTTCTCTCCATCAGGCCGCGGAGCTGGCCGAGCACACGGCTAAGATCGCCCTGCTGGAGGAGGCCAAGAGACGCAAGGAGGAAGAGGCCGACACATGGCAGCACAGGGTGAGTCGCCCACACACACACACGTGAACAAACGCATGCACACCTATGTATGCACACACAAGCACGCACAATTGGATGTGCAAACACACACACACACACACAGTCACTTAATATTGAAGGTTGCATTGTAATATGGGGCATCCTAGGGTGTTCTGTATTAATAACTTCTGTGACCACCATCCCCCTCCCTTCCTGCAGGCTCAGGAGGCCCAGGACGACCTGCTGAAGACCAAGGAGGAGCTGCACATGGTGATGACGGCTCCCCCTCCGCCGCCCCCTCCCCCCATGTTTGTGGAGGTGCCCATGTTTGTGGACAACCACGAGGTGATGACTATGGCGGAGGAGCAGAACGACCACGACAGTGAAGAGAACAACAGCACCTACAGCGCCGACCTGCAGAACGAGGGCTTCAACGACCACCGCTTGGAGGAGGAGCGTCTCACTGAGGCCGAGAAGAACGAGCGCGTGCAGAAACAGCTTATGGTAAGAGAGAGGAGTTCGCAAAGAGCTGTGTGAGTTTGCAGATTTCGGTTGATGGGTTGAGTGATCGATTTGATTCATTCATCAAATCATTGTCTTGAGTTTTGTATTACTAGTAGCACATCAACCTATATGTATCTGCTGTCCTAGGCCCACCCTATTCCCAGGGTGAGCTTCCCCCTCTAACTCTGAGTACAGCTTGAGTTAAATTGTTGTCCTCTTGTTGACTTAAAGTATTCCTTGGTTTGTTCCTCCCTTGTTTACTTCTTGTTGACTTATTCCTCCTTGTAGGCCCTGAGCTCGGAGCTGGCCCAGGCGCGTGACGACACTAAGCATACCCAGAACGACCTGCTCCACACAGAGAATGTGCGCGCCGGCCGGGACAAGTACAAGACCCTGCGGCAGATCCGATCAGGCAACACCAAGCAGAGAATCGACGAGTTTGAGGCCTTATAAGAGGGCCCTTTTCCCTAGGCCACGAGGGCCTCACAGCCACATACCCTTTCTGAATAGTGTCTGAACTAATCCCTCCACTGCTACACGCACGCACACACACACACAGACACAAAGACAGACACACATGCACGTGAGTGCACAAACATTTGACATTTTAGTCATTTAGCAGACGTCCTTATCCAGAGCGACTTACATTAGTGAATTCATCACACCTACAAGAGCTGTATAAAGAGTGAGTGACACACATCTGCATCGCCACTTTTACTACAGTAGTTACTCCTTAGCTCCCTAACTTCTTTAATAAACTGTCAGGCAGGGGGGGCTTTTCAAAGTCTTGTAAGAGAACTTACTAGTGCCAAATCTTCTTTCCTTTTAGCATAACAAATCTTCTTTTGTGTTTTGATTGTATGTAATTTGATGCGATCAAATCAATCACCATTGTTTTTAACCAAAGGTGTGATGATGAGTAGTGGGACTAAACCCTCGCTTTTGATGTTTCTTAAATGCTGTGGAATGTTGAAAAAGAGCGATATGGGGGAGAAAATAGGGGAAAATACAGTATAATGAAACTTTTCCTCTTACTCTCAGAAAAGTGTACTATGTTCTGTTTTTCCATCATATTTTGAACACTTCATTTATGTTTAATATTGTTATACAGTAGCTTGAAAATCATGAATAGTTTAATATTTATACGGTATATGGATCATTTAATCTTGGTTTGTATATTTTTGCTATTCTAATGATCATGAGAACATTTTCTATGTATCAAAGGTTCTATATCGACCAACATAATTGTTTCATAAGGTTTTCTTTTAGATCATTAAATTAAAGAGATTTATTTGTATATTCTAACTTTTTTTTCTTAAATGGCTGCATTGGACCTTTTTTTAAATCTCTATCAAATTTTTTCTGGGTATCAATTGACTGTTTTAAATTAATATGGTCAAAAATAGCTTCAAAGATCAATTTCTCAAGCAACAATTTTGCTAGGACTGTCTGGGAGTGGTCTGAGTGGAGACCGAAAACCAGCTTTTGGTTTGGAACTCTTTCTTATTGGTCTATTAACTAATTTACTGCATGGTGATGTCACCATGGAAAGGCCAAAGCTCCATCCCATCAAAATAGGCTGAAATTTCAGATGGTCTTTTCAAACTGCTTTCACACTAAAAGGGTATTATCATTTTCGCAGTATTATTCCAACCTCTGTGGAAATATATATTTAAAACACAGGGAAATCACTTGACTGCACTGGGCCTTTAATTAAATATTCTGTTGCATGTCATCAAATCAGGATAAGGAGATCCTATAGGACCTTTAGATTTTTGCCATGCAGTTCACGGTAGCTAGCAGAATTTCCGAGGCATAGATGCATATTCTCCAGGAGCACTGTGCTTATACAAAAATATTTACATGTATCCTTTTTCCCTTTGTTCCCAATCACGTCACTCTTAAGTGAGGATGACATGTTTTTAGTCAGTATGTTATGACATCACCCAAAACTGGTTGAAACAATGTCATTCCAACCAGAAACTAGTTGAAATTAAGTTATGACATTTTAACCAGTTCAGCACATGCTGGTGGTTGTAACCCCACTAGAGGCTTCAGTCCCATCTCGCCATTGACTCTCCTTTCTCTGGATGTGTACTAGACTAGTTTTTACTGACCATGTAACCGATGACGATGCACAGTGCTGCCGCAGTCCTTTATTTAAACTGGATTTTATAACGAGGTGTTCAACATATTGGCAATAAAGATTATGATTACAGCTTCGTACTGTGATTTCACTTTCTGATTTTTGTCCTGTCTTGAGGCAAATGTTCCTTTTTATTATAACAGAAACTCATAAATAGAAAGGACCAGAAGGAATAGATGAAAAACACTTGTATACAGTCACCGCACAATGACTCACTAAAGAAATGAGGTGAGCATGCTTAAAGCACATTCCACTCAAAATACAATCTAACATGATTTCCCACACCTCAGTTGTTGCCGATGTCCCAAGGAAAGTATAAAAAACAATGTTGGGTTGTATTTTGAACATAGAAATATAAAAACAATAGGTTTCATTTTGAGTGGAACATCCCTTTAATACATAAGTCATCAAATGGTAGGTAAATATCTAACTGGAGGGACTTTCACAGAGTGCAGGCCTGATAGCTCCATTTGCACTAAAGGTAGCGTTCATGTACTGAGACTGTTCATATGGGGCGACGGGCTTTTCTGTTGACATCATGTTCTCCTGCTGTTGACATTGGCTTGCATGGGTAAACTGAAGTCATGCCACATGTTGGGCATCTGCAGCACCAGTTGCCATGACGACCCTGGGAGACACAAGGTTAACAGAGAGTGCAAGGTCAGTGACATCAGTCCTTCCTAGCTTCTCACAAACAGGGAGAATCTCAATTGCATACTCCTCGCGTCCTCTCTCCTCACCTTCTCAAAACCCATTGGGGAAGGTCAGAGGGGAGAGACCTCTAGCTTCCTCATCCACTGGGCTTTTAGAAAGAGGCAAGAGGTACAGTGCATTCGAAAGGTATTCAGACCCCTTGACTTTTTCCACATTTTGTTACGTTACAGCCTTATTCTAAAATGGATTTTAAAAAATGTCATCAATCTACACAAGCAAACACCGTTTTTATACATTTTTGTAAATTCATAGAAATGAACAGTATTCAGACCCTTTGCTATGAGACTCGAAATGGAGCTCTGGTGCATCCTGGTTCCATTGTTTGTGGACTCCAATTAGCGTGCTGTGGGGATGTTTTTCAGCGGCAGGGACTGGGAGACTAGTCAGGATGGAGGGAAAGATGAACGGAGCAATGTACAGAGAGATCCTTGATGAAAACCTGTTCCAGAGTGCTCAGGACCTGAAACTGGGGTGAAGGTTCACCTTCCAACAGGACAACAACTCTAAGCACACAACCAAGACAAAGCAAGGAGTGGCTTTGGGACAAGTCTCTGAATGTCCTTGAGTGGCCCAGCCGGAGCCTGGACTTGAACCCGATCGAACATCTCTGGAGAGACTTGAAAATAGCTGTGCAGCGATGCTCCTCATCCAACCTGACAGAGCTTGAGATTATCTGCATAGAAGAATGGGAGAAACTCCCGAAAAACAGGTGTGCCAAACTTGTACTGTCATACCCAAGAAGACTCGAGGCTTTAATCACTGCCAAAGGTGCTTCAGCAAAGTACTGTGTAAAGGGTCTGAATTCCTCTGTAAATGTTATATTTCTGTTTTTTATTTATGATAAATGTGCAGAAATGTCAAAAAAACTGTTTTTGCTTTGTCATTATGGGGTATTGTGTTTAGATTGTTTTTTCCCCGTGTCAATCTAGTCCATTTTAGAATAAGGCTGTAACGTAACAAAATGTGGATAAAAGTCAAGGGGTCTGAACTTTTTCAGAATGCACTGTATGCAATTGAGATTCTCCCATAGTTTTCTACATAGACTCCCCAAAGAGAGCGGGGGATGGATATACAGAAGAGAGTTCCCTCGATACCTAAAGAAATAGGTGAAATCTGTTTCCTCAAATGGCTTTTCTTAAAGTTCTATTAGTGTGATTCATTCAATTCTCATTGATGTTCGACTCAGACTGTCTGACATTTCGGAGAACTGGAGTTGGTAACTTCTATTCTATTTCATCCCCTTGTATAGGCCTGGTCAAACTTTTCCAGTTAGGCCCTTTCATTTTCATGCAAACTGATTCAAATCTACTGTATAACTGTAAAGGTCATTGACAGACAGGTCATCTTACCAGCTTCCATTCTAACCCAGCCCAGGAGACGGTCTGAGAAGGTGAAGGGGATATGGTTCCAGAGGTCCAGCTCCAGAGTGCAGATCTGAAGGTCGTAATGTGTGACCCTGCTGAAGAGCAGCTGGTGAGACCACTCTGGACTGGGCTTCTTCTTCAGGACAGGGGTCCTCAGGACCAGCTCCCTGGACCCGGGGAGAGTCAAGCACCTAAAACACACACAATATATAGATTTAACATTTTGTTCTATCCTCAAAATCCTATTTCCTCTAACTCTAATTCCTAACCCTAAACCTAACCACTAAACCCTTACGCTAACCTTAATTCTAAACCTAATTGTAAACTTAAAATAGCTTGTTTCCTCATTGGGACGTGGGAAATGTCCCCACGACTGAGACATTTCCTTGTTTAACTCTATACACACACACACACACACACACACACACACACACACACACACCTAACTGTATAGTAGATGAACACACATAAGTAGAAACAAAAATACACCAGTACACACAACAATATCGCACCCCAGCAAACCCACACACTAGTCATATATTTACCCTTTAACATAGGTGTTCTGACAGGTGTTTGCTTTAGTGGGTAGGTTTTTGACACCAGTGACGAGAACAGTCAGTTGGCCAACGTCATGTGGTCCAATGTGAACCTCTGTGTGGAGAAAGAAAGAAAACCAGCTAATTTCAATATAAGGGATCATCTGACCCCTACTGCTGTAAAAACACAATGTACAGCACCAAGTGTGTGAGGCAATGAATTGTAGAGAGCCAGCCTACCATCTGTGTGGCAAACCCAGGACGGCTGGGACATGGAGCTGAACTTCACTCTGACCAGGAGTTCTCCTGCTGTATCCTGCTCTACTCTACTCCTTTCTGGGCTCTCGGGCTATAGAGAGAGCGCGAGCACGTGAGAGAGAGAGAGAAGAGACATACCCCCCTAACCAACACAGCGAACTGTGTTTAAATACATTTATTCATAGAGATATCAAAGGGTATTTTGTGAACATTGCTTAATGATCAGCCGTTATATCCTACCTTGGGACACAGGGGGTACCAGCTGGAGCCCTGGGTGTTGCTCTCCTCAAACATCCACCCCTCCAGAGGGACGAGAACCTCTCCCAGAAACACCTTCTTCAGAGTCCCATAGTGCCACACAGACACCTGCAGAGTACTCCTGGACAACAGGGGGCGCTCCATCTGGCACTGTGTAACAGGGAATACAACACATTGGTGGGTGAAATACAGGGGATTCCTTAACAGTGCAGACTATTTCACTATTTTGACTATATTTTGTAGTGTTTCCTAATGAATATGACAGAGATTTTTCTCCTTACCTGTAAAACTTCATTATAAATGGGATCCGTCGTGTTCCTCTTGACAGTCGTCTTCAGTTTGGTGCTCTGAGACTTCTCCGGCAGTAGATAAACCTTTACATACCTGCCCATGAGGGTGACATACAGTACAAGATAAGGAGATATAATATGCTAATGGTTCACAATACACCAGAGAGTAATAATCTGGTGTCATAGGCATAGAATTACTAGAATGGGCCTCCCCATTCAAGTCAACGTTCCCATGATGGGTAGTCCATCTATTTCTATCACAGGAGGTTGGTGGCACCTTAATTGGGGAGGACAGGCTCATGGTAATGGCTGGAGCAAAATCAGGGCAATGGTATCAAATACATCAAACACACGATGCCATTCCATTCGCTCCGTTCCATCCATTATTATGAGCCGTCCTCCCCTCACCAGCCTCCTGTCATTTCTATGATCTAGTGCAGGGTTTCCCAAACTCGGTCCTGGGGCCCCCCCTGGGTGCACGTTTTGGTTTTTGCCCTATTACTACACAGCTGATTCAAATAACCAACTCAACAGCAAACTTTGATTATCTGAATCAGCTGTGTAGTGCTAGGTCAAAAACCTAAACGTGCACCCAGGGGTGGGGGGTGGTGTTGCCCAGGACTGAGTTTGGGAAACCCTGAACTAGTGTATTGAGTAATACTGCTTACGGATTACACTTCTTCCTTTTGAGATCTCCATAGGCCAAGTTTCTGCAGCCGCAGATTGTGATCTCCAGGCAGGAAGTGAGGTCGTTGAAGGCGATGGCGAGCTCTAGCTCTCCCATCACACTGCTGATCTCCGAGAGATCACAGTCTGTACCAGTGCTACTAGCACTACTGCCCTGTAATACAGATCAAATGTCACATTACAGCTTTAAAAGAACGCTATGACAGCAGATAGACTATGCAGGTCTATTCTGTAATTAAGCATGCAGATGTTTTGGATGTATTCATCTCTCGCTTCTTTGCCAGATTTGCAAGATATGAAAAAGACTTGGTAACCACATAACAAACAGTAACAACAATCTGTATCTGATCAAATGTCAAAGGAGTTGTGAAGCTACAGGATGTTTTGCATAAGCTGCTATGTCGCAAGGTTTCATCTTAATTTCTCTCTCTTCATCATCAGGCCACTCAACTGACCCTCTTTCCCCCTAAGTACTCTGAGCCGAGGGAAATGTCCTCCTCAGCCCCCGATGAGGAACCGCTTTGGTCGTCATTTCGGCTCCTCCTGAACAGGTTGGGAAGACTTGGGCCTTTGGTTAGCTGTGAGGAGAGAAGTTGTGTCTGTTATAAATTGCACACTTTTTATTCATATTGTGGTGAATTCGGGGGTAGCGTCACCAGGACTTGAACCTGGGAATCAGTCCAACATCGGAGGCAGTACACCAAGATGCTTGAACCTCTTGATAAGGTCACAAGGTGTTGCTACAGTTGCTGTTTTCCTAAAGTCTCTCCTGTCTGAAATAATTGTCAGTGTCATAATATGATAAATATCTCACTCACATGTAGGGGGGGGGGGGGGGGGGGGTCTCTTTGCTTTATCTCTTTTATGTGGACTCTGACATCAGAGTGTAATACTTTTACACACAGTTGAGGGGTTGATTTTTATTTGGTTTCTCTTACATTGGTGGATTTGTTGATGTTCGTGTCAGAGAGGCTTTTCTGGCCAGCACTCTGTCCCTGTCTATTGTACACTGTAAGCAGATCCTGTTCCACTCGCACATCCTCCTGTGATCTGGAGAACCCTGGAACCCGAAAGGTATGATCAATAACACACACAGACCGTCTCCATACATAATGTAGCACTTCTGACGTGCTGCTTGTGAACAAGCCACACTATAAATATCATACCTTATCTGGTTGCCTAGGTGCAGTTTCCTTAGCACCATGACTATGCATAAGGATAGCTTATCAACATTAAGATACGTTTTGTGATAACTTTCAGAGGAAATGTGTCGCTGTTTTGACATCCTTTATTGGATCCTTTCTTTCTCCCCAAGATGTACTTCAAATTAGCCAACACATATTCAAATATATATGAAACGCCTTGTTCTGCCAGAGACCTTCGTCGATACTGAAACGGATCACTTACTTCTCATGTGGCTGGTGAGGGAAACCATCAGATCCTCCATAGACTTGGTGAAGGGTTTTTTCAAGGAGTTATTCAGTCCCTAGATATCATCAAATCACTAAATTATTGATAACACATTTGACAGACCAAATCAGAATTGTGGTTTATGAAACAAAACCTTACCCCTGATCTGCTAACGGATAGACCGTCGTAATAGGGTGGAGGGGTTGGCGGCACGACTGCTATATGACTAGGAAATGAAATGCACACAGAGAATGCAATTTACATGACACTGTATTCATTGTTTTCACCTGCCCCTATCCATACAATGCACTGTTTTCCCACCAATTTCTAATGAAATGACATGTTTTTATTATTGGTCATGTTCACTGAGTTCACAAAACATTAAGAACACCTGCTCTTTCCAAGACATAGTAAGTCCAGGTGAATCCAGATGAAAGTTATGATGCCTTATTGATGTCACTTGTTAAATCCACTCCAATTAGTGTAGATGAAGGTTAAACAAGTTAAAGAAGGATTTTTTAAGTCTTTAAGACAATTGAGATGTGTCTGTGTGCCATTCAGAGGGTGAATAGGCAAAACAAAATATTTAAGTGCCTTTGAACGGGGCACGGTAGTAGGCGCCAGGCGCACCGATTTGTGTCAGGAACTGCAATGCTGCTGGGTTTTTCACGCTCAACCGTCTCCCTGTGTGTATCAAGAATGGTCCACAGGACATCCAGCCAACTTGACACAATTGTGGCAAGCATTGGAGACAACATGGGCCAGCATCCCTGTGGAACGCTTTCGACACCTTGTAGAGTCCATGCCCAAGGCAAAAAGGGAAGGTTCTCCTAATGTTTGGTATCCTCTGTGTACATATCTGCATCTAACTGTGTCTATATCTTCAGTCTTCCAGACTGTACGGTCACATAATACAGCAGCATAGAATACGTTTGTGTAAATGAATAAATTAAGACCGCTCATCAACTTACCTCAACCTCTGGTAGGACTTCAGTAGTTTCTCCCCAATAGTCTCATGCATATCTGTAAAGTATTAGAATATTGCTATAGCTTCCAACAGTAGTCCACACAGGGCTGTTTCTATCATTTTCTGCAATTCTACATATTTTGCCGTGGGACAGAGAGAACATTTAGCAGTTTTAAAACTAATTTCATGCAATTCTACTCATTTTGCTGCAGGGCCCTAAACGACACTTACAGTGTCTTCAGAAAGTATTCATACCCCTTGAATTTTTCCACATTTTGTTGTGTTACAAAGTGGGATTAAAATGGATTTGTCTTTTTTTAGTCAATGGTCTTAACAATTTATTTTTTATTTTTTATAAAACACCACTATGTCTAAGTATTCAACCTCCTAAGTCAGTACGTGTTAGAATCACCGTTGGCAGCTATTACAGCTGTGTGTCTGTCTGGATTGTGCTACATTTGCCCAATATACTTTACAACATTCTTAAAGCTCTGTCAAATTGGTTGTTGATCATTGCTAGACAGTCATTTTGAGGTCTTCTCATAGATTTTCAAGTAGATTTAAGTCAAAACTGTAACCTTTAGACTTTTACTCAAGTATAATTTTACTGGGTGACTTTTACTTTTACTTGAGTCATTTTCTATTAAGGTATCTTTACTTTTACTCAAGTATGACAGTTGAGTACTTTTTCCACCACTGCATGTCAGTACATACTGTACACACAAGTAGGTAACATGGGGGAGAGGCGTTGTGTCATGATGTGTTTCTTTAATCATTTTATAAACCATGTTTGTTCTTCACTTGCACTCATGACTCTATACGTTTCCTTGAATTTGTTCTGGACCTGGGGACTGTGAAAAGACCCCTAGTGGCATGTCTGGTGGGGTAAGTGTGTGTGGCAGTGCTGTTTGTAAGTTGACTATGCGAACAATTTGGATTTTCCAACACATTAATGTTTCTTATAAAAACAAGAAGTGATGCAGTCAGTCTTTCCTCAACTCTCAGCCAAGAAAGACTGGCATGCATAGTATTAATATTAGCTCTCTGATGATTACAATGAAGAGCAATACATCCCACTCTGTTCTGGGCCAGCTACAGCTAAACTAGGTCTTTCCCTGCAGCACTCGACCACACGACTTGACAATATTCAAGATAAGACAAAACTAGAGCCTGCAGGACTTGGTTTTTGGAGTGTGGTGTCAAAAAAGCAGAGAATCTCTTTGTTACGAACAGACCTCTCCCCATCTTTACAACCATTGAATCTATACATTTTGACCATGACAGTTTACAATCTAAGGTAACGCCAAGTAATTTAGTCTACTCAACTTGTTCAACAGCCAGACCATTCATTAGCAGATTCAGCTGAGGTCTAGAACTCAGGGAATGGTTTGTACCTAATACAATCCTCTTAGATTTAGAGATGTTCAGGACCAGTTTATTACTGGCCACCCATTCCAAAAGGGATTCATTGACTTCATTAGCTGTGGTTGCCGATGCGTATATGGTTGAATCATCAGCATACATGGACACACATGCTTTGTTTAATGCCAGTTGTAGGTAATTGGTAAAAATAGAAAAGAGTAGAGGCCCTAGAGAACTGCCCTGTGGTACACCACACTTTACATGTTTGACATTAGAGAAGCTTGCATTAAAGAAACCACTCTGAGTTCTATGAGATAGATAGCTCTGAATCCACAATATGGCAGAGACTGTTAAACCTTAACCTGTTGTTGAGAAAACACATGTGTTATGGTCAATAATATCAAAGGCTGCATGGAAATCTAACAGCACGGCTCCAATAAGGTTCTTATCAATTTATTTAAACCAATCATCAGTCATTTGTGTCATTGCAGTGCATGTTGAGTGCCCTTCTCTTTAAACTTCTTATGGCTGGGGGCAGTATTGAGTAGCTTGGAGGAATAAGGTGCCCAGAGTAAACTGCCTGCTACTCAGTCCCAGTTGCTAATATATGCATGTTATTATTAGATTTGGATAGAAAAAACTCTGAAGTTTCTAAAACTGTTTGAATGATGTCTGTGAGTATAACAGAACTCATATGTCAGGCAAAAACCTGAGAAAAAAATCCAACAAGGAAGTGGGAAATCTGAGGTTTGTAGTTTTTCAACTCTTTGCCAATCGAATATACAGTGTCTATGAGGTCAAATTGCACTTCCTAAGGCTTCCACTAGATGTCAACAGTCTTTAGAACCTTGTTTGATGCTTCTACTGTGAAGGAGGGGGGAATGGGAGATGAATGAGTAAGTGGTCTGGAAGAGTGGCATGAGCTGATCACACACGTTCACGTGAGAGTTAGCTTGCGTTCCATTGCATTTCCGAAGACAAAGGAATTCTCCAGTTGAAACATTATTGAAGATGTATGTTAAAAACTTCCTAAAGATTGATTCTATACTTCATTTGACATGTTTCTACGGACTGTAACGGAGATTTTTGACTTTTTGTCTGCTTGCGTGTCATGAATTTGGATTACTGGGCTAAATGCAAACAAAAAGGAGATTTTTGGACAGAAATTATGGATGTTATCGAACAAATCAAACATTTATTGTAGAACTGGGATTTCTGGGAGTGCATTCTGATGAAGATCATCAAAGGTAAGTGAATATTTATAATGTTATTTCTGACTTCTGTTGACTCCACAACATGGCGGATATCTGTATGGCTTGATATGTTGTCTGAGCACTGTAATCTGATTATTGCATGGTGTGCAATTGAAATCTGACACAGCGGTTGCAATAAGGAGAAGTGTATCTATAATTCCATGCCTAATAGTTATATCTTTTATCAATGTTTATTATGAGTATTTCAGTAAATTGATGTGGCTCTCTGCAAAATCCGTGGATGTTTTGGAACTACTAAACATAACGCGCCAATGTAAACTCAGATTTTTGCATATAAATATGAACTTTATTGAACAAAACATACATGTATTGTGTAACATGAAGTCCTATGAGTGTCATCTGATGAAGATCATCAAAGGTTAGTGATTAATTTGATCTCTATTTCTGCTTTTTGTGACTCCTCTCTTTGGCTGGAAAATGGCTGTGTGTGTTTTTGTGACATAACCGTTTGTGGTGCTTTCGCCGTAAAGCTTATTTTAAATAGGACACTGCGGAGGGATTAACCTCTAGTGACTCCCCATCCCTGGTCCGGGAGCGTAATCATCGACTGACAAGAATTAGCATAACGCAACGGACATAAATATTCCTAGAAAATATTCCTATTCATAAAAATCACAAGTGAAATATACTGAGACACGGCTTAGCCTTTTGTTAATCATCCTGTCATCTCAGATGTTCAAAACAGGCTTTACAGCCAAAGCTAGACAAGCATTTGTGTAAATGTATCGATAGCCTAGCATAGCATTTTGTCCAGCTAGCAGCAGGTAACTTGGTCACGGAAATCAGAAAAGCAATCAAATTAAATCGTTTACCTTTGATGAGCTTCAGATGTTTTCACTCACGAGACTCCCAGTTTATAGCCAATGTTAATTTTTTCCAGAAATATTATTTTTGTTGGCAAAATAGCTCCGTTTGTTCTTCACGTTTGGCTGAGAAATCGACCGGAAATTACGGTCACGAAAAAGCCGAAAAATATTCCAAATTAGCTCCATAATATCGACAGAAACATGGCAAACATTGTTTATAATCAATCTTCAAGGTGATTTAAAATATCTATTCGATAATATATCCACCGGGTGCAATTGGGTTTTCAGTAGGACCGATTGGAATAATGGCTACCTCTGTATTTTACGCGAGAATCACTCTGAGAGCCATCAGGTGACCACTTGCGCAATGTAGCCGCTTACGGGTAGGGTATTCTTCAACATAAATGCGTAAAACTACGTCACAATGCTTTAGACACCTTGGGGCATACGTAGAAAATGTAATCTGGTTGATAGCCCATTCACTGCTTAATAGGGATGCATTGGAACGCAGAGCTTTCAAAAGATGAGTCACTTCCAGTTTGCTAAGAGCTGGCAGCAAGCTGATAGGTCTGCTGTTAGAACCAGTAAAGGTAGCTTAACTACTCCTGGGTAGTGGAATGACTTTGGCTTCCCTCCAGGCCTGAGGACAATTTTTTTTTACCTCTAGGCTCAGATTAAAGATTTGACAGATAGCTGACTCTGTAGACACTCCTACCATCCTCAGTAGCTTTCCATCTATCTTGTCAATGCCAGGAGGTTTCTCATTATTGATCAATAAAAAAAATTCCACCTCTCCACACTAACTACAAAAATCAAACTTACAATGCTTTTCTTTCATTATTTGTTTTTTATGCATGAGTATGATTTGTTGTTGGCATTTCCTGCCTAAGTTTACCCCAAATAATTGGCAACATGAAATGGTTTTGTGATGAATATGCCATCTGATTTCATCTTTCTGAACCTAATTTCATTGAAAATACTCCAAGTTTTTCCCATCATTCTTTATATAATTGATCTCAGCTTCCCAATACAGTTTCTTATTTTAAGTTAACTTCTTGGCGCACCGATCCCTTTAGCGGGATAATTTTCGTCAACATCCGCTGAATTGCAGAGCGCCAAATTTAAATTAAATTACAAAAAATATTTAATTTTCATGAAATCACAAGTGCAATATAGCAAAACACAGCTTAGCTTGTTGTTAATCCACCTGGCGTGTCCGATTTCAAAAAAGCTTTACAGCGAAAGCATACCAAGCATTAGGACAGCTCTCTCAGCAGACAAAACATTACAAACAGCTAGCAGCAAAGTAGATTGGTCACAAAAGTCAGAAAAGCAATAAAATGAATCTCTTATCTTTGATGATCTTCGGATGTTTACACTCACGAGACTCCCAGTTACACAATAAATGTTCATTTTGTTCGATAAAGATTATTTTTATATCCAAAAACCTCCATTTGGTTGGCGCGTTTTGTTGAGTAATCCACAGGCTCATGCAGGTCACGACGGGCAGACAAAAATTCCAAATAGTATCCGTAAAGTTCGTAGAAACGTGTCAAACGTTTTTTATAATCAATCCTCAGGTTGTTTTTACAATAAATAATCGATAATATTTCAACCGGACGGTAGCTTTTTCAATGGGAGAGAGAGAGAAAAGGTCTGCTCCAAGCTGCTAGCGCATGCAAAAATCTAAGGACACCCAGCTATCCACTGACGCAATGTAATCATTCTCGCTCATTTTTCAGAAGAAAAGCCTGAAACTATGTCTAAAGACTGTTCCCACCATGTGGAAGCCATAGGGAAAGGAATCTGGTTGATATCCTTTTAAATGGAGGGAAGGCATGCAATTGAACAGAAAGGTTTCAGAAAAACAGCACTTCCTGGTTGGATTTTACTCAGGTTTTCGCCTGCAATATCAGTTCTGTAATACTCACAGACAATATTTTGACAGTTTTGGAAACTTTAGAGTGTTTTCTATCCTAACCTAATAATATGCATATTGTAGCTTCTGGGCCTGAGAAATAGGCAGTTTTATTTGGGTACGTTTTTCATCCAAAATACTGCCCCCTCGTCTCAAGAGGTTTAGGTCACAAAATGTCTCAATTTGCAGTAAGTCAACCAGTTAGATGTGCAGCTAGACTTAGCCACTCCTTTTGCCCCATCTCTTTCAACCATACAGTCTTTCAATTCCTCATCAATCCATGGAGCCTTAACAGTTCTGACAGTCAGTTTCTTAATAGGTGCATGTTTATCAATAATTATACGAAGTAATTTCATCATCCACAGAAGAGTCACAACAAAATATTTCGTATGATCTCTTATACACTATTTTAGGCCTAGCTTTTGGAACTTTGACTTTCCTGGATATAGCCACCATATTGTGATCACTTCATCCAATGGGTACGGATACAGCTTTAGAACAAAGTTCTACAGTATTAGTAAAAATGTGATCAATACATGTGGATGATCTTGTTCCTGTAGTGTTAGTAAATACCCTGGTAGGTTGATTAATAATTTTTACCAGATTACAGGCACTAGTTGCGGTGAGAAGTTTCCTCAAGTGGACAGCTTGATGAAAACCAGTCTATATTCAGGTCCCTGAGAAAGTAGACTTCTCTGTTTACATCACATACACTATCAAGCATTTCACACATTCACTTGGTGGCCTATATAGCAACACCCCAAAAGAAAAGGCTTTAGATGTGCCAGGTGAACCTGCAAACACAACACTTCAATAGCACTTGACATGAGATCTTCTCTAAGTATTACAGGGATATGGCTCTGAATATATATATATAGCAACACTTCTCTCATAAGCATTCCTGTGTCTTCTAAAGATGTTATATCCTGGTACTGCTACTGCTGTAACATCAAATGAATTATCTAAGTGAGAAATGGCTAATATATTAATGTTGTCTGATGTTAACAAGTTATTGATTTCATGAATCTCCACCTAAATCTTCCTGTGGTCCATCTTCAGTTTCTGCAAGATCATTTCCCTCACTTTGTCCTCAGACTATGTCCAGGTCTCATGTGGAGATTCTGCAATTCCGTCCTCAACACCGTTGTTCCAACTTGATTGTCCCTCGACATAATCTGATTTCTCCGTCCTTGTTATCATGGATTCACATACAGAACTGATATCCTCTCTCAATGACTTACAGACTGTTGTAATCTTGCTATTCTGTTTAAACTCATCGAGCTGACCGTGGGAGAACTGCAAACTGGGCCTCTTTGGTCATGTCATCCATTATTTTATTAGTTTACTAGTTGACACCAGTATTTGGACACAACACTTCAAGCTATTTTCTTGTTGTTGTAACAACTGCTTGTGTTTAAAAGGTCCTTCACATGTGATAGACAGACACCATTGTCTTCAACGGTACTCCCACGGGTTTTGGTCATTGTCATGGTAGCAACGTAGGTTACGCTATTAATCCTTGCAGTTCCAGACCGCGTCGCGGTATGCGTTCAGGCCCTCAAGAAAACCCAGCAAACTTGATAAGCAGCTAGCAACGCTTTGTATTCAGGACAAAAAGTGTATTGCTTTGCCACATTTACATTTTTTTATTACTTTAGTGCCTTCTTGAAAACAGGATGCATGCTTTGGAATATGTTTTATTCTGTACAGGCTTCCTTCTTTTCACTCTGTCAATTAGGTTAGTAACGTGGAGTAACTACAGTGTTGTTGATCCATCCTCAATTTCCTCCCATCACAGTCATTCAACTCTGTAACTGTTTTAAAGTCACCATGCCTCATGCTGAAATCCCTGAGCGGTTTCCTTTGTAGTGACTGGGTGTATTGAGACACCATCCAAAGAGTAATTCAAAACTTCTTCATGCTCAAAGGGATATTCTATGTCTGTTTTTCAATTTGTACCCATCTACTAATAGGTGCCCTTCTTTGCATTGGAAAACTCCCTGTCCTTTGTGGTTGAAACTGTGTTTGAAAATCACTGCTCGACTAAGGGACCTAACAAATAATTGTATGTGTGGGGTACAGAGATGAGGTAGCCATTAAAAAAAATTGTGTAATACACTATTGTTGCACACAGAGTGAGTCCATGCAACTTATTATGTGACTTTTAAGCACATTTTTCATAAATTTGTACAAATTCAGAAAAACATATTTTGTCGTAGCTGAATCAGAATTAGTTACGTAACATTGATAAATAAGATGTTTTATTTACAGTGCCTTGCGAAAGTATTCGGCCCCCTTGAACTTTGCGACCTTTTGCCACTTTTCAGGCTTCAAACATAAAGATATAAAACTGTATTTTTTTGTGAAGAATCAACAACAAGTGGGACACAATCATGAAGTGGAACGACATTTATTGGATATTTCAAACCTTTTTAACAAATCAAACACTGAAAAATTGGGCGTGCAAAATTATTCAGCCCCCTTAAGTTAATACTTTGTAGCGCCACCTTTTGCTGCGATTACAGCTGTAAGTCGCTTGAGGTATGTCTCTATCAGTTTTGCACATCGAGAGACTGAAATTTTTTCCCATTCCTCCTTGCAAAACAGCTCGAGCTCAGTGAGGTTGGATGGAGAGCATTTGTGAACAGCAGTTTTCAGTTCTTTCCACAGATTCTGGATTGGATTCAGGTCTGGACTTTGACTTGGCCATTCTAACACCTGGATATGTTTATTTTTGAACCATTCCATTGTAGATTTTGCTTTATGTTTTGGATCATTGTCTTGTTGGAAGACAAATCTCCGTCCCAGTCTCAGGTCTTTTGCAGACTCCATTGGGTTTTCTTCCAGAATGGTCCTGTATTTGGCTCCATCCATCTTCTAATCAATTTTAACCATCTTCCCTGTCCCTGCTGAAGAAAAGCAGGCCCAAACCATGATGCTGCCACCACCATGTTTGACAGTGGGGATGGTGTGTTCAGCTGTGTTGCTTTTACGCCAAACATAACGTTTTGCATTGTTGCCAAAAAGTTCAATTTTGGTTTCATCTGACCAGAGCACCTTCTTCCACATGTTTGGTGTGTCTCCCAGGTGGCTTGTGGCAAACTTTAAACGGCACTTTTTATGGATATCTTTAAGAAATGGCTTTCTTCTTGCCACTCTTCCATAAAGGCCAGATTTGTGCAATATACGACTGATTGTTGTCCTATGGACAGAGTCTCCCACCTCAGCTGTAGATCTCTGCAGTTCATCCAGAGTGATCATGGGCCTCTTGGCTGCATCTCTGATCAGTCTTCTCCTTGTATGAGCTGAAAGTTTAGAGGGACGGCCAGGTCTTGGTAGATTTGCAGTGGTCTGATACTCCTTCCATTTCAATATTATCGCTTGCACAGTGCTCCTTGGGATGTTTAAAGCTTGGGAAATCTTTTTGTATCCAAATCCGGCTTTAAACTTCTTCACAACAGTATCTCGGACCTGCCTGGTGTGTTCCTTGTTCTTCATGATGCTCTCTGCGCTTTTAACGGACCTCTGAGACTATCACAGTGCAGGTGCATTTATACGGAGACTTGATTACACACAGGTGGATTGTATTTATCATCATTAGTCATTTAGGTCAACATTGGATCATTCAGAGATCCTCACTGAACTTCTGGAGAGAGTTTGCTGCACTGAAAGTAAAGGGGCTGAATAATTTTGCACGCCCAATTTTTCAGTTTTTGATTTGTTAAAAAAGTTTTAAATATCCAATAAATGTCGTTCCACTTCATGATTGTGTCCCACTTGTTGTTGATTCTTCACAAAAAATACAGTTTTATATCTTTATGTTTGAAGCCTGAAATGTGGCAAAAGGTCGCAAAGTTCAAGGGGGCCGAATACTTTCGCAAGGCACTGTACTTTCATAATATGCTTATGTGAGATACTTGTCATTAGGATGTCTTTTTTTGTATTATACTGTCGGCAGTTGCATTTTCCTTTCTTCTCTAGGGAAAAGTCACTTGGGGCCCAGAGAGGGGAGAGGTCAGGCTTGTCTTTTACATGTCTGGTAATATGCAGAATATCAGAAAGGGAGAAGTCAGAATTGAACATTGTCTTTATATGTGAATGTATCTGTTAAACCATGTGATGGGGAGATGTCGTGGAAAATTGCAAGATTATGTTATAGTGCTTGTAAGATCATTTTATAATCTTTGTATTGCATTAGAATGGTTGTTTTATTTGACAGAATATTGTGTGTGTTCCACTGAGGATGGGCCTCTATGAGATAGCACTGACAGAGGAGATTTACCATGTCTTTGGGTAATAAAGCCTAAAGAGCATTCCAGATAGCGAGGAAATGTCTTGGTACTATGAAGTACCAGGAATGAGATTAGAATCTCGTTTTAGAGACCAAACTGAACGATCATTTATAGCTAATGCTATCTGGCTATGGGATACTGCTTTTTTACGTAAAAGGCCCTTTGTGAAGAGTTCCTGAGATCTGTGGTTTGTCATGTAAGTTGAGAGGGGTGGATCTTTGCTATAAAAGATCTCAGTTGCCATTATGTTGACACTCTCAGAATTCATTTATAGACACTGAATTGATCTGAGAGTCACAGGGCTATGGTGAAGCTCATATAATTAAAGATGAAGTTTAAATAACTCTGACTTGTGTGTGGTTTGTAAACTCTCCTCATTTAGTAATACAGGAAATTACCACAACAAATTCCTCTTTGACTTTATGGGGTAGGCCAGTGACAAAAAATAAATGCAATTTAATACATTTTAATTTCAGGCTGTAACACAACACAATGTGGAAAAAGTCTAAGGGTGTGAATACTTTCTGAAGGCACTGTATGTTGCATATGTCTAGAAACAGCACTGAGTACACACACAATTTAATATTGCTGTTGTGGACTTTCTCCCACTCTCCCAGGCAATGTCGTAGCAGAGAATCAACAATGCATTATTTAGTCAAAGTCAGCTGATGTAGAAGATCACTAAGCAAACAACTGAAAATACATATTCCTGTATGAGGTATTATTTAACAAGTATTGTATAGCTGTATTTTTTTAATATATAAGGCATATTATTTATGAGTGAATTATGCATATTAATTAGGAGTGAATGGGGCACGTGAGGAGCATAGGAAACAAACCTGCATCAGGTGGAAATTTCTTGGCCCTCTCTTCTACAAACCACTCCCCAGACCTGAACTTCACCTCTCTGAGAAGTGGATTTTAGATGAATTAATCTTTGTTTAGACTACAAAGGAAATACTGTACCTGTTGTCAGTTAATTCTCTTAATAAGTTAAAACGCCTTAATCATTGATAAGGATTAGAGGATTACAACAATAAAAATGTTAGTCAATATCACAGTCAACCACGGTTATAGTGTTGACATTCTATGTTATGGCACTGGCATGACAGTGTATGTTATTGCACTAACATAAAGGTATATGTTATAGTAACAACATAAAAGTCTATGTTACGGCGCTGACAGGACATCTATGTTATGGCATTGAAATGCGTCCTACCTGTAGGCGTGGCAGACGGTGCACTTCCAGTCCAGCATGGACACGCCCACGCGGCACTTGTTGCAGATGCGGTGACTGCAGCCTCGGCACACAGCGCCCGAGTTCCAGAACTTGCCCAGTGGCCTCTGACAACGGGCGCACGTCCTCTCGCTGTATTGCCGGGCAAAACTCTTTGCACCTTTCCTCCGGATGTCCTGTAGTTCCATCTTCAGCCTCCTGTAAAAGCAGATGGTGGCAGGTGGAGTTACAGTAGCGACGGCAGTGCTTTAACAACTGTACTTACAGTCCTCTTTACATCCGTATTTTCTGTACATTGTTGAAGTAGCTGCTTTGCTGCATTCATTCAGATTGACTGCCTCATAATTTCTAATAAACCATAAAACAACAACAATGAATCCTATTTTGAGGGGCATCATTGTTATTGTCACAGTCTCCACAGATCCTGAAAACCCCTCAAAGGGGAGTTGTTGTACAGTGTTCATGCAGTAAATGTGAAACACTTGGCTTAATGTGAATAATATTGTTTACCTGATCCTGTCCTCCTCCGTGCTGCGCAGAAGTCTGTCCCTCTGAAGAACCTCTAGAACCTTCTCTCGTTCCAGAGCCTTGAGCAGACTCAGATCCATCTTGAAAAATGGGTCTCTTTCTCTCTCTCACTTCCACTCTGTACTCTTCTTATTTTTCTTCTTCTCTCGTCCACACTCTACCTCTCCAATCTCTCCTTCTCTCTCCTCCCTTTGTTCCACCTTCTGTTTCTTTCTATTAGGTACCGGATGCTTCTACAAGCTGGACAAAGTCTTTACTTGTTACTAGACTCAGGGCAGAATGAAGGTCATGTTCATTTCGCTGCACAGTCAAAGACATCCCATCTTCCGTCACGATATTCACAGAAGCTTTCTCCGCTTCGCATCACAGACCTCAATATGGATTGGTCCTCAATGTTTCTGCTCCGGTGACCCGCCCCACCTCTTACGTGCTGCTCTCTAGCCCCTTCATAGTGTTGCACCTATCTAAAGAGTGACAGACAGGGAGTGTAAACTTTGAGCTATAGTTGCAGGGATCCTCTTCTCAAAGTCCGATGACTGATGTACACTTTGCTCACTAGGACAAGAAAAGAGCAACCAGTCAGTCAGTCATTGTAGTCCTCCCAATAACGGCCCACTCACTAAGGCAGAACAATGAAATACCAACAAATACAATGTCATATGATATACTTTAGAATTAGATGCTGTGCATAGAAAGTGCTACAGTATCAGATTCATTTGATAACCAATTTAACGTTTCTCGCCCTTCCTCCCGACTCTTGTACATTCATTTCCTCCTACGACGTCAAAGTCACAGTGCTTTGCTCAGAATAGTAAATCACATTTGGTCCGGCCACAGGGCCCAGAACGCTCCTCTCACAGCAAGCTGCCTACCGCTGTTACAGTACTGTAGCAATGCTTCATTGAAGGCAGCCCAAAGCAGGACCACACACACACACACACACACACACGTCAACCAAATGCCAACCGCTGCATTATTAATGACCGAAGCATCTATTTTATTTTCTCAGAGCGAGTATATTTTTGTTTGGAAGTGGGGATGTGAAGTATGGAGAGAAAGGGGGAAAGAGCTTATCAGTGACTGGATGCCACCCTGTGTTGGTAGATAAATGTCTGTCTCTGCCATTTTCCAGGGCAGCAGAGGGCCACTGTAAACAATCAGTGTCAAATGTGATTAGGGCCCAAAGGGGAAGCAGCAGTGTCTTTATGTCCCAAATGGCACCCTATTCCCTACATTGTTCACTTGTTCACAGAGCCGCATGGGCCCTATTCAAAATAAGTGCACTGTATAGGGAATATGGTTCCATTTGGGAAGCTTTATCCTTACGTCTCAGAGAGGGAGTGAACAGGAGACTCTGACTTTATATGCTTTTAAAGGCAGGCTGCACTTTGTCCATCAGTGGTCAAATAGGCCTTTAAAGGCTGTAGCAGAGAGCGTGTAACAAACCAGTAGCAGCTTTGTTTTCTTCTATCAAATCATGTTTAATGATTGAGCATTATTTAAATGTTTCAAGGCAATTTATTTAAATGTTTTACCTTTATTTAACTAGGCAAGTCAGTTAAGAACAAATTCTTATGTTCAATGACGGTCTAGAAACAGTGGGTTAACTGCCTGTTCAGGGGCAGAACGACAGATTTGTACCTTGTCAGCTCGGGGATTTGAACTTGCAACCTTCCGGTTACTAGTCCAACACTCTAACACTCTAACCACTAGGCTACCCTGCCGCCCCAGTCAAAACAAAAAGTAATGGTATAATAACATAGTTATACTCCAGTTGTTCCTATGCAAACATATCTCCCACATTGTTTCTTTGGGGTGCAGGGTGTTCAAGTTGGGTTTGTAAAGTTCTTATGAGGCATTTTCAAATGCTGTCTTTTCCAAGAGGTTCCCAAACTAGGGCTCATCTGTTAGGAAAATGGGGTCACAGGAAAATGTAAAAAACACTAATAAATACATGTAAAAAATATATATTCAGAACGTATTCAGACCCCTTGACTTTTTCCACATTTTGTTATGTTACAGTCTTATTCTAAAATGGATTAAACCATTTTTTCCCCTCATCAATCTACAAACAATACCCCACAATGTCAAAGGAAAAACAGGTTTAAAAAAAAAACAGCGATTACAACCTTGAGTCTCATGGGTATGACGGTGCAAGCTTGGCACACCTGATTTGGGGAGTTTCTCCCATTCTTCTCTGCAGATCCTCTCAAGCTCTGTCAGGTTAGACGGGGAGCATCGCTGCACAGCTTTTTTCAAGTCTCTCCAGAGATGTTCGATCTGGTTCAAGTGGCTGGGCCACTCAAGAACATTCAGAAACTTGTCCCGAAGCCACTCCAGTGCTGTCTTGGCTGTTTGCTGAGGTTCATAGTCCTGTTGGAACAATGACCCTTCGCCCAGTCTGAGGCCCTGAGCACTGTTGAGCAGGTTTTCATCAAGGATCATGATGTACTTTGCTCCGTTCATCTTTCCCTCGATCCTGACTAGTCTCCCAGTCCATGCCGCTGAAAAACCTCCCAACAGCATGACGCTGCCACCACCATGCTTCAACTGTAGGGATGGTATTGGCCAGGTGATGAGCCGTGCCGGGTTTCCTCCAGACGTGACACATAGCATTCAGGCCAAAGAGTTCAATCTCGGTTTCATCAGACCTTGTTTCTAATCATCTAAAAGACCTTTAGGTGCCTTTTGACAAACTCCAAGAGGGCAGTCATGTGCCTTTTACTAAGGAGTAGCTTCCGCCTGGCCACTCTACCATAAAGGAACTGATTGGTGGAGTGCTGCAGAGATGGTTGTCCTTCTGGAAGGTTCTCCCATCTCCACAGAGGTACTCTGGAGCTCTGTCAGAGTGACCATTGGGTTCTTGGTCACCTCCCTGACCAAGGCCCTTCTCCCCTGATTGCTCAGTTTGACCGGGTGACCAGCTCTAGATGATTCCATTTAAGAAAGGATTCCATTTAAGAATGATGGGGGCCACTGTGCTCTTGGGGACCTTCAATGCTGTAGAAATGTGTTGGTACCCTTCCCCAGATCTGTGCGGCCAATTCTTCCGACCGCATGGCTTGGTTTTTGCTCTGACATGCACTGGTGTGTGCCTTTCCAAATCATTTCCAATCAATTGAATATGCCACAGGTGGACTCCAATCAAGTTGTAGCAACATCTAAAGGATGATTAATGGAACAGGATACACCAGAGCTCAATTTCGAGTCTCATAGCAGAAGTTCTGAATAGTTATGTAAATAAGGTATTTCTGTTTTTTAATACATTTGCAAACATTTCAAAACACCTGTTTTCACTTTGTCATTATGGGTATTGTGTGTAGATTGATGAGGGAAAAAAATGTCATATAATCCATTTTAGAATAAGGCTGTAAAGTAACAAAATGTGGAAAAAGTCAAGGGGTCTGAAATGCACTTTCTGAATGCACTATATATAACTATATATTACTACATACACCTTAGCCAAATACATTCAAACTCAGTTTTTCACAATTCCTGACATTTAATCCTACGAAAAATTCCCTGTCTTAGGTCAGTTAGGATCACCACTTTATTTAAAAAATGTGAAATGCCAAAGATTGATGAAATAAATAAAATCTCATTCCCAGTGGGTCAGAAGTTTACATACACTCAATTAGTATTTGGTAGCATTGCTTTTAAATTGTTTAACTCGGGTCAAACGTTTTGGGTAGCCTTCCACAAGCTTCCTACAATAAGTTGGGGGAATTTTGGCCCATTCCTCATGACAGAGCTGGTTTAACTGAATCAGGTTTGTTGGCCTCCTTGCTCGCACACGCTTTTCCAGTTTTGCCCACACATTTTCTATGGGATTGAGGTCAGAGCTTTGTGATGGCCACTCCAATACCTTGACTTTGTTGTCCTTAAGCCATTTTGCCCCAAATTTGTAGAATAATAGTGAAGAAATCAAAACTTTGAAATAACACATGGAATCGTGTAGGTACCAAAAGAGTGTTAAACAAATTTGAGATTTGTTTTATTCTTCAAAGTAGCCACCATTTGCCTTGACAGTTTTGCACACTCTTGGCATTCTCTTAATAATATCATCTTTGTATCTCAGAATCATTGTAATGTGGTTAACCTTAAAAGTCTAAATGACAATGGTTCAAATCTAAAAGATACAATTCAACCAGAGAGTGCCTTTAGATCATGGGAAAAGGCTGTACTTGACAGTCGCTCTTGAATCATTCCCACGGTGAATGGCTATGCCTGCTACGCTATGAAACCACACACTCTTGCAGAGACTTTGATATCACCGCTGCAATTGATATGGTTAAAACCAGGGGCGCAACTTTCACTGGGGACATGGGGGACATGGCCCCCCCACACATTCTGAAATTGCATTTTTGTCCGCCCCAATTTTATCATTGGAATGTGATACAAAACGAGGCAATGGTGTAGTTTAGGACCATGCGGATGTCTCCGAGCGGTCGGGTAGGCTGTGTGAAGTGTTTATCCGAGTGGACAAAAAAATAATGATGTTCCCCCCCACTTCTTAAACCAAAGTTGTACCCCTGGTGAAATGTAGAGGTACAGAAACTCACATCAGTACCTTTGTCAGATAACACTGTTAAACTTAGGAGGAAACTGACTGAACGACTCAAAAACTCTCCAGCTTATGCTCTCCAAATGGATCTACGCCTGTTAACAAAACTATGTGGAGATATGAGATCAGAGCATGACAATGTTTTATTTCACACCAAGGCTTGGTGGTTATTGAGGGGGAGTGTTGGAACAATTTTTTGCATTGATAGAGGAACGGTTGTCATTCACAATGGATGTAAAAAAATAAATAAATAAAGACTTGGTTGACTTTCTGTGTAATGAAAAGAAAATAACAGAAAACAGCATCAGTATGTGTCCCGCAAGAGTGATGACTGCTCACCTCTAATGCTTGGAAGAGCACTTTGGGAACTACTTCCCAATTTGTTTGACTGTGATCCTAGTTCAGTTGACATGCTGGTAAGTGAAATCGAACAGTTGATCAAGCTGTCATGTGACCAAATGCTGCAGACAATTAATTCTCATTACGAAGGAGTTTTGGTTCCTGACTCAAAGGGAATACCCTGCCGTCTCTCTCTGATCATTAATGCAGAGTTCAAGACACCTGGGAACTCGGAACTGGGAACTGGGAAATCTCAAACTTCCGACTTTAGTGCGTTCAAGACAACTAGGAACTCGGAAAGAAACAAGCTCTGACTGGGAAGATTGTTTTGAAAGGTCATCCAACTCAGAATTCCAATTCGGGAACTCTGGCCTGTTTCTAGAGCTCTGCCTTTCCGACCTAAAGATCATTAAAGCCATGATTTGACCTCATATTTCTCAGAATTCCCAATTGTCTTGAAAGCAACATCAAACTCATGGTAGGCTACACTTCGCCAGCTCATATCTGTGTGAAGCTGGATTCTGTGCTCTTGTCTACATTAAAACTAAATATTGATCCAAGGCCGGATGTGACTGCAGAGATGAGGTGTGCGCTGTCGACCACGTCCCCTAACTTTGTGAAGTTCTGACTTGACATGCATCAAGCACACCCACCATCTCATTGGTGGTGGTGAGGTAAGAGACATTATGTCAGACTCATTTGCAATTGACTGTCATAGCCCCACAATAAACGTATGTGATGCTGAGTTGAAAAGACGATCAGAAGTACTGTTAGAATGTTTTCAATTGACTGTTATAGCCCCACAATAAACGTATGTGATGCTGAGTAGAGAAGACGATCAGAAGTACTGTTAGACTGTTTTCAATTGACTGTCATAGACACAAGTAAAAAAGTAAACTGTCTGTTAATTACATATTTTTTCACATGGTCGGGTTTCGCAAGAATTTTCTGATTTCAAAATGGGGTCGAGGGCAAAGAACTTGGGAGCCCCTGCTTTAGTCTGACTTCAATGCCATTGGCAGTGCTAAATTTGAATGGCAAATGCCAGTCAGTTTCTGACTTACATTTCAACTGTCATGGTGAAATGCACTCATTTCATGAACACAAGCACAAGTTAGACCACCATGATTCAGCTTAAGTGTGGTTAAACGGGGATGATGACTTCCCAGAAGTGACAGTGACCCGCTCGCATACCACCACAGAAGTGACAGTAAGGGGACACCTGACTCTGTGTGTGTGTGTGTGTGTGTGTGTGTGTGTGTGTGTGTATCTGTCTGTCTGTCTGCTGTGAGAACTGCACTAAACTCACATGGGGCCCTCTGACACATTTCCCTAGCAGATAGATGTTTCCTGGAAGCCCTGAGTTAGCTTGCTACTAACCAATACAGGCACCACTCAACTCTGCCAAAGAGATGTACATAGCAACAGAGGACTCCACCCTTTCTGCATATTCACAGATCATCACAGATACCAAATAAAGATCCTCGGAATAGGTTGCATTTCTCACCCAGGGTTGAGGGAAATTCCTTTTCAATTCACTAATTTCCCACTGGGGAAATGGAATTGACCCCAACACTGTTCCTCACACAAGAGGAGCTCCAAGCGCAGTATAGTCTGTCTCTGTCTGACCCTTAGTTAACCATTGCCTCATCACCATTGAAAGCTCTTTGATCTCAAAGTCTGTACCTATTGTCTGGTCACACAGTCCAAACACAGAGCTTTGTGACTGTGCTGTGACTGTTTGACCTGTCTGGTACTGCTCGTGTTTGGTCAGCTGAGGCAGTTCTGGTCAGCTTTCCGATGCAGCGTCCTTTGTGAGCTTCGCAGATAACCCCCATATTTCCAAATACATTTACAATGATAACATTCACTCAACACTCATACAGAACTATGGCCATTGATCTCTGCGTACGCTAGACAATGGAAACGTCTGATACCTAATAGTAACCTACCATTCAATAAAATAGTCATTCCTTTCCCCCATTGAAATGATTGATCGCTAGCATGCTTAAAGTGTTTAGTAGGACAATGGAGATATTTAATGGTGTGACTTTGACAACACAAAGTGATATCAAATGTAACAAGCACAATAGAAATCTATGCATTGCTTTGCACCAGATTGAGAATAAAATAAAATGTCAAACACAATGCTCACAGCCAGTAAGACAAATCCTTGCCCTTTAGATGCTGTAGGTCATGTACCTCTTTAGCGAACTACTAAACTAAACTGTAACGAAATACACAGGAATGACAGTCAATCAATAGGCCTAAACTGTGGATGCCACTGGAAGGATTGACTCCTAATCATCACACAGCAAAGTTTAAGCAGACTACCGAGCTGAGGAGTTCACCTCAAAGGAATACGCTAGTTTCTTTATTTTATCCATAAAATTAGAATCTAACAATAATAATAATCTAACAATGAACATCACTGGTGGCACTTACTGAAGAACAGTTACCAGCTGCATGAACCGTGTCCTCCTAAAACAGCATCTCCCCCAGAAGGTTAAAGTCAGATGAAGACAGGGTCTTACCTCAGTGCAGCGTTGTGCTTATGAGTGGTCACCCTGAGAGAGACAGATTCTTATGAAGAGCCAATCAAGGCAACAGTGGAAAAAAAACGTCACTTTCTGCTTCCTTCCTTCCTGCTGTCACACAACTGCAGCCTTACAGAGCTGAATGAGTTTTTTTTTTTAAGTGGACGAGGGTGCAATTTCTTCTTTCTTTTATTTTCTTTGAGTGCCAGTTTGAGTGTAGCAGGGGCAGACATGTTTTGTCAAATGACCCAGTGCTGTTGGAATCCCATTGTGAGATGTTTTGTTGTCTTGCTGTGTAAAATTACACCGAGTCTCCAAGGTCATTCCTGCCCATTCTTTGTAGGGAACTGTGTACCACTGTCATTCCCGGCAGATGTGTGAGAAATTCAATCTTCGTTGCCACTTAATTGGACAATAAGGGAGGTGTTTTAGGTTAACCCATGTTTACAGTGCCCTTGACTTGTCAGTTGCTTGTGGTGGATGAATTAGTAGACACACTTCTGAAAAAGTGGTTGACATCTTCCAAGTCTGAATGTCAGTAGAAGACCAACTAACAGCAAGAGATTTTCCCTGTGACAGTGTTGCCCCCGAATGGAATGTTCGTTAACAACATTGGATTTTATGTACTGGATCTAGATGTTTTATTGTGTATGTATTTTTTAGAGGCATGCTTATTTTGGTAATACTTTCAGTTTCTGTCATGACACATAGCACATGCTTACTGTACAAGCACATACAAACACATTCGAAAACACCAATTCTATCAATAATTTAATCCCAGTTGCCGACAAACTTCACTTTACATTTACAGAGCAATAAAAAACATCAATATTAACAAAAACTATAATCAGGTCAAACATACAATGACAACATTTGGCAAGTGCGAGCATAAACATTTTCTGTTCTTAAACACTTTTTTATTTTCACTAAATTCTCATTTTGGCGTAAATGCCATGTCTTTCAGCCAACTCCCCAAATCACACCTCAAGAGTAAAAAAAAATAATGGCAGTGTTTCAGTCCTTCTGCAAATGGCCGATACTAACGTTTCCATTCCAGATTGTCTGAGATTTCCTGAAAATGTCCCAGCTATTATAAATCACTTTGTCATATAAAATCCTATGGCATGAAAATGTGTTTTCTAAGACTATTCCCCTCTCTTTTCCCTGCGATGAACAAGTGGTGTTTGGGATTCAGCAGAGCAGTACATTACTTTTTGGTACAATGTTCTGGTAAAGTCTAAACTGACAAAGGTCTATTATATTAGACTCATAACACGGCTGCTTTCTTTTTCCACACAAAGTCTTTATGTATGTTTAACGTTGCTAGTTTGAGGGATTGAAGGCCAAATGACTTTCAGGCGGTTTCTGACTTAAACAGAACTCTTTACTCCTTTTTATGCACTTAAATATAAGGATTACACCTTTTTGTTTCATGGGATCCAGAACTACACATTTAGCCCAAAATGTTTTACCTTCAAACTTGTGTAATAAGGTCCAATACTAAAATGATAGTACCAATACTACCAAAACCCTCCTGACGTGACTTCATGGGATCTTAGAAAGTCTGTAAAAATGTCTTGAGCTGTAGTGTTTCCTCCACTGATATCCTGTCGTGGTAGAAGCTGAGTCCAGTAAGGAGCTCTACGTCTCGGACCCGGGAAGCGTGGAACTCGGCCCACTCCTGAACCCACTGGAAGTCTGAGCCATTCTGAGGAGACAGGGAGAGGAGGGCTTATTCACTGTAACAATATTCATAGATTATAAGCATCTTTGCAAACATTGCCTCCGGAACTAGGTCAAATACACATATACTTTCAAATACCTTAACATAATTGAGGTGCACATGATTAAGTTCGGAATATGCACTTCTGGGACTATTTCATTGGTTGCATTGTACAGGACAAACTAAATCAAGTGGTATTTAAAAGTATTTTAAATTTGCAACTGCGGTGAAATGGCTAGCTAGTTAGCGGTGCGCACTAGTAGCATTTCAATCGATGAGTAATTCGCTCAGACCGTGAAATAGTAATTTCCCTTGCTCTGCAACGACCGCTGCTTTTTTAGCGCTATAGGTAACGATGCTTCATGAGAGGCAGTTGTCAATGTGTTCAGAGGGTCCCTGGTTCAAGCCCAGATTGGGGTGACGAGAGGGATGGAAGCAACACTGTTAAACATACAGCCTCTATTTGACCCGGTTCTAATCACATTAGACAGACAGACAGACAGACAGACAGACAGACAGCCGATGTGACTCACAGCACAGGTCTCAGTGTGGTCAGGTCTATGGGGGAGGATGAAGGATGTGGTCTCCAGACGACCCTGGCAGTCAGCAGGGGAGAAGGACGAGTTCCCACAGCTGGTCAGGATCACATAGAAGTGAGTGGGGATGGGAGCCTCGTGTCTGCAGGATAGAGAGAGATACAATTAGAGAGGCGAATAGGCCATGGTCAATACTGTGTTATAGCATTGTATCCCCTGCTAAATGAGTTAAATGTCAATCTGAAATAAATAAATGTAATAGATTACAACTGAGAATAAAAAAACCCACACCCACAAAGAAACTCATGGTTGATGACCACTTACAGTGTGATAACTTTGGGAGCATCAAAGTGTCCATTGTAGTGCTGGTCAAAGATAGGACCACTGACAACATTGACCCCATTCAGCTGCTGGGAATATTTCACCAGGAGGACATCATGGAAGTACATCCAAACATCTGAAAATATATTATCATATTTGTGAAGGCATGGATTTACAACCCACATCTGACTGTCTAAGTAACTCAGTAATGTATCCAGGGCCTGTATTCACAAAACGTCTTAGAGTAGGAGTGCTGATCTAGAATAGGTTTTCCCTTTTAGATCATAATGAATGTGAAGAAATGGACAGGGGGAACAGCACTCCAACTCTGAGACACCACAGGTTAGCATTTTCATTTTTCTGGAGGCAGCTCTGCAGAGTGGTCACTAGAGCCACAAAGTCATAAAATCTATACTCACTGCTAACCCAAATCTTAAATTAAGACCAAAAAGCACATTTTTGTTTTCATTAATTTTTACAATAGCCAATTTTGGGGAAATCGCTCAGTTTTGCCTCCAGACAAAATACTTTTTACAATAAAAGTTCATCTGCATACAATCCCAGATCTGTGTCGACTTCCACCATCTGCCACCAGAGTGCAGTGTCTGTAAAGTTATCAACAGAATTCCTCTTTTTGGAGGCCAATTATTAGGTGAAATAAAGGTAATCATATATCATACTTCATAAACCACCTTTAATGATGGATTTGATTTCTCGGTGTCCACGGGCATCAATAACACTCAACACAACCTCCAACACTCTCACTTTGATCACTATGGAATCCTGAGAGTGGCATCATATTAAACAATCCTAACCACTATGTGGTTAAAACTCTGTGGCTATGTCCCAAATGGCACACAATCCCCTGCATGGTGCACTACTTTTGACCAGAGCCCTATGGAAGCGAATCAAAAGTAATGTACTATAAAAAGGGAATATAGTGCCATGTTGAACGCAGCCTGTGGTAATCTCAATTTCACGTCAACCAGAAGCACACACTTTCCCCTCTATTAAGCAACACATTGACGGTTTATGATTAATTCACCACAAGTTGTTACAGGAATGTAACGTCACAACAACTCAGGCACTCACATCGGCATTACATGCCAAGCACAGAGTACAAAAAGGAGTGGGATTTTGAACATAACCATCTGCCTTACCTTACAATAGCATAGCAAGAACATCCTGTTGTTGAGCCAGCTACACAGCATGGTAATTGAAGAATACAACACTAAAGTGAGGGAATGGTCTGGGTTTTTATCATGACCTCTATCTGGTAAATTGTGTTGAAGCACCCTACTGCACTACTGTCCTCTAAACACAATGTAACAGAGATCCTATGTCTACTGAATCAATTGGCTCACTATGACCACGGTCAGATAAACAATCATAATTCACTGGGAAGCGTTTATGTAGAGACTAATCTGAGAACTCAATTGGGCTAGAAATAAGCCTCAAACACTGATCCTAAATCTACGGCTTGTTGGTAAGATTTAAAAATGTACAATTTGCCTTATTTTAGCGCCCCCAAAACGTAATACTTCCAGGTCAACTGTAATATGAATACCATTGTAAAGTACAATTTCTCCCCTTTCCAGCAAAATCTATGACGAGACATTCATGCTGCCCGTCTCTGCATGATTGAAGGAGGCAATGAGCTCCATCAGGTCTTTTTAAAAACAAGCAAAACTTTCCGTATCACGAGAAATCTACTGCGTGATACGGAAAGTGGAGATAAACTGTGTGGGGGAAACAGCTTTTTTCACCCAATCTGTCCAATTTATCACCTCTAAAATGTAAATAAAACACTATAAAGAGTTTATATAATGTGTCATTACATACATATTTGAAGGTTTGTATCAAATTTGAAATTGGGTTTTTAGGGCGGCACTAAAGTTATCTTCAGAAGTAAACAGTGACTGTCACGGCTTTTGAGAGTCATGATGGCTTGCAGTGATGATGCAAAAAATGAATGCATTCAGTTCAATGGAGGCTCCCCAGAGGAGGAAAGGGAGGATCATCCTCCTCAGTGAAATTTAATTTTAAAAAAAATAGTGAAACATTAAAAAAAGTTATCCTTTTTAGATAAAATTATACTAAATATATTGTAACGACCCTGGGTTTATAAGCGTGGAAATCTACTCTGCCGCACGAGCATGCACAGGCGATAGCGTGCCGGACTTCGGGCTCGAAGGTTCGAGACCTGCTCCTTGCTGTTTCATTACAATATTCATAGGTCACCAAATAATTGGTTAAAATACAGTTTTGCAATGAAGGTCTACAGTAACTTCAACAGCACTGTCTGGACTATCACCATGGTGTAGCCGGAGGACAGCTTGCTTCCATCCTCCTCTGGCTATGTTGATTTCAATACAAAAACTAGCAGGCTGGTAGACATGCATGGTAATTATGACCACTTCCGGGGGATGTCCTCCAACCAATCAAAGCTTTTGCAGTATGAACTGACATGTCCATCCAATCATAGATGTAGGATCAAAGAATTAACCTATTGAATTGGGATTGTGCCACAGAGCATCATGGGGGTTCTATGTGTTAAGAACCCGTTTCATTATCTGGGCTACACGGAAAGGTGCGAATTAAAAGCCAGGGTAGACCTTTGCCTGAGATCAGTTTCATGAAGAAGGATGAAAAGGTGAGGGCGTTCAATACCAACTGGTATCAAGCGTATAGCTGGTTAACAGAGAGCCTATAATCAAGTTGCCTGTATTGCATGTTAAGATTCTTTACATGCTGAACATCTACTCTGGGATGTTGAAAACAATTCCGAATGATAGCTTCCATCGCATCATCCATAAAAATAAAAACAATTAGATTAAAAGAGAGAGGTTGACGCAGGATTTTTTCCCTGCGTGCGCTCAAGTAGGCGTTTGCACTTTCCTCCGGTATTTAGTTTGAAGATGATGACACATAATCCCTCCGGACAGACACAAGCAAAAACTCATGGCAAATGTTGCAGCAGAATAGGCTATACCTAAACATTAGAAATCTGACATGCTGTATGGGATGAAAACGAGACAACTTTTCCGTGTGATCAACTGTAGACTACTAATAAGAGCAGCTGCATACAGCCTATGCGCCCGGTCCGTCTGGTCAGGGTAACTAATTGGTAATTTATAGTCCATTTGTGTGTCAGGAAAAATGTGAATGTGATCAAATGTTGATTATATTCAAAATTGGGTTGGCTAGGCTGCCTATACGATTTTAAGCCTAAATTAATCAATCAACATAATTGTGACGACAGATGTGAGTAAATGTTTTATAAGGCCTACAGTTGCATAGGCCAGAATGATGCAAACATGCATAACGCAAGCTCAGCCCTGTGAGTTCTATTGTCTATCAGTTGTTGTCTATGTGTCTGGGTAGAGGAAATCCCCCTCCTGATCTAGTCTAAATATAATTTATAAGAACAAATATAAGGTAGCTGCAGTTTGAATGGGTTCATCCCCCCCTGTGCCAGGAGTTTTTTTTCAGGATTTTAAAACCATGTGACTTGACTAGGAAAAATCAGTCCCATCACAGCCCTTATAAAACCTTTTTACAACTGATTAATCACCGTCATACCTTATAGGGTTTAGAGTTTTCCTAGTTAGGTTAACATAAGGGAAAACTCCAGGCCCCAGGAGGTAAACATTTCCCCACCGCTCTTTGATCTATGGTGCCACCAGTCTGCTTGCAGTTGACAGTTATTGTCAGGTATGTAGATGATCAGGGCTTTATTCAGGAATGAGTCTTGAGCTACTTTGAGGTGTCAAGTGGGCGACTTGTGCAGCCTCTGTTTGACTTTATGAATTTTGAGAACTTCATAGAGAAACTTGTTGTCCAAACCTACGATGGCGCAGCGTTAATGGAATGCATCTGCTATTTGTATCTACAGGCAAGTCCCCTCATGTTCCATGATTAAGAGGTGATGACTACTCCACTCCCATTGTCAACTTTCTCCTGACATGAACTGAAGACACGATGTCTCATATGCCCGCTCATCCACTGGCACATTTAATGTTTCCCCTCCACGCACTGTGAGTACCCCTATCAATTTTCTCTCATTACTGTATGTACACAAACACAATCACATTATTACACATCAAAGATTTTACTCCTTGCTTGGACTAATTCATTCTTAGCTCTTTTGTCTAACTGTGTGGTGTCTTGTGTTATTGTTTTTTGTCTTCCCAGTAAAATCCGGTCCTGCACTGGTCAAGCTTCTGAACACCTCAACTCACGCCTCATACCCTCCTTCAATCACTGCTGTGATCCCTTTCCAACACTGTAAGTAGCCTTCTCATTCCCATTCCCAATAATGCTGTACTATAAACGTCTTTATTAAATGCTTCAGGTTAAAATACATTTGTCTTTGATTTTTGAAACACTTTGTGGTCTCCGTGTGTTCCGCGCCTATACCGTGGGTCTCCCATCCTCCTCAATTTGTCACATCACCAGCCTCCATGGATTCAGTTGTACAATTGACTAGGTATCCCACCTTAACCTGTTCCTGTCCCTTTCTTGTTTTTAATCTGCGAGAGAAGTGCTACACCTGGTGGTGAGAGGCTGTACGACACAGAATGAGTTGCATTATGGGTGCTGTACGCTACGTCATGACACGTCACCATTTAACGTACAGCGTCAGAGGGGTCAGTTTTTTCAACTTTTCTCCAATACTATCGGGCCATTACCATGTCAATCAACGCTTGGATAGAAACGTAGTTCACACCCCAGATTTTGATGCCAACACAGTTGCTACAGTCCCATTAGTTTTAATGCCGCAGTTGCGCAAATTTGTACGGAATTGGGTTAGTCAACAGTACTGATTTATAGATTTTCTGATGTGTTTTCTTGCTTGATCATGTGATATGCAATTATATAGATATGGTTAAAGTGACTATGCATATATGATGAACAGAGAGTAGCAGGAGCGTAAGACTGGTTGGCGGAACACAATGCAGATAGCCCGGTTAGCCAATGTGCAGGGGCACTGGTTGGTCGGCCCAATTGAGCTAGTATGTACATGAATGTATAGTTAAAGTGACTATGCATATATGATAAACAGAGAGTAGCAGCAGCGCAAAAAAGAGGGTTTGGGGGGAGGCACACAATGCAATTAGTCCGGGTAGCCATTTGATTACCTGTTCAGCAGTCTTATGGCTTGGGGGTAAAAACTGTTGAGAAGCCTTTTTTTTGTCCTAGACTTGGCACTCTGGTACTGCTTGCCATGCGGTAGTAGAGAGAACAGTCTATGACTGGGGTCTTAGACAATTTTTAGAGCCTTCCTCTGACACCGCCTGGTGTAGAGGTCCTGAATGGCAGGCAGCTTAGCCCCAGTGATGCACTGGGCCATACGCACTACCCTCTGTAGTGCCTTGCGGTCAGAGGCCGAGCAATTGCCGTACCAGGCAGTGACTTCCGGCGTATACAGACTTCCGGCGCCGACAGAGATGGCCGCCTCGCTTCGCATTCCTAGGAAACTATGCATTTTTTTTTTACGTGTTATTTCTTACATTGGTACCCCAGGTCATCTTAGGTTTCATTACATACAGTCGGGAAGAACTACTGAATATAAGGGCAACATCAACTCACCATCAGTACGACCAAGAATATGACTTTCCCGAAGCGGATCCTGTGTTCTGCATTTCACCCAGGACAATGGAATGGGTCCCAGTCTGCGACCCAAAACAAAGACGTCGTAAAAGAGGGAAACGAAGCGGTCTTCTGGTCAGGCTCCGGAGACGGGCACATCGCGCACCACTCCCTAGCATACTTCTCGCCAATGTCCAGTCTCTTGACAACAAGGTTGATGAAATCCGAGCAAGGGTAGCATTCCAGAGGGACATCAGAGACTGTAACGTTCTTTGCTTCACGGAAACGTGGCTCACCCGAGAGATGCTAACGGAATCGGTGCAGCCAGCTGGTTTCTTCACGCATCGCGCCGATAGAAACAAACATCTTTCTGGTAAGAAGAGGGGCGGGGGCGTATGCCTTATGGTTAACGAGACGTGGTTTGGTCACAACAACATACAGGAACTCAAGTCCTTCTGTTCACCGGATTTAGAATTCCTCACAATCAAATGTCGACCGCATTATCTACCAAGGGAATTCTCTTCGATTATAATCACAGCCGTATATATTCCCCCCCAAGCAGACACATCGATGGCTCTGAACGAACTTTATTTGACCCTTTGCAAACTGGAAACCACATATCCTGAGGCTGTATTCATTGTAGCTGGGGATTTTAACAAGGCTAATCTGAAAACAAGACTCCCTAAATTGTATCAGCATATCGATTGCGCAACCAGGTTTGGTAAAACCTTGGATCATTGCTATTCTAACTTCCGCGACGCATATAAGGCCCTCCCCCGCCCTCCTTTCGGAAAAGCTGACCGCGACTCCATTTTGTTGCTCCCTGCCTACAGACAGAAGCTAAAACAAGAAGCTCCCGCGCTCAGGTCTGTTCAACGCTGGTCCGACCAATCTGATTCCACGCTCCAAGACTGCTTCCATCACGTGGACTGGGATATGTTCCGCACTGCGTCCAACAACAACTTTGACGAATACGCTGATTTGGTGAGCGAGTTCATTAGAACGTGCATTGAAGATGTCGTTCCCATAGCAACGATTAAAACATTCCCAAACCAGAAACCGTGGAATGATGGCAGCATTCGCGTGAAACTGAAAGCGCGAACCACTGCTTTTAACCAGGGCAAGGTGACCAGAAACATGACCGAATACAAACAGTGTAGCTATTCCCTCCGAAAGGCAATCAAACAAGCTAAGCGTCAGTATAGAGACAAAGTAGAGTCGCAATTCAACGGCTCAGACACAAGAGGTATGTGGCAGGGTCTACAGTCAATCGCAGATTACAAAAAGAAAACCAGCCCCGTCACGGACCAGGATGTCTTGCTCCCAGGCAGACTAAATAACTTTTTTGCCCGCTTTGAGGACAATACAGTGCCACTGACACGGCCCGCAACCAAAACATGCGGACTCTCCTTCACTGCAGCCGACGTGAGTAAAACATTTAAACGTGTTAACCCTCGCAAGGCTGCAGGCCCAGACGGCATCCCCAGCCGCTCCCTCAGAGCATGCGCAGACCAGCTGGCTGGTGTGTTTACGGACATATTCAATCAATCCTTATCCCAGTCTGCTGTTCCCACATGCTTCAAGAGGGCCACCATTGTTCCTGTTCCCAAGAAAGCTAAAGGTAACTGAGCTGACTACCACCCCGTAGCACTCACTTCTGTCATCATGAAGTGCTTTGAGAGACTTGTCAAGGACCATATCACCTCCACCCTACCTGACACCCTAGACCCACTCCAATTTGCTTACCGCCCAAATAGGTCCACAGAAGATGCAATATCAACCACACTGCAGACTGCCCTAACCCATCTGGACAAGAGGAATACCTATGTGAGAATGCTGTTCATCGACTACAGATCAGCATTTAACACCATAGTACCCTCCAAACTTGTCATCAAGCTCGAGACCCTGGGTCTCAACCCCGCCCTGTGCAACTGGGTACTGGACTTCCTGACGGGCCACCCCCAGGTGGTGAGGATAGGTAACAACATCTCCACCCCGATGATCCTCAACACTGGGGCCCCACAAGGGTACGTTCTGAGCCCTCTCCTGTACTCTCTGTTCACCCACGACTGCGTGGCCATGCATGCCTCCAACTCAATCAAGTTTGCGGACGACACTACAGTGGTAGGCTTGATTACCAACAACGACGAGACGGCCTACAGGGAGGAGGTGAGGGCCCTCGGAGTGTGGTGTCAGGAAAATAACCTCATACTCAACTTCAACAAAACAAAGGAGATGATTGTGGACTTCAGGAAACAGCAGAGGGAGCACCCCCCTATCCACATCGATGGGACAGTAGTGGAGAGGGTAGTAAGTTTTAAGTTCCTCGGCGTACACATCACAGACAAACTGAATTGGTCCACCCACACAGACAGCGTGGTGAAGAAGGCGCAGCAGCGCCTCTTCAACCTTAGGAGGCTGAAGAAATTTGGCTTGTCACCAAAAGCACTCAAACTTCTACAGATGCACAATCGAGAGCATCCTGTCGGGCTGTATCACCGCCTGGTACGGCAACTGCTCCGCCCACAACCGTAAGGCTCTCCAGAGGGTAGTGACGTCTGCACAACGCATCACCAACTACCTGCCCTCCAGGACACCTACACCACTCGATGTCACAAGAAGGCTATAAAGATCCTCAAGGACAACAACCACCCGAGCCACTGCCTGTTCACCCTGCTATCATCCAGAAGGCGAGGTCAGTACAGGTGCATCAAAGCAGGGACCGAGAGACTGAAAAACAGCTTCTATCTCAAGGCCATCAGACTGTTAAACAGCCACCACTAACATTGAGTGGCTGCTGCCAACACACTGACTCAACTCCAGCCACTTTAATAATGGGAATTGATGGGAATTGATGTAAAATATATCACTAGTCACTTTAAACAATGCTACTTAATATAATGTTTACATACATATGAGATGAATAATGTAGGGTATGTATATACTGTACTCTATATCATCTACTGCATCTTTATGTAATACATGTATCACTAGCCACTTTAAACTATGCCACTTTGTTTACATACCCTACATTACTCATCTCATATGTATATACTGTACTCGATACCATCTACTGCATCTTGCCTATGCCGTTTTGTACCATCACTCATTCATATCTTTATGTACATATTCTTTATCCCTTTACACTTGTGTGTATAAGGTAGTAGTTTTGGAATTGTTAGGTTAGATTACTCGTTGTTTATTACTGCATTGTCGGAACTAGAAGCACAAGCATTTCGCTACACTCGCATTAACATCTGCTAACCATGTGTATGTGACAAATAAATTTGATTTGATTTTGATTTGATGCAACCGTTCAGGATGCTCTCGATGTTGCAGCTGTAGAACCTTTTGAGGATCTCAGGACCCATTCAAATCTTTTTAATTTCCTGAGGGGGAATAGGCTTTGTCGTGCCCTCTTCACGACTGTCTTGGTGTGTTTGGACCATTCTAGTTTGTTGTTGATGTGGACACCAAGGAACTTGAAGCTCTCAACCTGCTCCACTACAGCCCCGTCGATGAGAATGGGGTTGTGCTCGTTCCTCCTTTTCCTGTAGTCCACAATTATCTCCTTAGTCTTGGTTACATTGAGGGATAGGTTGTTATTCTGGCAACACCCGGCCAGGTCTCTGACCTCCTCCCTATAGGCTGTCTCGTCGTTGATCAGGCCTACCACGGTTGTGGGGACAGGCTATCTAGATCATACAATTTGACCACATGATTATGGAGCTTTTCTTTGTTTGCTTTTGAGGAAACTAATAGGCTCTTTTCGCATTTGTTACGATAATAATCCACATAAAGTCCAATCATTTGTTAAATGAGAGGCATGTGTGAAAGTGAAAACTTTATTGAAATACTAAAAAAAAGACAGATAATGGGTGCTGATCTCGCACTGTTGGAAGGTTTGGCACACGCTGCACTTCGCAGAGAGTGCGTTTTTAGAGATAGGTGGGATTTCTTTGTGCCGAAAGTACAGATGGCTCATCAGATATCGTTTCACAAAACCAATTTTATAGGACTTTTGGGAGGATTTGAGACCTACTTTATAAAGGCAAAAGCATGATTTAGATGTGCATCCAAGTGCTATCCACTCTAGGGTTTTTGGCAAAGGGCACTTTTCAACAGGAGCTTGCCGATTGGCATTTTGCAGCTCTTCAGGTTGAAGTCAAGAGGGGTTTCTTTGCCATGATGCCATCAATGGGTTCCCAAATACGAACGGAGGCATAGACGGCCCCCACATCGCCATAAAACAACCATCCCAAAACGATTTCAACTATGTGAACAGAAAAGGCTTCCACTCTTAATGTTCAGGTTATGTGAAGCGCAAAAGACGCTGCTTAATATGGTGGCAAGGTGGAACGCACCACTCGTTCATTCTGCAGAACAGCAATGTTGGCCTATAAGCCTACAGGAGGGGGCCGTTGAGGCTGGATGTTGCCTACTCATTTAAAGTCCTCTCTATGTTTTTAGTTTTACTGGTCAAGGCACAACTGAGCGAATAAAACCTTTTGGTTGTAACTCAATCTCTGACACTAGCACCTCTATTTCAGTCACTAAAAAGGTATTATTTTTTTCTGGTTGCGCCATTGTATTTCATGGTATGGCATTGTATATTCCCCAGGGGCTTTCAAGGGAAGATTTTGACCATATATGGCTAATTAGAGGCATTTTGAAATGCAAATAGCCGAGGTCTTGCATGAGCACTGAGACCAATTGGTATTTCTCAATCTCCTAACGGTGTGCGTAAAAACGGTGTGTACCAACATTCCAAATTCTATTCATAAGTAGTATTTTAGAATAGTTTCTATGCAATATTGATAAATGAGGCCTCAAGTACGTGTGCCGACGATTTACACTGATCATGGCCTGAAGCCGAAATGTTTGTGTTTTGTTTTCATCTTTCATTATGCACTAGGATTTTTTAGGCACCATGATGTTTTAATAAACATCTTTATTTTGCATTCAAGTCTCAGTTTTGGATTTATTCCTGTTTTCAACAGCGTGAAGGTCACCATCTGTTCCATTGGCTTTCCCGCCATAAATGTCCGAAAGTAACAAATGTGGAGAGCGCACAGGAGAAAACAGACAACTTCTATAACACCCTGAATCACATCATTGCAGTTTACTTCCCAAAACAGGTGGTTAGGATGCATGCACAGCAGATGATACTGGTGGTAGGAGCTATAAAAGGACAGGCTAACAGTAATGTCATGAATAGAAGAGTACCAAACACGTCAAACACATGTTTGACTCCGTCCCATCATTCCATTCCAGCCATTACAATGAGCCCATCCTCCTATAGCTCCTCCCACCAGCCTCCACTGATGCACAGGATAAGGAGTGGATTTCACTTAGACTCAAAGAGCTGATTAAAAAGCAGACAGAAAGCCTTCAGTGAAAAAGAAAAACCCAGAGAGATCAGAGATTGGTATATTGTAATTACTTCGCCACCATGGCCTATTTATTTCCTTAACTTACCTCATTTGCACTCACTGTATATAGACTTTTTGTTTTATTTTGTTCTACTGTATTGTTGACTGTATGTTTTGTTTATTCCATGTGTAACTCTGTGTTGTTGTATGTGTCGAATTGCTACGCTTTATCTTGGCCAGGTCGCAGTTGCAAATGAGAACTTGTTCTCAACTAGCCTACCTGGTTAAATAAAGGTGAAATAAAAAAAGAAAATGAAATCAAAGCAGCAAGATCAACATTCTACCACACCAAAATCCCCCCAAAAAGAAGAGGGAGATCCCAGCCACATGGTACCATCAAATTAAAGAGAACCATTCTGCCATTCTGTCAGAGAACCATTCTGTCATTGCCAATGCTATAAATGACAAGTTTTCATCGGTCACCACATCATTACCACCACTAAACCTGTCAGACCTACCTGCATTCTTGCCAGCTATGCCACTCTCTACTGTTGAACAATAGGACATGCACAGGAGACTACTCTCCGTTCCAACCAGAAAAGCCCCAGGTCCAGATTCATCAGGAAATTTGTAGTTGAAATATCCATCCCCCCTGACAGTCATCTTCAACACCTCCCTGTGTGAAGGAGTAGTTCCACATCAATGGAAAGAGGCAATAGTGGACCCCCTGCCAAAAAGTAATCTACTGAGCCTTGACCAGCTGCGGCCCCTCTCACTCACTCCTCTTCTGGCAAAAATGTGTGAAGGTTTTGTTGCTGAATGGGCAACACAGGATACCCAAAATAACCATCTCCAACCAACAGTTTGGCTGCCTCAAGGGATGCTGAACCACCCAGTGCCTTGTAAGCATTGCAGACTAGCTGTACAGAAGAGCACACACCAGAGGCACTTCCAGCACATGGGTCCTGACAGACTAAAACAAGGTCTTTGATCTTGTGGATCACACCATTGCAAGTATCTGTCAGACCAGAGATCATGCCATGGATTTGTAACTTCCATTCCGTCCGTAGCCAAGTGACAAAATACCATGAGACTCAATAACTCTGGGCCCAATAACTAACCTATGGCCTCCTCCAGGGCACAACAATTGGTCCAAATGTATTCGTGGCTCACGTCAATGGTGCATCAGATGATACGCTATCCAACTCCTGGGCCTTTGTGGATGACCTGAACCTCATCGAATCAAGACATACAGTTGAAGTCGGAAGTTAACATACACTTAGGTTGGAGCCATTAAAACTCGTTTTTCAACCACTTCGTACATTTCTTGTTAACAAACTATAGTGTTGGCAAGTCGGTAAGGACATCTACTTTGTGCATGACAAGTAATTTTTCCAACAATTGTTTACAGACAGATTATTTCACTTATAATTCACTGTATCACAATTCCAGTGGGTCAGAAGTTTACATGCACTAAGTTGACTGTGCCATTAAACAGCTTGGAAAATTCCAGAAAATGATGTCATGGCTTTAGAAGCTTCTGATAGGCTTTTTGAAATAATTTTAGTCAATTGGAGGTGTACCTGTGGATGTATTTCGAGGGCTACCTTCAAACTCAGTGCCTCTTTTCTTGACATCATGGGAAAATCAAATCAGAAGAAATCAGGTGACCAAATACTTATTTTCCACCATAATTTGCAAATAAATTCATTAAAATCCTACAATGTGATTTTCTGGATTTTTTTTCTCATTTTGTCTGTCATAGTTAAAGTGTACCTATGATGAAAATTACACGCCTCTCTCATCTTTTTAAGTGGGAGAACTTGCACAATTGGTGGCTGACTAAATACTTTTTTGCCCCACTGTATATCCAGACTCTGCTTGCACTGGAACACAAGAGAAGTGACACAATTTCCCTACTTAATATTGCCTGCTAACATGCATTTCTTAATATGCAGGTTTAAAAATATTACTTTTGTGTTGATTTTAAGAAAGGCATTTATGTTTATGGTTAGGTACATTGGTGCAACAACAGTGCTTTTTTCACGAATACACTTCTTAATTCATCACTCATTTGGCTAAGTAGGCTGTGATTCGATGATAAATTAACAGGCACCGCATTGATTATTTGCAATGCAGGACAAGCTAGTTAAACTAGTAATATCATCAACCATGTGTAGTTAATCTCTAGTTATGTTAAGATTCATTGTTTTTTACAAGATACGTTTAATGCTAGCTAGCAACTTACCTTGGCTCCTTGCTGCACTCGCGTAACAGGTGGTCAGCCTGCCACGCAGTCTCCACGTGGAGTGCAATGTAATCGGCCATAATCGGCGTCCAGAAATGCAGATTACCGATTGTTATGAAAACTTGAAAATCGCCCCAAATAAAAATTGGCCATGCCGATTAATCGGTCAACCTCTAATACATACATCATGCAAAGAGACACTGTCCTGATGGCTAGTCCTATTGAGTGTTTGAGCTATTGCATAGCACTGGATACTTTTCTGTCTCTTTGCCAGCTAGCCTGACCTGCTCACCTTTAAAGGCAGGATACATGGGCACCATGTTGCTGGTAAGTAATGACTCTGCCTCTGTTCCATTGGCACCCAGATCTGCATATAGAAACATTAACATAAAATCTCTAACTTAAATAAACGCAGACACTTTAAAAACTTAAATTGATTTTAATTATCAACTGGTCTTTAAAAGTTTTATGAGACATTCCTGATCAAGCATTGGCAGCTGCTGCACAGCTGGCTACGCATGTACACTAATGTGGTATTTACCAAAGGGTGTGAGGGAGGTGATAGGTGATAGGGGTCTAACAAACAAAAAACATCCTTATGTACTTACTGGGTGAATGCAGCAGGCCGTAGGACAGGGCAGGGTTATCCCTGTATCTGACACAGTTCTGACTAGAGAGCGGTGCCACACGGACATCTGTACGGACACATGCCTCTGCTACTGGACTCAGTGGCTGGACTTTGTTCTGATAGGAGAGACGGGGAGAGAGAGAGACATAGAAAAAGGTTGTGCTAGAGACACTATTTCTGCTTAATGATTCCAGTTCTTGAGATCATGTACAAGTTGTGTGGAGTTGGTTTCTTTCGTCACCACCTTTTTGCCCTATACAAAGTGTCGAAAGTATTCCACAGGGATTCTGGCCCATGTTGACTCCAAGGATTCTCCCAGTTGTGTCATGGTGGCTAGATGTCCTTTGGGTTGTGGCCCATTCTTGAGACACACTGGAAACTGTTGAGCGTGAAAAACCCAGTAGCATTGCAGTTCTTGACACAAATCAGTGCGCCTGGCACCTAATACCATACCCATTTTAAAAAGGCACTTAAATATTTTGTCTTGCCCATTCACCATCTGAATGGCACAGATACAAAATCCATGTCTATGGTATAACGTCTTAATCTTTCTTCAACCTGTCTCTTCCTCTTCATCTACACAGACTGAAGTGGATTGAACAAGTGACATTAATAAGGGTTCATAGCTTTCACCTGGTCGGTCTATGCCATGGAACGAGCAGGTGTTCTTAAAACCTCTAAAAGTACGAAGATAACATTTTGAATTATTTTCGGATGACGGATAATTTAGCTATTTGATTTCGAATTTTAGGAACCTTTTAGGTATCAAAACAATACTTATAGCCCATGGAAATGCATTTAATAACACATTCATAAATGCCAAAAAAGACAGTCAAAATAAATCCTAAGGAATAAGGTTTTGAAGTGTCTGTCCTATATCTTCCATCCGTTTGTCTACCTTCAGAAGAGTCCCGTGACATTTGTGGGGGTTGTAGAGCAAAACGGAGAACACCATCGTGTTCGTGAGAGTCTCCCGTTTCCATAGAGTAGTCTTAACAGTTTGTAGATCATTCGGACGCTACAGCCGTGTCTCATGGTCTAGTAAACACCGCTGTAGCTCGGCCATCTTCCACCACAGATGTGGAAGGCCGACATTGGCAGATGCAGTGGATTGAGACGTAGTCCATGCAAAAATCTCTCTAGCTTATACTGATGGAGATTTTTTTATTATGCTACTTATGGCGTGTCAATAGACTTTTAAGGATTCATGTTTTATATACTCAGTGTTTGATAGTGCTTTTCTGCTTGCTTAGTTAATAAAAGCACCAAAAAAAAAAAACGTACATCATGTAGTTGTTTCCTTCCTTTTAGACAGATAGTAAATGGAATAAAAGGAGGATATTGCGAAAGCCTGAGATAGTTAAAGAAAAATATATACTATAGAGAGACGTCCTCTCTCCATTAAAATCAGCTCTCAGTACTGATTTATGGTGAGGTTCTCACCACATAATGAGTAACACAAGATGCTGTGAAAGCCAGCACGAGTGGAGAAGATCTACAGCCAGCTAGCAGGGTCTGGGCGGCAGCTCAGCCCTTCACACCAGCACTTCATACACAGCTTTACAACCTCTTTCATGTTCTAGCCAAAACACTAACAAGAGAGCAGCAAATACAGCCAATGCATCTCCAACACGACACACTATCTATCTATCTTTAGACATAAAAGAAAGTGTAATGGTTCAGAACTACGCTCGCATGATGGGAAACATTTGTTGAGATTCTGAAGACTTACATTAGCTCCCCAGAGCTAATACCTTGGGTTTAGTTTAGCAGGCTAACACACACCATGGTATGAACACCGGTCGCTCACACAAGAAGAAAACGACTCACCAGTGGGTTAATTGTATAGGCGACCCATAACGGCATGAGAATATCTTTGCTGTAACCGTTGACGTAGTCGGCGTGGTGAAGGATGCAGTAGTCTGCATTCTCCTGGAGAACTCGAGGGATTCCATATGGTAGGTGAAGAGCCTTGGCTCCGGAATCTGAGGGAAGGGAGGGCTTGATTAAAAATGAAATCTATAACAAAATAGATCCATGATTACGCTATTAAAAATAGACAACAGTGTGTACTCACTGGAATTAGCCTTGATGAGTTGCCTGTTCATAGTCTTCTCCTGAAACAGGCATTTTCAGCATGTTAGTGGGTCTCCTGTGTTTCAATCAGTCAACTTATGTCCTTCTAATGAGTGCTGCTGGGTTATCAATCATACAAAGTGAGGATAAGTGTGATTAATACTGAGGATTTGGAGCATTAACTTCTTTGGGACTCGGGGGCAGTATTGAGTAGCTTGGATGAATAAGGTGCCCAGAGTAAACTGCCTGCTACTCAGGCCCAAAAGCTAGAATATGCATATAATTACTCGATTTAGATAGAAAACACTCTGAAGTTTCTAAAAACTGTTTGAATGATGTCTGTAAGTATAACATAACTCATATGGCAGGCCAAAACTTGAGAAAAATATCCAACCAGGAAGTGGGAAATCTGAGGTTTGTAGGTTTTCAAGTCTTTGCCTATCCCAATATACAGTGTCTATGGGGTCATATTGCACTTCCTAAGGCTTCCACTGGATGTCAACAGTCTTTATAACCTTGTTTCAGGCTTCTACTGTGAAGGTAGAGCGAATAAGTGCTGTTTGAACCAGGTGTCTGGCAGAATGCCATGAGCTGAGTCATGCGCGTGGCCGTGAGGGTTAGCTGCGTTCCTTTTCATTTCTAAAGACAAAGGAATTGTCCGGTTGAAAAATTATTGAAGATTTATGAACATCCTAAAGATTGATTCTATACATCGTTTGACATGTTTCTACGAACTGTAATATAACCTTTTTGACTTTGTCTGAACTAAGTGATCGCGCATTGAGCATTTGGATTACTGGGCTAAACGCGAGAACAAAAAGGAGGTATTTAGACAAATGATGGACTTCATTGAACAAAACAAACATTTATTGTGGAACTGGGATTCCTGGGAGTGCATTCCGATGAAGATCATCAAAGGTAAGTTAATATTTATAACGCTATTTCTGACTTTTGTGACACCTCTCCTTCTTTGGAAAATGGCTGTGTTTTTCTGTGGCTAAGGTGCTGACCTAACATAATCGCAAGGTGTGCTTTCGCCGTAAAGCCTTTTTGAAATCTGACAAAGCGGTTGCATTAAGGAGAAGTTTATCTATAATTCCATGCATAACACTTTTATCTTTTATCAATGTTTATTATGAGTATTTCTGTAATTTGATGTGGCTTTCTGCACTTTCACCGGATGTTTGTTTGAGACAATGCATTTCTAAACATAACACACCCATTTCAAATTAGGTTTTTGCACATAAAGATGAACTTTATCGAACAAAACACACATTTGTTGTCTAACATGGAGTCCTGGGAGTGCCATCCGGTGAAGATCAAAGATTAGTGATTCATTTTAACGCTATTTCTGTCTTTTGTGACACCTCTCCTTCATTTGAAAATGGCTATGTTTTTCTGTGGCTAGGTGCTGACCTAACATAATCGCAAGGTGTGCTTTCGCAGTAAAGCCTTTTTGAAATCAGACACTGTGCCTGGATTAACGAGAAGGTTACCTTTAAAATGGTGTATAATACTTGTATATTTGAGGAATTTTAATTATGAGATTTCTGTTGTTTTGAATTTGGTGCCCTGCAATTTCACTGGCCGTTGGCTAGGTGGACGCTAGCGTCCCACATATCCCAGAGAAGTGAATGACAGGACAGACCCTCTGACTCCTCCCATCCCATCCCTGCTCCATTAGGGAGGATGTGAGTTTGATTACCACCCCCGACTGTACTCCCTGGTCGTACCGCTGCTTTGGTGTGGACGCTGCAGCTGCAGCCCAGATTGTCAGAAGGGGCAGGGCCACTCGCCTCACAGGTGGAGTCAGAGGAGAGCTCAGCTGGGTACACAGGGAGGTGGGGAGGGTTCTTCAGCAGGTGGTTCAGACTCCCGTGGGTCCCGTTGTTAGGAGCAGGGGGAATGTCCAACAAATCTGACAGGCAGAGAGAAAGAGAAAAAAAGAGATGAGACTTGAAAAGGTATTTTCTCTAACTTAGTTAGCTAACTGTACATAACAGCAGTGTGTCTTGCAGATGGCAGGTGCAGTGTTGGGACTATGGACTATGCACTCGCACCTGCTGAACTGGTACATCCTCTTTGAAACTTATCACAATGTTGAGAAATAGAAAAGTGGACTCCGAGTTCTGCATAAAAGTGGTTGAAATTACGTCATAATGAGTGTAAAACCAGATTGGCTGCTGGAATGGTTTAACTTTAGAAAAGCAATCCTTTCTTAGCCTTGTTACAAGTATGTTTAGATATTGTTCCACTCTGTTGGCAAGAGAAGAAACAGACTGGCACCCAGGCTAATCTTTTCTAGTTACGCAAGAGGACATTGCCCCCTGCGCCCATGTTAAACGATCCATTGACTAACAGGCTTACCACACAGGAGGTTGTAGACTTCAATGTTTTCAAAAGGTGCAACGTTAGTCTTGTATTTCAGCCCTGGTCCATAACCAATGAAAATGGTCTAAAAAAATACAAAAACAAAATGAATGCACTTTCACAAGAATAATTGACACATGCTATTCATAACAGTGGAGTAAACATGTGTAATGTATATAGCAACAAAAAAAACAACGCTGAACCGCTGAACCCCAATTAACCTTTTGCATGTGCTACATTTTTATTTTCGCCTAAATAATTTATGAGATAGCCATAAACAATAACTGGTAATGTTGCATAGTTTTACAAAATGTCTGAAACTCAGCCTTCTGGATTATAATTTTTTTGTTGCTGAACACACAAGCTCAAGTAAATAGTTCAAATGTTATGAAAATAAGATTTTTTCCCTATTCAACAAAAGTGGGGCAATAGGGCTTGAATTGCCTTAAAGTCTTTCTAAATATAGTAAAAATCTAATTAAACAAGTAACTAAGATTTCACATTGCTTATAATAAATATGATCATACTTAGTGACAGTGCAATATTGGACTATTTAATGTAACTGACAGGGAATTTTCTCCTAAACATCCACTGAGGAGCGCAGAGACGCCATTGAAATGTGTTCAGACTTGTTACACCTTTCAGCTTTATGCACAAAGTGACTTCATCTCTTGGTAACCAAGACAAAATGGTCTTCTTTCAATTCTATGTGAGAGCAAAATTGCAAGATTATGTTATAATACTGTAATTGCATCAAATGGTTGTTTTATGCAACATAATAAGGGGTTGTTAGAACACTCATGTCTGTGTGTTCTACTGAAAGTGGGCCTCTAGAAGATTTAACACTGACAGTGGATTTACGATGGATTGGTGATAAAGACCGCATTCCCTAGCATGATTAGTGTCTGTGTGCCTGACTGGAAGGTACCAGGGAGAGATGGCTCGGGGCCAGACCCTTGTCTCTACACAATGAGGACAGCATTTACAGCAGATACTGTTTGCTGTGAATTATTAGTAACCTTGTGACCCATTCCATACATCTGTTGTTTGCCATGTAGACCTTTGCTATAAAAGGCCATGGTATCTTTTGTCGTTGGGCTCTCAACGAATGAAGCAAAAACAGTTTTTTTTTATGTTTGCACATGTATAAAAAAACATTTACTAGGTACTTTGTTGGAGCACATTTGGCAGCGATTACAGCCTTCAGTCTATACTAAATATATTTATAAGTCACCAAATAATTTATTAAAATATAGTAAACCATTGCAAAACAGTGTAACTTCAACAACACTGTCTGGGCTAGCACCATGGTTTAAACGGAGGAGAGCTAGCTTCCGACCTTCTCTGGCTACATTGATTTCAATACAAAACCCAGGAGGCTTGTAGGCCTCACCCCCTTCCATAGACATACATGGTAATTATAACCACTTCCGGAGGACATCCTCCAACCAATCAAAGCTTTTGCAATATGAACTGACATGTTTTCCATTCAATCATAGAATTAGGATCAGAGAACGAGCGAATGTGTTGTGTTGGGATTGTGCCACAGAGCATTATGGGTTCTATGTGTTGAGAAGCTTGGTGACATTGCTGGACAGAGATTAAGAGTGAAGAGTGATAGTTGAGCATTTTGGGGATATTATTATTCTTTATTTGTGTGTCCAGTTAGTGCAATTATTTAAATGTTTATTTTATTTAACCTTTATTTAAATAGGCATGTCAGTTAAGAACAAATTATAATTTACAAATGTGTCTTGCTAACTTCAGTAGCTAGCTGTACCCACCTGATAACTGCACACTTGCGCTGATAGCTTTCTCCGCCAGAGTGGCCAATGCTGCCGAAAATGTTGCAGATTTTTTGTTAAAGAACCCCTTTCATTCTATGGAGTGTACGGAAAAGGTGCGAATTAAAAGTGAGGGCTGACCTCTGCCTGAGATCAGTTTCATGAAGAATGAAAGGGTGAGGGCATTCATTACCAACTGGTATCAAAAGTATATCTGGGTAACAGGGAGCCTTTCATCAAGCCGACTGTATTGCTGGCCTTGCCTGCTTTTTGGAAAGTCTGCGCCTTGGTCGAAAGGTGGGTACAGTGACCTGAAAGGTGGGTACAGTGACGTGAAAGGTGGGTACAGTGACCTGAAGAACATCGATCGTTAAGCAAACAGCAGAACAAAAGGGACCATATACAGTGCCTTGCGAAAGTATTCGGCCCCCTTGAACTTTGCAACCTTTTGCCACATTTCAGGCTTCAAACATAAAGATATAAAACTGTATTTTTTTGTGACGAATCAACAACAAGTGGGACACAATCATGAAGTGGAACGACATTTATTGGATATTTCAAACTTTTTTAACAAATCAAAAACTGAAAAATTGGGCGTGCAAAATTTTAAAAAAAATACAGTTTTATATCTTTATGTTTGAAGCCTGAAATGTGGCAAAAGGTTGCAAAGTTCAAGGGGGCCGAATACTTTCGCAAGGCACTGTAAATGCCCACATCCGAGTCAAGCTGCATCGATTATGACGAAGGTCTGCGGGTTTGAACTGCGCAACACAAGAAAGTAAGAAGACGCAGCAATGTTTTGAAGCAGCTTATCAACGCCACTGCGTTTTTAGGCATGCAAGAACTTGCTTTTAGAGGACACGACGAAGGAGCAAGTTCCGCCAACAAGGGCAATAACAATCAACTTGCAGAGGTAATTGCACGTTACGATGCCTTACTTGCTGAACATCTTGAACTTTTGATTGTCTTTTCTGGGATGTCGAAAATAATTCCTAATGATTTGATAGCTACAATCATATCATCCATTAAAAATGAGATTAAAGAGAGAGGTTGACGCAGTGCATTTTTCCCCCCGCGTGCGCTGAAGTAGGCTTTCCACTTTGATCCGGTATTTATTTTGCAAAGATAACACAATCCCTCCGGACAGACACGCAAAAACTCATGACAAATGTTGCAGCAGCCTAGGCTATACCTAAACATTAGAAATCTGACATGCTGTATGGGATGAAAATGAGAATTTTTCCATCTGATCAACTGTAGACTACTAATAAGAGCAGCTGCATACAGCCTATGCGCCCAGTCCGTCTGGTCAGGGTAACTAATTGGTAATTTATAGTCCATTTGTGTGTCAGGAAAAAATGTGAATGTGATCAAATGTTGATTATATTCAAAATTGGGTTGGCTAGGCTGCCTATACGATTTTAAGCTAAAATTAATCAAATCAACATAATTGTGACGACAGATGTGAGTAAATGTTTTAAGGCCTACAGTTGCATAGGCCAGAATGATGCAAACATGCATAACGCAAGCTCAGCCCTGTGAGTTCTATTGTCTATCAGTTGTTGTCTATGTGTCTGGGTAGAGGAAATCCCCCTCCTGATCTAGTCTAAATATAATTTATATGAACAAATATAAGGTAGCTGCAGTTTGAATGGGTTCATTAATGATTAGGAAAAACCAGTCCCAACATAGCCCATATAAAACTTTTTACAACTGATTAATCACTGTCATACATTATAGGGTCCAGAGTTTTCCTAGTTATGTTAACATAAGGAAAAAACTAACTAAGGAAAAAAACTCCAGGCCCCAGGGGGTAAAAATTTCCCCACTGTTCTGGGACCTATGGTGCCACCAGTCTGCTTGCAGTTGACAGTTATTGTCAGGTATGTAGATGAACAGGGCTTTATTCAGGAATGAGTCTTGGGCTACTTTGAGGTGTCAAATGGGTGAGATGCGCAGTCTGTGTTTGACTTTATGAATTTTGAGATGTCGGAGTTTAACTTCATTGAGAAACTCGTGCCCAAACCTACGATGGCACAGCTGTAATGGAATGTATCTGCTATTTGTATTTACAGCTAGGTCCCATGGATTAAGAGGTGATGACCACTCCACTACCATTGTCAACGTTCTCCTGACATGAACTGAAGCCATGTCTCATGCACCTTCTCATCCACTGGCACATTGAATGTTCCCTCTCCAAGCACTGAGTAGACCTGTCAATTTTCCCTCATTACTATATGTAGAGTCAATCACATACACAATCACATTATTACACATCAATGATTTTACTCCTTGCTTGGACTAACTCATTCTTAGCTCTTTTGTCTAACTGTGTAGTGTGTTGTGTAATTGTTTTTTGTCTTCCCAATCAAATCCTGTCCTGCACTGAAGTCAAGCCTCTGAACACCTTAACTCATACCCTCCCTCATGCAATCACTGCTGTGATCCCTTCCCCATAATATTGTACCATAAATGTCTTTATTAAATGCTTTAGGTTAAAATTATTTGACGACATTTGAAAGACACTTGTCTCCATGCGTTCTGTGCCTATACCGTGGTCTCCCATACTCCGAAATTTCTCAAGTCACCATCCGCCACTGAAGTCTTCAGGTGCCTTTTGGCAAACTCCAAGCGGGGCTGTCATGTGCCTTTTACTGAGGAGTGGCTGACCACTATACCATAAAGGCCTGATTGGTGGAGTGCTGCAGAGATGGTTGTCCTTCTGGAAGGTTCTCCCATTTCCAGAGGAACTCTGTCAGAGTTACCATCAGGTTCTTGGTCACCTCCCTGACCTCTCCCCGATTACTCAGTTTGGCCGGGTGGCCAGCTCTTGGAGGATCCAAACATCTTCCATTTAAGAATAATAGAGGCCACTGTGTTCTTTGGGGACCTTCAATGCTGCAGAAATGTTTTTGGTATCCTTTCCCAGATCTGTGGCGACACAATCCTGTCTTGGAGCTCTTCGGACAATTCCTTTGACCTCATGGCTTGGTTTTTGCTGTGACATGCACTGTCAACTGTGGGACCTTATATAGACAGGTGTGTGCCTTTCCAAAACATGTCCAATCAATTGAATTTACCACAGGTGGACTCCAATCAAGTTGTAGAAACATCTCAAGGATGTTCAATGGAAACAGGATGCACCTGAGCTCAATTTTGAGTCTCATAGCAAAAGGTAAATAAGGTATATTTTTTATTTTTAGATTATTTTTGAATGTTTTTGTTTTGTCATTATAGGGTATTGCGTGTAGAATGAGGAGGACATTTTTTAATGTAATACATTTTAGAATAAGGCTGTAACATAATAAAATGTGGAAAAAGTCAAGGGGTCTCAATACTTTCCGAAGGCACTGTATAAAGGCAAGGGACCCTACGACGTTCAGAGCGCTTTGTACACAAATGTCAGCCGGATCCGTTCCAGAACTGCTCAAAGTCCCCCATTAACATCTTAACCATCTCATTTAGTTAGAATTTCCCCCCACATACAGTGGGGCAAAAAAGTATTTAGTCAGCCACCAATTGTGCAACTTCTCCCACTTAAAAATATGAGAGAGGCCTGTAATTTACATCATAGGTACACTAGAACTATGACAGACAAAATGAGGAAAGAAATTCCAGAAAATCACATTGTAGGATTTTTTATGAATTTATTTGCAAATTATGGCGGAAAATAAGTATTTGGTCAATAACAAAAGTTTCTCAATACTTTGTTATATACCCTTTGTTGGCAATGACAAAGGTCAAACATTTTCTGTACGTCTTCACAAGGTTTTCACACACTGTTGCTGGTATTTTGGCCCATTCCTGCATGCAGATCTCCTCTAGAGCAGTGATGTTTTGGGGCTGTTGCTGGGCAACACGGACTTTCAACTCCCTCCAAAGATTTTCTATGGGGTTGAGATCTGGAGACAGGCTAGGCCACTCCAGGACTTTGAAATGCTTCTTACGAAACCACTCATTCAATGCCCTTGCTGATGGAAGGAGGTTTTCACTCAAAATCTCACGATACATGGCCCCATTCATTATTTCCTTTACACGGATCAGTCGTCCTAGTCCCTTTGCAGAAAAACAGCCCCAAAGCATGATGTTTCCACCCCCATGCTTCACAGTAGGTATGGTGTTCTTTGGATGCAACTCAGCATTCTTTGTCCTCCAAACACGACGAGTTGAGTTTTTACCAAAAAGTTATATTTTGTTTTCATCTGACCATATGACATTCTCCCAATCTTCTTCTGGATCATCCAAATGCTCTCTAGCAAACTTCAGACAGGCCTGGACATGTACTGGCTTAAGCAGGGGGACACGTCTGGCACTGCAGGATTTGAGTCCCTGGCGGCGTAGTGTGTTACTGATGGTAGGCTTTGTTACTTTGGTCCCAGCTCTCTGCAGGTCATTCACTAGGTCCCCCCGTTGGGTTCTGGGATTTTTGCTCACCGTTCTTGTGATCATTTTGACCCCACGGGGTGAGATCTTGTGTGGAGCCCCAGATCGAGGGAGATTATCAGTGGTCTTGTATGTCTTCCATTTCCTAATAATTGCTCCCACAGTTGATTTCTTCAAACCAAGCTGCTTACCTATTGCAGATTCAGTCTTCCCAGCCTGGTGCAGGTCTACAATTTTGTTTCTGGTGTCCTTTGACAGATCTTTGGTCTTGGCCATAGTGGAGTTGAGTGTGACTGTTTGAGGTTGTGGACAGGTGTCTTTTATACTGATAACAAGTTCAAACAAGTGCCATCAATACAGGTAACGAGTGGAGGACAGAGGAGCCTCTTAAATAAGAAGTTACAGGTCTGTGAGAGCCAGAAATCTTGCTTGTTTGTAGGTGACCAAATACTTATTTTCCACCATAATTTGCAAATAAATTAATAAAAAAATCCTGCAATGTGATTTTCTGGATGTTTTTTTCTCATTTTGTCTGTCATAGTTGAAGTGTACCTATGAAGAAAATGACAGGCCTCTCTCATCTTTTTAAGTGTGAGAAGTTGCACAATTGGTGGCTGACTAAATACTTTTTTTTTTTTTTTAGAGGAGTGAGTAAAGTCGCAGGGATAATAATAACGACAACACATTCCAGGCGTGACCACGTAACAATACAACCCAAAAGGGAACAAAGCATACTGTTTAAAGTGATGATATTGGCTTATTTTGGGAAAGATTTTCTAAGGCCGGAAACATACACAGACAAATCCTAAAAACGAACAAGGAGATGCCAGGGAGAAATCGAGTAAAACCTAACATGGTAAAAATGTCTCTGGCACAACAACACAACCCGAATGGGAGGACATTGTACTGTTATAGGTGATGGTATTTCATTGGGCTTATTTTGGGAGAGACTTGCAAGTAGGAGAAATCTAACCATGGGAAAATAACATAACCCAAATGGAAGGACAGGGAACTATTTTGGGAGAGACTTACTAAGGCTCAGTCTGGGGGGAGTCAGTCTAGATGGTCTGATCTTTTCATAAAAGCATATACAGTTGAAGTTGGAAGTTTACATGCACCTTAGTCAAATACATTTAAACTCAGTTTTCACAATTCCTGACATTTATTCCTAGTAAACATTCCCTGTCTTAGGTCAGTTAGGATCACCGCTTTATTTTAAGAATGTGAAATGTCAGAATAATAGAGAGAATAATTTATATCATCACATTCCCAGCGGGTCAGAAGTTTACATACACTCAATTCGTATTTAGTAGCATCGCCTTTAAATTGTTTAACTTGGTTCAAATGTTTCGGGTAGCCTTCCACAAACTTCCTACAATAAGTTGGGTGAATTTTGGCCCATTCCCCCTGACAGAGCTGGTGTAACTGAGTCAGGTTCAATTCTGCCCACAAATGTTCTATAGGATTGAGGTCAGGGCTTTGTGATGGCCACTCCAATACCTTGACTTTGATGTCCTTAAGCCATTTTGCCACAACTGTGGAAGTATGCTTGGGGTCATTGTCCATTTGAAAGACCAAGCTTTAACTTCCTGACTGATGTCTTGAGATCTTGCTTCATATATCCACATAATTGTCTTCCCTCATGATGCCATCTATTTTGTGAAGTGCACCAGTCCCTCCTGAAGCAAAGCACCCTCACAACATGATGCTGCTACCCCCGTGCTTCACGGTTGGGATGGCGTTCTTCGGCTTGCATGCCTCCCCCTTTTTCCTGCAAACATAAAGATGGTCTTTATGGCCAAACAGTTCTATTTTTGTTTCATCAGACCAGAGGACATTTCCCCATGTGCATCTTTTTAAGTGGGAGAACTTGCACACTTGGTGGCTGACTAAATACTTTTTTGCCCCACTGTAGATACTTTTGTACCCGTTTCCTCCAGCATCTTCACAAGGTCCTTTGCTGTTGTTCTGGGACAGAACGCGTCTCCTTCCTGAGCGGTATGACGGCTCCTTCCTCCCATGGTGTTTATATTTGCGTGCTATTGTTTGTACAGATGAACGTGGTACCTTCAGGTGTTTGGAACCAGACTTGAATATTTTTTTCTGAGGTCTTGGCAGATTTCTTTTGATTTTCCCATGATGTCAAGAGAAGGGGCACTGGGTTTGAAGGTAGGCCTTGAAATACATCCACAGGTACACCTCCAATTGACTCATTATGTCAATTAGCCTATCAGAAGTTTCTAAAGCCAGGACATCATTTTCCGGAATTTTCCAAGCTGTTTAAAACTTCTTCGATATAGGGGGCGCTCTTTTAATTTTTGGATAAAAAAACGTTCCCGTTTTAAACAAGATATTTTGTCATGAAAAGATGCTCGACTATGCATATAATTGACAGCTTTGGAAAGAAAACACTCTGACGTTTCCAAAACTGCAAAGATATTATCTGTGAGTGCCACAGAACTGATGCTACAGGCGAAACCAAGATGACATTTCAAACAGGAAATGCCCCAGATTTTGAAGGCGCTGTGTTCCAATGTCTCCTTATATGGCTGTGAATGCGTCAGGAATGAGCTTACACTTTCTGTCGTTTCCCCAAGGTGTCTGCAGCATTGTGACGTATTTGTAGGCATATCATTGGAAGATTGACCATTTTACACTACATCTACCAGGTGCTCGCTTGGTGTCCTCCCTCGCAATTATTGCGTAATCTCCAGCTGCGTGTATTTTTCCATTTGCTTCCGAGGAGAAACCCAACTGCCACGAATTATTTATGATCGAATAGAATTGTGAAAAACACCTTGAGGATTGATTCTAAACAACGTTTGCCATGTTTCTGTCGATATTATGGAGTTAATTTGGAAAAAAGTTTGGCGTTGTAATGACTGAATTTTCGTTTTTTTTTCTTAGCCAAACGTGATGAACAAAACGGAGCGATTTCTCCTACACAAATAATATTTTTGGAAAAACTGAACATTTGCTATCTAACTGAGAGTCTCCGCATTGAAAACATCCGAAGTTCTTCAAAGGTAAATTATTTTATTTGAATGCTTTTCTTGTTTTTGTGAAAATGTTGCCTGCTGAATGCTAGGCTTAATGCTATGCTAGCTATCAATACTCTTACACAAATACTTGTGTAGCTATGGTTGAAAAGCATATTTTGAAAATCTGAGATGACAGTGTTGTTAACAAAAGGCTAAGCTTGTGAGTGAATATATTTCTTTCATTTCATTTGCGATTTTCATGAATAGTTAACATTGCGTTATGGTAATGAGCTTGAGGCTATGATTACGCTCCCGGATACGGGATTGCTCGACGCAAGAAGTTAAAGGCACAGTCAACTTAGTGTATGTAAACTTGAGTTATGCACAAAGTAGATGTCCTAACCGACTTACCAAAACTTTAACAATAAATTTAGGGAGTGGTTGAAAAACTAGTTTTAATAACTCCAACCTAAGTATATGTAAACTTCCCACTCAACTCTATGTTCCCTCTGGGTTCAGCAACAATAGCTTGATTTAACCTAAAGAATCTCCGACATAATTCAACCAACTGAGGCTCCTCAGTAGTAGCCTGGTCCCAGATCTGTTTGGAACATTTGGCATGATAATGACCATAGGAGTTGGCAAGAGAGCACAAACATATATGGGACCAGGCTAGGCTACCTCTGTAGTACTTTCATCATAGAACCTTGTCACGTCCAAATAAAAATTGCGTGGATCGTGCAGTGTTAATTCATCCTGGTCCTGGGGACCCAAAGGGGCACAGATTTTTGTTTTTGCCATAGCAATATACAGCGGATTCAAATGAGCAACTCATCCGCAAGCTTTGCCGATTTAAACCAGGTGTGTATACTAAGGCAAAAACAAAAAATGCAAAGTTTTCAATTCACTGCTGTAATTTCACACTGTATCAGCTGACATCCTTCTCCCCTCCCCTTCCCCTGACCTGCATGTTTTTGAAGACGTTATCCGAGCCGTGGAATCCACCACTGCAGTACTTGATTTCTTTAGGCTGGCTGTGGAGAAAGAGATGAAAAACCATTATCACATTCATAGAAAGGACAAACCACCTCCACAGAGTTATACACGGAGTGTAAAAAAACATTAGGAACCGCTTCCTGATATTGAGTTGCACCCTACATCACGACGAGACAACACGACACTACATTAAGAGAGACCTAAAGACGACAACATAGCATGGCAGCAACACATGACAACAACATGGTAGCAAGAATCATAGCTTTCACCTGTATTCCCCTGGTCAGTCTACAGTGGCTTGCGAAAGTATTCAACCGGTTGGCATTTTTCCTATTTTGTTGCCTTACATCCTGGAATTAAAATCGATCGGTTTGTATCATTTGATAACATGCCTACCACTTTGAAGATGCAAAATAGTTTTTATTGTGAAACAAACAAGACAAAAAAAACAGAAAACTTGAGCATGCATAACTATTCACCCCCCCAAAGTCAATACTTGTAGAGCCACCTTTTGCAGCAATTACAGCTGCAGGTCTCTTGGGGCATGTCTCTATAAGCTTGGCACATCTAGCCACTGGGATTTTTGCCCATTCTTCAAGGCAAAACTGCTCCAGCTCCTTCAAGTTGGATGTGTTCCGCGTGTACAGCAATCTAAGTCATACCACAGATACTCATTTGGATTGAGGTCTGGGCTTTGACTAGGCCATTCCAAGACATTTAAATGTTTTCCCTTAAACCACTCAAGTGTTGCTTAAGCAGTATGCATAGGGACATTGTCCTGCTGGAAGGTGAACCTCCATCTCAGTCTCAAATCTCTGGAAACAGGTTTCCCTCAAGAATTTCCCTGTATTTAGCGCCATCCATCATTCCTTTAATTCTGACCAGTTTCCCAGTTGCTGCCGATAAAAAACATCCCCACAACAGGATGCTGCCACCACCATGCTTCACCGTGGGGTAGGTGTTCTCAGGGAGATGAGAGGTGTTGGGTTTGCGCCAGACATAGCGTTTGCCTTGATGGCCAAAAATCTACATTTTAGTCTCATCTGACCAGAGTACCTTCTTCCATATGTTTGTGGAGTCTCCCACGTGCTTTTTGGTGAACACCAAACGTGTGCTTATTTTTTTTCTTTAAGCAATGGCTTTTTTTCTGGCCACTTCCGTAAATCCCAGCTCTGTGGAGTGTACGGCTTAAAGTGGTCCTATGGACAGATACTCCAATCTCCGCTGTGGTGCTTTGCAGCTCTTTCAGGGTTATCTTTGGTCTCTTTGTTGCCTCTGATTAATGCCCTCCGTGCCTGATCCGTACGTTTTGGTGGGTGGCCCCCACTTGGCGGTTTTGTTGTGGTGCCATATTCTTTCCATGTTTTAATAATGGATTTAATGGTGCTCCTTGGGAAGTTCAAAGTTTCAGATATTTTTTTTAGAACCCAACCCTGATCTGTACTTCTCCACAACTTTGTCCCTGACCTGTTTGGAGAGCACCTTGGTCTTCATGGTGCCGCTTGCTTGGTGGGGCCCCTTGCTTAGTGGTGTTGCAGACTCTGGGGCCTTTCAGAACAGTTATATATATATATATATATATATATATACACATACATACACACACACACACACAGATCATGTGACACTTAAATAAGGTCCACCTGTGTGCAATCTAACAAATTCTGTGATTTCTGAAGGTAACTGGTTACACCAGATCTTATTTAAGGGCTTCATAGCAAAGGGGGTGAATACATATGCACGCACCACTTTTCTGTTTTGTATTTTTTTGAATTTTTTGAAACTAGTTATTTTTTTCATTACACTTCACCAATTTGGACTATTTTGTGTATGTCCATTACATGAACTCCACATACAAACTATTTCAAATAACAGGTTGTAATGCAACAAAATAGGAAAAACGCCAAAGGGGATGAATACTTTTGCAAGGCACTGTAAGTCATGGAAAGAGCAGGTGTTCTGTACACTCAGTGTACATCTGCCATACAGTGTGTATACAACACTCAAATAGAGGGATTATCAATTGGACAGCTGTATAAACCAACCAAACTAAAATAGCCTCTCAAATCCTCAGTTGTGGCAACCTGATCAACAGGAAAAAGCTTTCCGTTCCCATTTCAGAAATCCCTAAATTCTGCCCAAACATTGGCAAAAAACAAATCATGTGTCCATGGCAACCACTTTGCCCACATCTAATTTCTGGTATGTTAATAAGCATTCTGTTAAGATAAGACAAGCTATCACTTATAATTTGTGGCAGCTGTTGAAAATTTCAGGGGTCATTGTTTCCAAGTCGTCTTGTCGAATATTGTCTCTTTGCAACAGACAGTTGAACCTAACAAGCAGGAAATATAAAGTGGGATGACATTTTGCCAGTACCTGTAACTACTTTCAAAGTGCATGTAGGGACAAGTGCATGTCGGCACAAAGTTTAAAGTGGAGGACACAAGTAGTTCTAATCAGTACGGATTAAATTGAGCCGTGATGAGTAGGCTAACTCAAGCAACTTTGAAAGGGTACTTATTTACTTAGGTTAGTAAACAGTAACAGTTACTGTGGCTTAATGCCAGAGTAAAGCCAAAAGTGCAGTTCAGGTTCTGTGATCACTCTAAAATGTCCTGTTTTAAGAAAACATAACACATATAGTGGGGTAAGGGATTTCAGAGAATCAGGCATAGACTTCAGAGAAAGACAAAGAGAAACAGAAAATAATATATCGCTGGATTTTGACATACAGTGCTGCCTGCCAACCAGGTTTCATGTAGAGATGGGCCCTCTCGATGCGCACGTTGTTAGCGAAGTGCATCCGTTTGGGGAGGTGCTCTTTTAGGTAGGGCCTCATGGGCTGGTCAGGGATCCTGCACTTCAAAACGCACAGCAAGAGGAGAGTGGAGAGTCAATGAAGGGGCCTGTCTGACATGAGGTAAGGCAAGCAGATAATTTTCAATTCATCCTATGAACACAGGAATCAATGGGGCACGAATACTTCACATACCGACAGATTCTTCACCAGGCCTTCATAGTCGACTGAGGGAATGAAAACAGACACGGTTGTTAACCCAAGGGTCATTCCCCGTCCCAAAACATTTTTTACGCCTTCCCCTTGGCCCCAACGTTCTTATGTTTGCAGATCTGGAAGGTCTGAGTGTCTTAGTTTTCACTAAGTGGATTTCATCTCTGCTCAAACAGAGAGAGAGAGATTTAAAAAAATACATTTTTAGTAGTTACAGTCTTGTCTCATCGTTGCAACTCCCGTACGGACTCGGGAGAGGCCATGCGCCCTCCGAAACACAACCCAACCAAGCCGCACTGCTTCTTGACACAACGCACATCCAACCCGGAAGCCAGCTGCACCAATGTTTCGGAGGAAACGCCACAGGGAGTCGCTAGTGTGCGACGAGACAAGGATATCCCTGTCGGCCAAACCCTCCCTAACCCGGACGACGCTGGGCCAATTGTGCGCCACCCCATTGGACTCCGGGTCGCGGCTGGCTGTGACAGAGCCTGGGCTCGAACCCAGAGTCTCTGGTGGCACAGCTAGCACTGCGAAGCAGTGCCTTAGACCACTGTGCCACCCGGGAGGCCTAGATTCAAATTTTTAGACAGAGGGATTTAAAATTGCTTACAGATCTGCAAACATCAAATTGTATTGGTCGCATACACCTATTTAGCAGTTGATTTGTGGGTGTGGTGACTATTTATCAGTTTGATGGCCTTGAGATTGAGAGACTGAAAAACAGATTCTGTCCCAGCTTTGAGGCACATGTACTGACCTAGTGGGGTGAACAGGCCAAGGCTTGTGTGGCTGAGGTCCTTGATGATCTTCTTGGCCTTCCTGTGACACTGGGTGCTGTAGATTTCCTAGAGGGCAGGCAGTGTGCCCCCGGCGATGTGTTGGGCAGACCACACCACCCTCTGCAGAGCCCTGCGGTTGCGGATGGTGCAGTTGCCGTACCAGGCGGTGATACAGCCCGACAGGATGCTCTCTATCTTTACAAGTTTGAGGGTCTTATGGGCCAAGCCACATTTCTTTAGCCTCCTGAGGTTGAAGAGGCGCTGTTGCGCCATTCTTCACCACACTTGTCTGTGTGGGTGGACCATTTCAGATGGTCAGTGATGTGTATGCCAAAGAACTTGAAGCTTTTCACCTTCTCCACTGCGACCCGTCGTTGTGAATGGGGGCATGTTCCCTCTGCTGCCTACTGAAGTCCACAATCAGCTCCTTTGTTTTGTTGATGGAGAGGTTATTTTACTGGGCCACTCCACCAGGGCCCTCACCTCCTCCCTGTAGGCTGTCTCGTTATTGTTGGTAATCAGGCCTACCATAGTTGTGTCGTCTGCAAACTCGATGATTGAGTTGGAGACGTGCATGGCCATGCAGTCATGGGTGAACAGGGAGTACAGGAGGGTGGATGAGTACACACCCTTGTGGGGCCCCTGTGTTGAGGATCAGCACAGTGGAGGTGTTGTTTCCTACCTCACCAAATGGGGGCAGCCTGTCAGGAAGTCCAGGACCCAGTTGTACAGGGCGGAGTTCCAACACAAGGCCCAGAGCTTAGAGGGTACTATGGTGTTGAAGACTGAGCTGTAATGAATGAACAGCATTCTTATATAGGAATTCCTCTTGTCCAGATAGTATAGGGCACTGCGATGGCGTTGTCCATGGATCTATTTGGGTGATATGCAAATTACAGTGGGTCTAGGGTGTTGGATAAGGTGGAGGTGATATGATCCTTAACTAGCCTCTCAAGGCACTTCATGACAGAAGTGAATGCTACGGAGCATGGTGGACATCTTGAAGCAAGTGGGGACAACAGACAGGTATAGGGAGAGATTGAATATGTCCGTAAACACTCCAGCCAGCTGGTCTGCACATGCTCTGAGGACAGGGCTAGGGATTTGGGTTGGGCTGTATACCGGGCTTTTTTGCTTTATTTGGCACCCCCTTGTGTCCTAAACCAGTAATATCGTATATCCCGGGGTGAGAGAAGGACGGTATGACAATATGAACATCTGGATACCGCCCACCCCTAATAGGCCTTCAGCCTTGCAAAAGTTAACACGCTTAAATGTCTGACTCACGTCGGTACGGAGAACGAGAGCTCACAATCCACGAGAGGGGTGGTGGCCTGCATCGGCGACACTGTGTTTCCTTCGAAGAGGGCAAAGGAGGGGTTTAGCTTGTGTGGGATGAAGACGTCAGTGTCCGCGATGTGGCTGGTTTTCCCCTTTATAATCCGATATTGTCTAGAGTCCCTGCCACATACAGTACCAGTCAAAAGTTGACACCTACTCATTCAAGGATTTTTCTTTATTTTTGCCATTTTCTACAATGTAGAATAATAGTGAAGACATCAAAACTATGAAATAACACATAACCAAAAAGTGTTTAAACTATTAAAATATATTTAATTTTTGGGATTCTTCAAAGTAACCACCTTTTCCCTTGATGACAGCTTTGCACACTTTGGCATTCTCTTCACCTGGAATGCTTTTCCAACAGTCTTGAAAGAGTTCCCACATATGCTGAGCACTTGTTGGCTGCTTTTCCTTCACTCTGTGGTCCAACTCATCCTAAATCATCTCAATTTGGGTTGAGGTCAGGTGATTGTGGAGGCCAGGTCATCTGATGCAGCACTCCATCACTCTCCTTCTTGGTCAAATAGCCTTTACACAGCCTTGAGGTGTGTTTTGGGTCATTGTCCTGTTGAAAAACAAATGATAGCGCAAACCAGATGGGATGGCGTATCGCTGCAGAATGCTGTGGTAGCCATGCTGGTTAAGTGTGCCTTGAATTCTAAATAAATCACAGAAAGTACCCCACACCCCCTCTATGCTTCACGGTGGGAACCATACATGCGGAGATCATCAATTCACCTACTCTGTGTCTCACAAAGACACGGCAGTTGGAACCAAAAATCTCAAATTTGGACTCATCAGACTAAAGGACAGATTTCCACCGGTCTAATGTCCATAGCTCGTGTTTCTTGGCCAAAGCAAGTCTCTTCTTATTATTGGTGTCCTTTAGTAGTGGTTTCTTTGCAGCAATTCGACCATGAAGGCCTGATTCACGCAGACTTCCCTGAACAGTTGATGTTGAGATGTGTCTGTTACTTGAACCCTGAAGCATTTATTTGGGCTGCAATTTCTGAGGCTAGTAACTATAATGAATTTAACCTCTGCAACATAACTTTGGGTCTTCATTCCCTGTGTCGGTCCTCATGAGAGCCAGTTTCATCATAGTGCTTGATGGATTTTTTGTGACAGCACTTGAAGAAACTTTCAAAGTTCTTGAAATGTTCCGGATTGATTGACCTTCATGTCTTAAAGTAATGATGGACTGTCATTTCTCTTGGCTTATTTGAGCTGTTCTTGCCATAATATGGAATTGGTCTTTTACCAAATAGGGCTATCTTCTGTATACCACCCCTACCTTGTCACACCACAACTGATTGGCTCAAACGCATTAAGAAGAAAGTCATTTTCACAAATTAACTTAACAAGGCACACCTGTTAATTGAACTGCATTCCAGGTGACTACTCCTTGAAGCTGGTTGAGAGAATGCCAAGGGTGTGCAAAGCTGTCAAGGCAAAGGGTGGCTACTTTGAAGAATCTCAACTATAAACAAATATATATATTTTGATTTGTTTAACACTTTTTTGGTTACTATACGATTCCAATATACTCGGAAGCGGTGGGTGGTATGAGGGTCGGACTACCTCGTCTCCGCCGGCTGTCTTGGAGCGGTCTCTGGGATAAGGGGGGGGGGGGGGGGGGGGGCGGTACGAATGAAGAAACCAATTCAGGAAAGTCATATTTCTGATCGACATGCCGGTGAGTTACCGTCGCTCTAATATCCCAAAGTTATTTCTGGCTGTATATACAGTGCCTTGCGAAAGTATTCGGCTCCCTTGAACTTTGCGACCTTTTGCCACATTCCAGGCTTCAAACAAAGATATAAAACTGTATTTTTTTGTGAAGAATCAACAACAAGTGGGACACAATCATGAAGTGGAACGACATTTATTGGATATTTCAAACTTTTTTAATAAATCAAAAACTGAAAAATTGGGCGTGCAAAATTATTCAGCCCCTTTACTTTCAGTGCAGCAAACTCTCTCCAGAAGTTCAGTGAGGATCTCTGAATGATCCAATGTTGACCTAAATGACTAATGATGATAAATACAATCCACCTGTGTGTAATCAAGTCTCCGTATAAATGCACCTGCACTGTAATAGTCTCAGAGGTCCGTCAAAAGCGCAGAGAGCATCATAAAGAACAAGGAACACACCAGGCAGGTCCGAGATACTGTTGTGAAGAAGTTTAAAGCCGGATTTGGATACAAAAAGATTTCCCAAGCTTTAAACATCCCAAGGAGCACTGTGCAAGCGATAATATTGAAATGGAAGGAGTATCAGACCACTGCAAATCTACCAAGACCTGGCCGTCCCTCTAAACTTTCAGCTCATACAAGGAGAAGACTGATCACAGATGCAGCCAAGAGGCCCATGATCACTCTGGATGAACTGCAGAGATCTACAGCTGAGGTGGGAGACTCTGTCCATAGGACAACAATCAGTCGCATATTGCACAAATATGGCCTTTATGGAAGAGTGGCAAGAAGAAAGCCATTTCTTAAAGATATCCATAAAAAGTGTCGTTTAAAGTTTGCCACAAGCCACCTGGGAGACGCACCAAACTTGTGGAAGAAGGTGCTCTGGTCAGATGAAACCAAAATTGAACTTTTTGGCAACAATGCAAAACGTTATGTTTGGCGTAAAAGCAACACAGCTCATCACCCTGAACAAACCATCCCCACTGTCAAACATGGTGGTGGCAGCATCATGGTTTGGGCCTGCTTTTCTTCAGCAGGGACAGGGAAGATGGTTCAAATTGATGGGAATATGGATGGAGCCAAATACAGGACCATTCTGGAAGAAAACCTGATGGAGTCTGCAAAAGACCTGAGACTGGGACGGAGATTTGTCTTCCAACAAGACAATGATCCAAAACATAAAGCAAAATCTACAATGGAATGGTTCAAAAATAAACATATCCAGGTGTTAGAATGGCCAAGTCAAAGTCCAGACCTGAATCCAATCGGGAATCTGTGGAAAGAACTGAAAACTGCTGTTCACAAATGCTCTCCATCCAACCTCACTGAGCTCGAGCTGTTGTGCAAGGAGGAATGGGAAAAATTTTCAGTTTCTCGATGTGCAAAACTGATAGAGACATACCCCAAGCGACTTACAGCTGTAATCGCAGCAAAAGGTGGCGCTACAAAGTATTAACTTAAGTGGGCTGAATAATTTTGCACGCCCAATTTTTCAGTTTTTGATTTGTTAAAAAAGTTTGAAATATCCAATAAATGTCGTTCCACTTCATGATTGTGTCCCACTTGTTGTTGATTCTTCACAAAAAAATACAGTTTTATATCTTTATGTTTGAAGCCTGAAATGTGGCAAAAGGTCGCAAAGTTCAAGGGGGCCGAATACTTTCGCAAGGCACTGTAATAATGCAAAGGACATTCTGAGCTAATAAAGGTGAGAAATAAGACAAAAAACAATACGTAATGCAAAGTTGCTTAGGAGCCATGAACAGGGCGACCATGTCTATCGGCTCCATCTTGTTATATATTATCAAAGGGTAAGGGCCAAGTGGAAGGAAGCAAATTGGAACCAGCTGTAACACTGGATGGCATTGCAATGTAAGGGTAGGAAGACAGTTGGAAGTGACACGCTATCATCAACAAAAACTCACAGGAGTAGAAGTCTTCAGGGACTCTCTTGGGTCGGATTCGTGCAGCAGGGCCTTGGACGACAGTGAAGTCATCCACGTTGTCCTGGTACGAGTTCACGAATGCAGCCTTCTTGCAGGAAGCTTCCTCCATTCCTGCAATTACAGTACACACACACACACACACACACACACACACACACACACACACACACACACACACACACACACACACACACACACACACACACACACACACACACACACACACACACACACACACACACACACACACACACACGTCAACAGTAAAGAAACAGTCGCTGTTGTTTGTATTGCTGTTCCTGGCAACTGGGCAGTCAGAGCAATAGGAGAAACAAGCAGAGAGAAATGTAGGACAATAAACGACAGTATAGGACTTCAAACGGCTCCATAATCCCACGGTCTTATCTGTACCAGATTTCAAAGAGAGAATAAAGCTGCAACAGAGGAAGTTCATATACAGTATGTCAGCATACTATTTACTTGAAATTGTTTACACTGACTATTGATACTAGGATTCCATCCTCATTTCATAATCAATCAATTTCAAAAGCAGATGTGAAAACGACAACCTTTTCATGACTAAAAATAACCCAAAGATCAATGCATCTGTGATAAAAGCCTAAATAAAAGGATATTCCCATATGCTGTATATAACCAACCAACAAACCCAACATCAAAATTACAACCCTGCAACGTGGACCTTATTACAAGGCCAGTTGAGCGGCCAGCAGCTATCGGCTCATCCTTTACACACATAATTACAAGACTAGACACGTCACATGTAATGCAGATGTTGCGAGCATCTTCTTCACAGACCTCTACTCTGTGAACCTCCCTGGCTTATTCACGCTCAGCTCACAGTCATGGTGTTCCAGCGTTCACACTGACCTTGTTTTTCAACGGTTTCCACTCTGGCATGTGATTTCCACGCAACAGGTGCTAGGTCTCAGCAAAAGCTGAGTATGTATGGCTGACAGTAAACATTCAAACACTCCCACAATGGAGGGACCTAAAGCAGAGGCTATAGCTTCGAGGGCAATATGGTAAAAAACATTTTTTACCTTTATTTAACTAGGCAAGTCAGTTAAGAACAAATTCTTATTTTCAATGACGGCCTAGGAACAGTGGGTTACCTGCCTGTTCAGGGGCAGAACGACAGATTTGTACCTTGTCAGCTCGGGGGTTTGAACTTGCAACCTTCCGGTTACTAGTCCAACTAGGCTACCCTGCCGCCGTAATATGGAAGAGTTCTACAAAAATATTGTGGATCTTGTGATAATATGCAAATATTGACTATGATGCTAAGTGCCATGTCATTTGTGCTACTAGTACTAGTACAATAAAAGCTGGTGCATGTAAATTAAAATAACTCCATAAGCAAGTTTGATAGTGGATTACTAGGTTATGAGGACAGTAATGTAGCCATTATATCATAGCTTGGGGATGTTTGTCATCATTCTCCTGGCAGATACCGACTTGCGATATGAGCTCATTGCTTTTATGGTTCACTAAGGAATGGAGGAGAATCTTTACTTCATCTTTTCTTCCCTAGACCTCTTTCATTTTGAGGAGTAGCAGATGCTCACGATTGCATCACTTCAGATTTACAGCAGAGCCATAAAATGAAGTACTTCAACACTTATCTTTCACGTCAAAAGACATTAAATTAATCAATTTCCTCTGCCTCCCTTGCTTCACTTTCCCATCCTACAGTATCTACCATTAATCTGAATGCTGTGCATAAATTAAGGATGCCGATTCTACTTTTGATCGCAGAGACCACAGACTAATACAGTACTGTCTGTGTACAGTGTGATCTGACTGTGTGTTGTGGCAACACTGCTCACCGTGGTCAGACAGGAGCACCAGGTTGACACAGTGGTGTAGGTTCTTCTGTTTCAGGCCGTCCATTAGAAATCCCAACAACCTGTCTACGTTCAGCAGGGCCTCAATCACCTGCAAACAAATAGTCATTCAATTCAATTCAAATAACATTTATTTTCTCCCGCCTGAAAAAATACTATACTACAGTATTCACTGTAGTGTTTTTACAGACGTTTACAGACTACTGTACTATTAAATGTAGTGTTTTTGCAGATGACTGTAGTATGCTACCCCTGCTGCTATTGGACCAGGTCTCTCTTGGAAAAGAGACGTTATCTCAATGAGAAAAACCTGTATAAATTAAGGTAAAAACATTTTTTTAAGTACTCAATGTAGTGTTTTTGCAAATCTGACTGTAGTACACTAGTATTCACTGTAGTGCTTTTGCATACGTGACTAGTATATTGTAATAACACCTGCAGACTAGGATTAGCTAAAATGGCAAAACTACCAGACTACGCCAATTACTGTTTAATGAGGACACCAGAACATAAGACAGGTTCGTGACAGACCACCTATTGAGTTGGGTCAACAGTTCTGAGCAATGCAACGGATGAGACAACACCTTAGCAAAAATGTATATTTTTTATTACAATTGTAACATCTAAACTTTAGACAGGTTCTAGGCCAGGGTTTCCCAAACTCGGTCCTCATGACCCTAAGGGGTGCACATTTTGGTTTTTGCCCTAGCACCACACAGCTGAGTGAGTGAGAGGTGCTTCGGAACAGCCGCGAGACGAGAATTATAATTATTATATTCAGCCCAAGGGCACAGCGGCCATTGGCCGCGAAAGGCATTACGGCCACACTAGGGGTGTGCCGCTGGGAAATTCGAGGCATTATCAAGTGCTTGTCAAATTGGGAATGAGAGATGGATGAAGTATGTACAGCCTACGCAACAAACAAAGCAGAGCTCATGCCTTTCATGTGACTTTTTCAGATCATCATTAGAGTTGCATCATGCGGCCTTAGAATGTTTTAAAAAAAAATTAAACATATAGCCTAACGTTTGTATCACAACTATAGTTGCATAAATAACTCTAAATTAAGCATCTACACAACTGGTCAAAAGTTTTAGAACACCTACTTATTCAAGGGTTTTTACAATTTTCTACATTGTAAATAATAGTGAAGACATCAAAACTATGAAATAACACATATGGAATCATGTAGTAACCAAAAAAGTGTTAGACAAATCAAAATCTATTTTATATTTGAGATTCTTCAAATTATCCAACCGTTGCAATGATAAATAAATAAAAGTACGTGGACACCTCTTCAAAATTGTGGATTTGGCTATTTCAGCCACACCGTTGCTGACAGGTGTATAAAATCGAGCACACAACCATGCAATCTCCATAGCCAAACATTGGCAGTAGAATGGCCTTACTGAAGAGCTCAGTGACTTTCAATATGGCACAGTCATAGGATGCCACCTTTCCAACAAGTCCTCAAATTTCTGCCCTGCTAGAGCTGCCCCGATCAACTGTAAGTGCTGTTATTGTGAAGTGAAAACGTCTAGGAGCAACAACGGCTCAGCCGTGAAGTGGTACGCCACACAAGCAAACGAAGGAGTAAGGGTCTGGGCTGTTTTTCATGGTTCTGGCTAGGCCCCTTAGTTCCAGTGAAGGGAAATCTTAACGCTACAGCATACAATGACATTCTAGATGATCCTGGGTTTCCAACTTTGTGGCAACAGTTTGGGGAAGGCCCTTTCCTGTTTCAACATGACAATGCCCCGTGCTCAAAGAGAGGTCCATACAGAAATGGTTTGTTGAAGATCGGTGTGGAAGAACTTGGCTGGCCTGCACCGAGCCCGGACCTCAACTCCATGGAACACTTTTGGGATGAATTGGAACCTCGACTGAGAGCCAGACCTAAAAATCACCCAACATCAGTGCCCAACCTCACTAATGCTCATGGCTGACTGGAAGCAAGCCACGTCTAGTAGAAAGCCTTTCCAGAAGAGTGGAGGCTGTTATAGCAGTAAAAGGGGGGGACCAACTCCATATTAATGCCCATGATTTTGGAATTAAACATTTGACAAGCAGGAGTCCACATACACGAAATGACCAAAAGTATCTAGTGGAAGTAACTGATCTAAGAAGTAATTTTGGTGTACTCTTGTAAAGGCCAGGCATCACAGGCTGAAATGACATTTTTGCATCTACCTATCCATTTTGAGATTTGTTAGCATTTTGGTCCATTAATTAGTATTTTCAAAAAGTTAACATAGAAATGTCAAACTTGATAAATGTATACTTTCTGTAGTTTATCATACTACCATCAACATTTTAATTAATTTTAACCACAGTAAAATGGACATACTACCGTTCAAATGTTTGGGGTCACTTCAAAATGTCCTTGTTTTTGAAAGAAAATCAAAAAAATTTGTCCATTAAAATAACATCAAATTTATCAGAAATACAGTGTAGACATTGTTAATGTTGTAAATTTTCATATCTACATAGGGATACAGAGGCCCATTATCAGCAACCCATCACTCCTGTGTTCCAATGGCACGTTGTGTTAGCTATTCCAAGTTTATCATTTTAAAAGGCTAATTCATTAGAACACTCTTTTGAAGGTATGTTAGCACAACTGAAAACTGTTGTTCTGATTAAAGAAGCAATACAACTGTTCTTCTTTAGACCAGTTGAGTATCTGGAGCATCAGCATTTGTGGGTTCGATTACAGGCTCAAAATGGCCAGAAACAAAGACTTCAGAAACTCGTCAGTCTATTCTTGTTCTGAGAAATTAAGGCTATTCCATGTGAGAAATTGCCAAGAAACTGAAGATCTCGTACAACGCTGTGTACTACTCACTTCACAGAACAGCGCAAACTGTCTCTAACCAGAATAAAAAGAGGAGTGGGAGGCCCCGGTGCACAACTGACCAAGAGGACAAGTACATTAGACTGTCTAGTAGGGCTGGGCGATATGGCCAAAATATTATATCACAGTATTTTAAAAACATTGGACAGTATTTTAGTGTTTTAATAATAAAAGTTCTACATTTGCTATACGAGTAGTGAGTGATCCTAGGGTGGCAACACATACATTCTAAGTGATTTCAATGGGTCTTTCTCCATTATGATTGTTTTATACTGTTCAAATCAACTTCAACTAGGGCTGGGCGATATATCAAGTTTTTTTTCCTCGATATATTTGAGTTTATGTTTTAGTGCGATATGGAAAAAGCCTCTATCGCAAGAATCGAGGTTATGTTATAATGTTGTAACGTTTTACAAATGCAGCATCTCACGGTCTCTTCTCTGTCAGCCCAATGTTGAATCATGTCCCAATTGCGTGCCAACACGTGCAGAGGTTATCCACCAATCACAATCTTAGACAGCCTTTCACAAATCGTAACCATGCCGGAGAAGTGAGGGAGCCAGCTCAAATCAAATCAAATGTTATTGGTCACATACACAGATGTTAATACTGCAGATGTTAATGCAAGTGTAGCGAAATGCTTGCAGCTCAGCCTCTCGAGGATGAAATCACCCCCAAAAAGGGCAGAAATGTTTTCAGTAATATGGAAGTGGTTCGGGTTTAAGAGGTCTGATATTCAGCAAACGAATGTCCTGTGCAAAATGTGTCAAAAGACAATTGTTACGAAAAGCAACAGCACAACCAAACTCTTCCATCACCTGCAACTGAAACACACGGTGGAATGGGAGGAATGCGTGAGACTAACATGCTGACCAGACCGGACACGTTGCTTGCGTCGCAAAATAAATTTAGAAATCCATGTTATTCAATTATTGCACCCACACCAACGGGCGTTTGCGTTGCCAAGGGCTAAAATAGAAGTCATTCCTATTTCTGACGCAGATCGCACTGCAAGTCCTGCCTCTCCCATCTCCTCATTGGTTTATAGAAGCAGGCACCCACGTGCCATCTCCATATTGATTATACCCACGTAGGTGATTGAAAGACGAAATGTTTTGTCGGTTGTCGTGGTAATAGTATGAAAGTGTAGATGCCAATCACCATATAAATTCAAAGATGAAAAAGCCTGGGAGGAGAGATGACTAGAAACGATTCGGCTGGCCGTTTTAGGTGTGGATTAATTGTCGGAGTAGAGGACCTTGTGCATTTCAGGTAAAATAACAACTCAGTGTTTAAATCCCTGGACAAATTAGCTAGCAACAGCAAGCAAGCAAAATAGGACAAATTAGCTAGCAAGTGCAAGCTAACTAGCTAAATTGCCATACATCTTTTCGACCTGTCCCCAATTTAATGTCATTGGTTCAGAGTTTGTTTTGATATTTTAGCCTGTGTGTCGTTATCGCATTTGGTGTAGCGAGATAAAAAATATGTATGGACGATATTGACAACTGCATGACAACTGACAGCGGGAGCAACATGATAAAAGCATTGCGCTTGAACAACTGGACCCGCCTGCAGTGCTTTGGGCACAGGCTAATTAAAGTGCATTCAAAAAAAGTGATGTTCAGGCCAGCTGTAAGCTAAGGTGTTAGTAGTTGTATCACTCTGCCAATCCAAAAGCAAATAACCACAGGCTGTTTTAAATCATAACAAATTAACATATTTTCAAACAAAATGATTATATTAAGTACATATTCAAACAGCTAGTAGTCAAACATTCCTAAAAAAAAAAAGAATAGATGTGTGGAGTTCATTTGTTTTTCACAAATAGGCCTCGAGGCTTTGTATATTTGTTTATTTTAATAAAGAAAATTCAATTAAGAATTGTGTCATGGCCTTTTTTGATTTGTTTAGAGAAAAACAAGAAATTGAGATATATATCGTGAATCGTCCAAAAATCTTTTATTTTATTTTTTTAATATTACTTTTAGGCCATATCGCCCAGCCCTAACTTCAACCAAAACAAATTTCTGCATTTCCTGAACTCAATTTCAGTGCTGGAAAAAGTACCAAATTGTCATACTTGAGTAAAAGCAAAGATATGTTAATAGAAAATTACTCAAAAGTCACCCAGGAAAATACTACTTGAGTAAAAGTATTTTGTTTTAAATATACTTAAGTATCAAAAGTAAATGTAATTGATAAAAATGTACTTAAGTATCAAAAGTAAAAACTATAAATAATTAATTTCAGATCACACCGTCTTGTTTTTATTTACGTATAGCCAGAGGCACATTCCAATACTCAGACCTAATTTACCAACAAAGCATATGTGTTTAGTGAGTCCTCCAGATCAGAGGCAGTAGATGACCAGGGATGTTCTCTTGTGCGCGAATTGGAACATTTTCCTGTCCTGCTGAGCTTTCAAAATGTAACTTTTAAGTGTCAGGGAAAATGTATGGAGTAAAAAGTACAGTATTTTCTTGAGGAATGTAGTGAAGTAAAAGTTGTCAAAAATAAGTAAAGTAAAGATGCAAAAAGAAAAAAGACTTAAGTAGTACTTGAAAGTATTTTTACATATGCACTTTCCACCACTGCTCAATTGAGATAATTTCCACACTGTCATGTAGGGCTGCACGATATGGGCAAATAATCTAAGGACTTATTTTAAACCAAATGTTGCAACTGTGATTTGACTTGTGAATTAAAGCAAAACTGTTGGAATCATGGAAATAGAATGACTATTGCAATTCTATAGATAGAATATAACAGTGGGCATTTTGAATAGTGTTGATTGAGATGACAACAAATTAAAATGCCAGGGATGAGTTATTGTGACAGGGTAGGAACTAAAGTGTTGATAAGTGTTTCCTAGGGGAACCTATAAGCTTTGGCTACATTGCATGTTATCTTAGCTACTTCATGTAGCTAAAATATTCTTGCTTTGCATATTCCTTTTTGATTTAGAAGATACTGTTGCACAAACATGCTGATTTAGGTCTACACCATCACTGGTATTATCAGGCTATATTAGTGTTATGAATTTTATGTATAATGACTAAATTATGTATAAGTTTAAAGTTATGATAGGACTATAACTAACAGAATTCTACCCTGTCTCTGTATAATGATTTGAATGTTTGTGCATAGGAAAAGAGGAACTGTTGACAGACAACTTGTGACAGACAACTTGTGACCATAGTGGAACTGATAACAGGATAGAGTTCTCGTCCCCACCCTGGGGGGCGAGAAACCGTTAGGCTTGCAGTAGATTGTGTAACATGTGGCAGGATATGATAAGCAATGTATGTGTTGGAATAAACTTGTGTTATAAAGCATTGTCATAGAAGAGGAGGGACACTTATGACGTTATGTGTGATATATAAACTAATGTACATGATATGATTGGCTCTCGTAAATAAACGTTGCTGACTATTGTAGACTGGCCTCTTGTCTGTTTCATTTCAACAAGAATCTTATAAATTCTTGGTAGCAGACCGAGTAGTTCAATTGAAGTTCAGTTTATGAACATTGAGAATATAATTCTCTTAACAATTAGCTAGGTACGTTTGCTCTTACTCAGTACATTTATTAGCTAGCTACTAGCATTAGCGGCTAACAATTAGCATCTCACAAGATTTAGGGCAACTTGCTAAGAAAAGGCAAACTAGTTGTTTGCTGGTGTAAGAAACACAAACTAACAGTGTCATTATAGAACTAGTGGATTTATATTAAGAAGCAAAGAGAAAACGGCATCATTGTCATCAACATTGTTGCATGTGCTGCATTGACCATGCAGACTGACCGCAAGTGTCTCTTGGTTGAGGAACATCAAATGCGCTCCTTGAGTGACAGGGGGCGTTGCTAGGCCTGTGTAGAGAGTGGCACGGAGCGGAAGAGCGGAGAGAGATGATTCAAGTAGCGAAGTAAACTATAAAAATGTATATTACCCATGGCATATCACATAGAGAAGGACTATATCAAGGGACACTAGTGTGGAGTATAGAATTCTACAGTTTACTACAGAATTCAATTGGAAGTACAATAGTATTCTTTAGTAAACGGTACTATTTTTTATGTGGGCTGAGGGGGAACTTTTTGTGGTGACGGATACATACAAGATTAATGACAACATAGAACACAACACGTTATAGACGTCACAAAAACATTGCGCACGCTTCAATGGGGAAGAAGGCCATGTGTTGTTGTGATTCTGGAGGCTAGGTGTTTTTGTGATTCCAGATAGCAAGCAACAATTGACAAGAAACTGCCATGTGGGGAATCGTAGGTGGCAAATTTCAGAATTTCATTTTTTTTATTTTTTTTATCTTGTTCTTGATACCATGTCTTGTTTTGACTGATGTCACGTCTATGCTAATATGACTCAAATTTGCTAGCCAGCTAACCAACAACTGTAACAATGTATTTGAGAGACAAGTGTTCATTGTGCAAAATATATATATATCTTTTTTTAAATAAACATTGGAGACAAGATATAGTTTACATGTCAATCTAAGCCAAGCTGTCTGTTTTGTCCCATAGTTGACATGCGTTGGTTTTGTTGCTAACCACCACACCATCTATACAAGGTCCAAATTTCTTGCTGACTAATTTGTCGCCTTTGTCGTAATCTAACGTAGCAGGCGTACTGAGCAGCGTTTTCTTTCTGGTCTTTAAGAGAAAACAAATACTATCGGGGGAGGAGTTAAGATGGAGTGTCGCTAGGCCTCCCGGGTGGCGCAGTGGTTAAGGACGCTGCACTGTAGTGCCAGCTGTGCCACCAGAGACTCTGGGTTCGCGCCCAGGCTCTGTCGTAACCGGCCGCGACCGGGAGGTCCGTGGAGCGACGCACAATTGGCATAGCGTCGTCCGGGTTAGGGAGGGATTGGCCGGTAAGGATATCCTTGTCTCATCGCGCACCAGCGACTCCTGTGGCGAGCCGGGAGCAGTGCACGCTAACCAAGGTTGCCAGGTGCACAGTGTTTCCTCCGACACATTGGTGCGGCTGGCTTCCGGGTTGGATGCTCGCTGTGTTAAAGAAGCAGTATGGCTTGGTTGGGTTGTGTATCGGAGGACGCATGACTTTCAACCTTCGTCTCTCCCGAGCCCGTATGGGAGTTGTAGCGATGAGACAAGATAGTAAAAAAAAAGTGTTGCTTTGTTAGAGTCCAAAACATGTTGTTTCAGACCGCTGGGCCTGTTTTGATTGGTTATGAATAACTTACGCAATGGATTGGTCGGTTTTAATGAGTAGAGCTGGATCCTACCTGACTGCTCATTGGTCCGTATCGATGGCCAGCAGAGTCTGGTTCCTCCAGGTACAGAGTGTAGAAATCAGGCCTACAAGAAAACAAAAGGACACAGATTACACACTCTATGTTCCATGTTGTAAAGAGTCCTCTCAAAAGATGTAAGTGTAAGTGGTCTGTCCTTCAAAAATCAGGATTACAGTATATAATGGTTATGAGATGCATAATATACCTTTCACCTTGAGGCAAATTCAGCCATTGAAATATGGTTGAGATTCTCTCCTCGAATGGGATGTTCCTGGTAGAAAGAAACACTTTTATTCTTAGTATCACTATGGATAGCTTAAACACACTACATTGCAGAAAAATGCTCCAAATAACATTCATAATTTATATCCTACAAATAAATGTGGTGTTCGTTATAGGATCATTAGCTCTCTTATTAGATACTCCTCTTTATTGTGCCCACAAACAGGAAATACCATTATGCAAGTCCTCTCACCTGTCATACATCTTGTAGAAGTCGGGGAATCTTCCGTTGATGGCCACATCAGCACCCGGCCAGAAGAATGTGGCTGACTTCAGCTTATTGTACATGGCAGTGAGCCAAACCTACAGAGAGAGTGAGAGTGCGAGGGAGATAGTAGAGGTGAACTTGTAGTCAAAAGAGTCCTATAGACAACTAATTTCTCATTCATTCTAATACATCAAAATAACCAATACCTAATCCATTACACCTAAAGATATTTTCCCAATAAACGTATCAAAACTGACCTACATCTGGTTCATTACATACTGTATATCATTAAATTATGTTAATTTGATCAGACCAAGCAGTACCATCCATTACAGCTTAAGATTTATCCTAACGAGTGATATAGAATTGGCCTACTTACTGTATATGTTAATCAATAACACTATTTATGGATTAAAGTAATCTTCCTGACTGCGTTCACACATGGCTAATTACAGTCATGAGCATGTTTCAAGTTGTATTAGTCATATGGGATATACACATGGTATACTGTACACCGTCCAACAAAATGTTTACTTGCAAGGTCCTTCTCGACAATGCAACAATAAATAATAAAAGATAATACAAACATAACGAAAATGGCTCAGTAGAATATAGTAAACATTTGAGCATAAGTATACTACAGGAGGGCACAATTTATAGTCCATTATTCAACACGTAATTTGGTGGAAGGGGGGGATAGGGGGTTAAAAATGGTTAAACTTATTCAGTATTTAGCAATGATAATAAGAGTCTGGTAGCAGCAGTTGCAATGTGGGTGAGCATGAATGTATAAATACACACAGAGTACAAAACCTTAGCAACACATTCCTAATATTGAGTTGCACCCACTTTTGCCCTCAGAACAGCCTCAATCCATCAGGGCATGGACTCTACAAGGAGTCGAAAGCGTTCCATAGGGATACTGGGCCATGTTGACTCCAATGCTTCCCACGGTTATGTCAAGTTGGCTGGTTGTCCTTTGGGTGGTGGACCATTTTTGATACACACGGGAAACTGTTGAGCATGAAAATCCCAGCAACTCAAACCGGTACGCCTTGCACCTACTACCTTTCCCCGTTCAAAGGCACTTAAATATTTGGTCTTGTCCATTCACCCTCAGAATGGCATACACAATCCATGTCTCAATTGTCTCAATTGCCTTAAAATATCCTTCTTTAACCTGTATCCTCCCCTTCATCATCTACACTGATTGAAGTGGATTTAACAGGTGACATCAATAAGGAATCATAGCTTTCACCTGGTCAGTTTGTCATGGAAAGAGCAGATGTTCCTAATGTTTTGTACACTCTGCATTCAGAAACATTCAGACCTCTTCACTTATTCCACATTTTGTTGCGTTACAGCCTTACTCCAAAAAAGTTTAAATATTTTCTTTTTTAAAACTTAATCTACACACAATACCCCATAATGACAAAGCGAAAATAGGTTATTAAATTTTTTAGCAAATTTATAAAAAATAAAAAACATATTTACATAAGTATTCCGAACCTTTTCTATGAGACTCGAAATTCAGCGCAGGTGCATCCTGTTTCCATTGATCATCCTTGAGAAGTTTCTAAAACTTGGAGTCCACCTGTGATAAATTCAAATTATTGGACATGATTTGGAAAGACACACACCTATCTATGTAAAGGTCCCACAGTTGACAGTGCATGTCAGAGCAAAAACCAAGCCATGAGGTCGAAGGAATTGTCCTTAGAGATCGGAGACAGGATTGTGTCTGGGGAACAGTACCAAAACATTTCTGGAGCATTGAAGGTCCCCAAGAACACAATGGCCTCCATCATTCTTAAATGGAACCACTAAGACTCTTCCTTGAACTGGCCGCCTGGCCAAACTGCAATCGGGGGAGAAGCACCTTGGTCAGGGAAGTGACCAAAAACCCGATGGTCATTCTGACAGAGCACCAGATTTCCTCTGTGGAGATGGTTGTTCTTCTGGAAGGTTCTACCATCTCTGCAGCACTCCACCTATCAGGCCTTTATGGTAGAGTGGCCAGACGAAGCCACTCCTCAGTAAAAGGCACATGACAGCCCACTTGTAGTTTGCCAAAAGGCACCAAGACTGAACTCTTTGGCCTGAGTGCCTACGATGAAGCATGGTGGTGGAGGCATCATGCTGTGGGGATGTTTTTCAACGGGGAGACTCGTCAGGATCGAGGGAAAGATGAAAGGAGCAAAGTACAGAGAGATCCTTGATGAAAACCTGCTCCAAAGAGCTCAGGACCTCAGACTGGGGTGAAGGTTCACCTTCCAACAGGAAGGGACAAGTCTCTGAATGTCCTGGAGTGGCCCAGCCAGAGCCAAGACTTGAACCCAATCGAACATCTTTGGAGAGACTTGAAAATAGCTGTGCAGCGACGCTCCCCATACAACCTGAAAGAGTTTGAGAGGATCTGCAGAGAAGAATGGGAGAAACTACCCAAATACAGGTATGCCAAGCTTTTAGCGGCAAACCCAAGAAGACTCAAGGCTGTAATCGCTGCCAAAGGCACTTCAACAAAGTCCTGAGTAAAGGGTCTGAATGCTTATGTAAATGTGTAAATGTGTTTATTTTTAATACAATTGCAAAAAAATCTAAACTGTTTTTCTGCTTTGTCATTATGGTTTATTGTGTGTTGATTGATGAGGGAAAAAAACAATTCTATTTTAGAATAAAGCTGCAAGAAAACGTGGAAAAAGTCAAGGGGTCTGAATACTTTCCAAATGCACTGTAAGCGCGTGTATGTCTGTGTGATTGCGTGAGTGCATGTGTGCTAAGGTGCGGAGAATCGGAGCAGGTGGTCAGTCCAGTTCAAGTGTTCAGCAGTCTGATGGCTTGTAGATATGTCTCTGAGCTGGTTGGTATCAGACCTCATGCTCTGATAATGTCTGCCCAACAGTAAGGGAGTGGACAGCTTGTGGCTGGGGTGTGTGGGGTCCTTGATGACGCTGTGGCCTTCCTCAGGCACCGCTTTGAGTAGATCACCTGGATGGGTGGGAGCACGATCCCAGTGATGTACTGTGCCGTCTTCACCACCTGCGGGAGGGCCTTGCGGTTGTGGACGGAGCGATTCCCGTACCGTGATGCAACCGCTTAGGACGCGCTCCATGGTGCAGCAGTAGTATTTGGAGAGGACCCGGTGTGGCATGTCGAATGTCTTCAGCCCCCTTAAGTAGAAGAGACACATATTACCTATGATGCACCCTCTTGACAAGAATGGTGGTGTTGGTCCATGTCAAGTCCTCGGTGATGTGGATGCAGAGGAACTTAAATCTGCTGACCCTCTCTACTGCAGTCCCGTTGATGTGGATGTTCCCTCTTCTACTTCCTGTAGTTAACAATTAACTCATTTACTTTGCTGATGTTGAGAGGGAGAGGTTGTTGTCCCGCCACAACGCCAATTCATTTACCATCTCCCTATAGGCTGAAATGTCGTTGTTGGCCATCAGGCCTTGGACCATGGTGTCGTCTGTAAACTTGATGGAGTTGGTGTTGTGCAAAGCCACACAGTCATAGGGGAACAGGGAGTACAGCAGAGAGCTGAGGACACACCTCTGAGGGGCCCCTGTGTTAAGAGTCAGTGTAGAGGATGTGTTGTTGCCAATCCTCAAAGCCTATGGTCAGCCCATCAGGAAGTCCAGGATCCGTGCTTGGAGGGAACAATAGTGTTGATGAACAGCATTCTCACATAGGTGTTCCTCTTGTACAGTTATGGCTGTGTGAATAGCGATGGAAATGTAATCTTCTGTGTATCTGTTAGAGCAGTAGGCAAATTGGAGTGGGTTCAGTGTGCCTAGCATGCTGGCCTTTGTGGGCCATGACAAGCCTCTCGAAGCACTTCATGATGACCGGGGTGAGTACGACGGGCGATAATCATTTGGGCATGTCACCTTGGAAGCACAGCCGTGAGCTGCCCAGTGAAACGGGCCTACCAGACAAGCTAAATTACTTCTATGCTCACATCAAAGCAAGCGACACTGAAACATACACGACAGTATCAGCTGTTCCTGACTACTGTGTGATCACGTTCTCCGTAGCCAATGTGAGTAAGACCTTTTAAAACAGTTCAACATGCACAAGGCAACAAGGCCAGACGGAATACCAGGATGAGTACTCCGAGCATACGCTGACCAGCTGGCAAGTGTCTTCACCAACATTTTCTACCTGTCCCTGACTGACTCTAATACCAACATGTTTCAAGCAGACCACCATAGTCCCTGTGCCCAAGAACACTAAGGTAACCTGCCTAAATGACTACCGACCTGTAGCGCTCATGTCTGTAGCCATGAAGTGCTTTGAAAGGCTGGTCATGGCTCACATCAACACCATTATCCCAGAAACCCTAGACCCACTCCAATTTGCATACCGCCCCAAAAGATCCACAGATGATGCAATCTCTACTGCACTCCATACTGCCCTTTCCCACCTGGACAAAAGGAACACCTATGGTAGAATGCTATTCATTGACAACAGCTCAGCGTTCAACACCATAGTGTCCTCAAAGCTCATCACTAAGATAAGGACCCTGGGACTAAACACCTCCCTCTACAACTGGATCCTGGACTTCCCGATGGGCAGCCCCCAGGTGATAAGGGTAGGTAACAACACATCCGCCACACTGATCCTCAACACGGGGGCCCCTCAGGGGTGCGTGCTCAGTCCCCTCCTGTACTCCCTGCTCACTCATGACTGCATGGCCAGGCACGACTCCAACACCATCATTAAGTTTGCAGATGACAGTGGTAGGCCTGATCACCGACAACGATGAGACAGCCTATAGGGAAGAGATCAGAGACCTGGCCGTGTGGTGCCAGAATAACAACCTCTCCCTCAACGTAATCAAGACAAAGGAGATGAATGTCGACTACAGGAAAAGGAGGATCGAGCACAGCCCCATTCTCATCGCGGGGCTGTGGTGGAGCAGGTTGAGAGCGTCAAGTTCCTTGGTGTCCACATCACCAACAAACTATCATGGTTCAAACACACCAAAACAGTCTTGAAGAGGGCACAACAAAGCCTATTCCCCCTCAGGAGAAATAATTTGGCATGGGTCCTCAGATCCTCAAAAAGTTCTACAGCTGCACCGTCGAGAGCATCCTGACTTGTTGCATCACTGCCTGGTACGGCAACTGCTCGGCCTCCGACCGCAAGGCACTACAGAGGGTATTGTATACGGCCCAGTACATCACTGGGGCCAAGTTTCCTGCCATCCAGGACCTCTATACCAGGCGGTGTCAGAGGAAGGCCCTAAAAAAAATTGTCAAAGACTCCAGCCACCATAGTCATAGGCTGTTCTCTCTGCTACCGCACGGCAAGCAGTACCAGAGCGCCAAGTCTAGGTCCAAAAGGCTTCTTAACAGCTTCTACCCCAAAGCCATAAGACTCCTGAACAGCTAATAAAATGGCTACCCCCCCGCCCCTCTTTTACTCTGCTGCTACTCTCTGTTTATTATCTATACATAGTCACTTTAACTCTACCTACATTTACATATTGCCTACATGTACATTGACTCTGTACCGGTACCCCCTGTAGGGTATATAGCATCGCTACTGTTATTTTACCACTGCTCTTTAATTATTTGTTACTTTTGTTTATTTTCAAAACTGCATTGTTGGTTAAGGGCTTGTAAGTAAGTATTTCACTGTAAGGTCTACCTACACCTGTTGTATTCGGCACATGTGACAAATAAAATGTGATATTATGTGGAGCTGAGCAATTCGCCCACCTCAGAGCGATAAAGAGGAGAACTGTCACTGAAAACAACTGCCTAACACACTTTTTTCATAGAAAGCTCATTAGAGTGTATCATGATCAAAGACCCATAACTACTGTTCTCACTCAATACTTTATATATCATTATATCCCGTGTGTTTTGTGACAAGGCTGAGACTTTGTTTTTGCGACATTTTCTCCTTGTTAGTTGGTATTTCTCAGTCGATGTTTAGATTTGTGCAATAAGTATACAGAATGTTATTTGGCACAGTGCTGTAATGTCATTATGTCCTATTGTTAGGGTTTTTAGTAAACACAGTACAGGGGAACTTCCTCAATGACATTCATCTTCCTCATCCATTTTTCCAGCTCCATGTTTTGCAGAGGAAATGTTCACTAATCCCTGTCTGTCTGTGGCTCCTTGTCTAAGACTACTTATGTTATCCCAAGCTCCCCACTTCAGGTCACAAGTTCAGTTTCACAAAACACTAGGGCCACATTGCTAAAAAACAATAAGCTGTACCAATAAACTAAAATGTAATTAACGCCCAATGTTTGCAGTTTTTTTGTATTCTAATGTATTCACTCACTGGTTCTCCTTGGTACCACTTGGCGTTGAATTTCTCAGCCACTTTCAGACTGAAGGAGGCGTTGTGGGTCACATCGTACATCTTGTTGTCCACGATCCCATGGGACTCTGGATAGAGACCCTGTGGGAGTAACACACACACACACACACACAGAGGTTTACACACCCGGTGCTTTGACAGCTGCAGGGCTAAGTGGGCTTGTCCTCTGTATTTTTACATCTACCGTTGAATGGACTTCATAATTTCATCACACGGAGTCACAACACTGCGTGTTGAAAGAGAAGTCTGGTGGTTAACTGAAAAGGGTTGGGTAAACCAGTAGAGCTAAAATCGCTGCCCAGAGTTGCACATTCGAACCACAGTTTCTCATCAGAAGCAGCATGTGCGAGCCATCAAGCCACAAGAAGAGTTTTTTTGGGGATCATTCATGGTAAGTGACTGTACTTGATGGATAAGGTGATTTTTAAAAAAGAAAAAGAAAAGTGAATCCAAAGAGTGAAGCAATTTTCAAATAAACACGTTGTGTATACAATTCTTTACCAAAGTAACTGGTTACATATAAACTAAGAGGAGCGACACCCTTACAGTCACAATGGTGTAGTGGTTGGGGAAGGTCTTGGTGGGATAGGCAGGTCTCATGTACGGGGTAGTGGTGCCACAGTTGCCTGAAATAGAATGAAGTCAAATAAAATAAAAAAATAAAAGCTGCAAAAGAAACAGCTGTGATAGGATCCTAGGATCCTTTACCTAAACAGAATAATTTCCCTGAAATTGTTTGAAAGGATGTCAGACTGCCAAACGCGCAAGTAGCCAAAGAAACAAGGAGCGCGTTCCTCTGCCCAGGCGTTGCTGGCGCCTGCCAGATCTTACAAAGCCTGGATAGGTATTTTATGTATCAGCTAACCACATATGTTATAGCAATCTGCCAGTCAATAATGTGGCACGCAACCATTAGTTGATGCATACAACGTCTGAGCCGGGGAACACAACCAAGCTCATGACTGGCTGAGTTCAAACCAGGTCTCATGCATGTCACTAGACTGTTCCCCATCAAAATCTGTTTAAACTAGAGATATGTTTTTTTGCATTGGCTGCATCTCAATCCACTGCATCTGCCGGCTTTACGCATCTGTGGTGGAAGGTGGCCAAGCTACAGTTGTGTTTGTCAGACCAGGAGATCCGGGAACCAGTTTTTTTTTTAAATCTATGGAAGCATTTAAGTACTTTAGTGCCCATCCCCAAAAATTCTTATATACAGTGCCTTGCGAAAGTATTCGGCCCCCTTGAACTTTGCGACCTTTTGCCACATTTCAGGCTTCAAACATAAAGATATAAAACTGTATTTTTTTTGTGAAGAATCAACAACAAGTGGGACACAATCATGAAGTGGAACGACATTTATTGGATATTTCAAACTTTTTTAACAAATCAAAAACTGAAAAATTGGGCGTGCAAAATTATTCAGCCCCTTTACTTTCAGTGCAGCAAACTCTCTCCAGAAGTTCAGTGAGGATCTCTGAATGATCCAATGTTGACCTAAATGACTAATGATGATAAATACAATCCACCTGTGTGTAATCAAGTCTCCGTATAAATGCACCTGCACTGTGATAGTCTCAGAGGTCCGTTAAAAGCGCAGAGAGCATCATGAAGAACAAGGAACACACCAGGCAGGTCCGAGATACTGTTGTGAAGAACTTTAAAGCCGGATTTGGATACAAAAAGATTTCCCAAGCTTTAAACATCCCAAGGAGCACTGTGCAAGCGATAATATTGAAATGGAAGGAGTATCAGACCACTGCAAATCTACCAAGACCTGGCCGTCCCTCTAAACTTTCAGCTCATACAAGGAGAAGACTGATCAGAGATGCAGCCAAGAGGCCCATGATCACTCTGGATGAACTGCAGAGATCTACAGCTGAGGTGGGAGACTCTGTCCATAGGACAACAATCAGTCGTATATTGCACAAATCTGGCCTTTATGGAAGAGTGGCAAGAAGAAAGCCATTTCTTAAAGATATCCATAAAACGTGTCGTTTAAAGTTTGCCACAAGCCACCTGGGAGACACACCAAACATGTGGAAGAAGGTGCTCTGGTCAGATGAAACCAAAATTGAACTTTTTGGCAACAATGCAAAACGTTATGTTTGGCGTAAAAGCAACACAGCTGAACACACCATCCCCACTGTCAAACATGGTGGTGGCAGCATCATGGTTTGGGCCTGCTTTTCTTCAGCAGGGGCAGGGAAGATGGTTAAAATTGATGGGAAGATGGATGGAGCCAAATACAGGACCATTCTGGAAAAAAACCTGATGGAGTCTGCAAAAAACCTGTGACTGGGACGGAGATTTGTCTTCCAACAAGACAATGATCCAAAACACAAAGCAAAATCTACAATGGAATGGTTCAAAAATAAACATATCCAGGTGTTAGAATGGCCAAGTCAAAGTCCAGACCTGAATCCAATCGAGAATCTGTGGAAAGAACTGAAAACTGCTGTTCACAAATGCTCTCCATCCAACCTCACTGAGCTCGAGCTGTTTTGCAAGGAGGAATGGGAAAAAAATGTCAGTCTCTCGATGTGCAAAACTGATAGAGACATACCCCAAGCGACTTACAGCTGTAATCGCAGCAAAAGGTGGTGCTACAAAGTATTAACTTAAGGGGGCTGAATAATTTTGCACGCCCAATTTTTCAGTTTTTGATTTGTTAAAAAAGTTTGAAATATCCAATAAATGTCGTTCCACTTCATGATTGTGTCCCACTTGTTGTTGATTCTTCACAAAAAAATACAGTTTTATATCATTATGTTTGAAGCCTGAAATGTGGCAAAAGGTCGCAAAGTTCAAGGGGGCCGAATACTTTCGCAAGGCACTGTATAGGGGAGAATGGGTAAGTTGAGCCACCCTCGTTTCTAGGAAACCATACACAAAATGAATTATTTAATTTTGTGTAAATATTTAGGAAGATGTCATACACTCAATGTATAGTGCATTTGGCAGACCCCTTGACTTTCTCCACATTGTTACGTTACAGCCTTATTCTAAAATTGATTAAATTGTTTCCCCCCCCCTCATCAATCTACATACAATACCCCATAATGACAAAGCAAAAACAGGTTTACAGAAATTGTTGCTAATTGATTTAAAAATAAACAAAACTGAAATAACACTTTTACATAGTTATTCAGACCGTTTACTCTACTTTGTTGAAGCACCTTTGGCAGCAATTACAGCATCGAGTCTTCTTGGGTATGACACTACAAGCTTGGCACACCTGTATTTGGGGAGTTTCTCCCATTCTTCTCTGCACATCCTCTCAAGCTCTGTCAGGTTAGATGGGGAGCGTTGCTGCACAGCTATTTTCCGGTCCCTCCAGAGATGTTCGATTGGGTTCAAGTCGGGCTCTGGTTGGGCCACTCAAGGACATTCAGAGACTTGTTCTGAAGCCACTCCTGCATTGTCTTGGCTGTGCTTAGGGTCGTTGTCCTGTTGGAAAGTAAACCTTCACCTCCCTGACCAAGGCCCTTCTCCCCCGATTGCTCAGCTTGGACAGGCGGCCAGCTCTAGGAAGAGTCTTGGTGGTTCCAAACCTCTTCCATTTAAGAATGATGGAGGCCACTGTGTTCTTGGGAATCTTCAATGCTGCAGACATTTTTTGGTACCCTTCCACAGATCTGTAGAGCACTGTCTCAGGACAATTCCTTCGACCTCATGGCTTGGTTTTTGCTCTGAAATGCACTGTCAACTGTGGGACCTTATATAGACAGGTGTGTGCCTTTCCAAATCATGTCCAATCAATTACATTTATCACAGGTGGACTCTGATCAAGTTGTGGAAACAGCTGAAAGATGATCAATGGAAAATAGGATGCACCTGAGCTCAATTTCAAGTCAAATAGAAAAGGGTCTGAATACTTATTTAAATAAGGTATTTTTTATTTTTTTATATACATTTCTAAAAACCAGTTTGTCATTATGGGGTATTGTGTGTAGATTGCTGAGCAACATTTATCATTTAATCCATTTAGAATAAGGCTGGAAAATGTGGAAAAAGTAAAGGCGTCTCAATATTTTCCAAAGGCACTGTATGTATATAGATGTTTGTTAGAAAGAATACTATATTTCCCCTGAAGGAGTGCTGTAAAAAATGGCTCAACTTACCCCACTCTACCGTACGACAGACACTTCAAAGCATACTTCCTTTTGATGTGTGTTTTGACTCTCAGTTATGTTATTCAATACCTTCTATGAGCTAATAGCAGTAAGGCCAAATTCTATCTTTCATCAAATTATTTATTTATTCTAAATCAAATAGCTAAATGATCCTTGGTATGATCATCTTATAACAATTACATATGTTAGCTTGGTATAAACCCAGGCTCGGGTCCGATAGGGGAATAATTTTACAAGGACGGCTCATAATAATGTCTGGAACGGAGTGAATGAAATGGCATCAAACCATGTGTTTGATACCGTTGCACTCATCACGCTCCAGTCATTACCACGAGCCCATCTTCCCCAATTAAAGGCGCCACCGACATCCTGTGATTTATTGTGACCAGAAAGAGACATCTCTAGTTGCTTGTAATCGGACTTCACTTCAACCAAAAAACAAATTTTTGCCAGAAGAATCATTACAACGTCTCACTCCAAATGTTGCCCTCTACGCCAGAAAACGATGGTGTGCTTGGGGGACTGACTTACGTAATTTGTTGATGACTGGAAGAAGACTGCCATAGGCCTTTAAATAACCTGCCCGGAAGCCATCCATAGACACCAGGATCAGAGGGGGTTTGGAAAAACTGGAGGACACAAACAAAACCAGAGAATGAGCTGTATTGAGGTTACATTTAGAAACTCTTCTAGGGGAAAACAGAATATACATTTTCCCTGGAAAGCATGAATCTAAAACCGTCTAAGTCTGGCACAGTGGAGATGTTTACAGTGGAAACAGTTCCAGTAGCTGTGCTGTGACTATGTGGGGGAACACAAAGCAGCCCTTTGTTTGGAGGGGAACTGACGTGAATGGACTGGATGAGGAGAGGCAGGATGGATTTAGCCCACACAGACACACAGCGAGAGGAGGGGCAGGGCAGGAAGAGGCCTGTGGCTAGATGGCTGCATCCAAGATGAATCAAAAGCCTGTGGGTTACACTGGGTTTCCCCTTTCCCTTAAACTGAAACTTTCCCCTTCCCTTTTTCAACAGAAATACAATGCAGGACACAGCCAAATATCTGTTGAACACAATTTTTGCTTTTTCTTTCTCTCTTCCTTCCCCCCTCTTTTCTCCCACATAACAGATAACATAGGCTGGGGTAAGTGACGTTATATTTGAGTTATTTAAGTCTCTCTGTGGTTCTGTAATAGGCGTATAAAACGTATCTATACATCATGACAGAGAGGGTCATACCAGGGTCCTATAAACACCACTAATAAAATAAACCCTAAATTGAAGTTACAGCCAAATAGAAACACCTTAAAAATAAATAACGAGTGACGTCAGTCATAAAAATACAAATAAAAAACGATCAAAAGAAAAAACGTTCATTAGTTCAAAGCCCTTTGGAAAGGACTTAAGACTAAAAATGGACTCGAGACAAAACCAGACATTTACTTTTCCATAGTCTAACAAGTCTGGGGTCACAGCCTTACCACTACACACACATTGGGTTAATCCTGTTTTGTCTCACACTTAAAGTACTTTTTGTCTCACATCTATAGTAGTATTTACAAGTAGAGCAAATGGCCTCAAATTGTGTACAGTACATTGGCGTCATAATGTGCTGTGTTGTCTATAGTACCCACAGATTGTAATGTGACAGTACTCTATGTGTACAGTATACAGCCCTGCATGTCCCCAGGCACCCTCATTTGTTAACTTCTGTGATTGAAAAAGCCTTGGTTTCATGCATGTCAACATCAGAAGCCTCCTCCCTAGGTTTGTTTTACTCACTGCTTTAGCACACTCTGCTAACCCTGATGTCCTTGCCGTGTCTGAATCCTGGCTCAGGAAGGCCACCAAAAATTCTGAGATTTCTATACCCAACTATAACATTCTATGTCAAGATAGAACTGACAAAGGGGGAGGAGTTGCAGTCTACTGCAGAGATAGCCTGCAAAGTAATGTCATACTTTCCAGGTCCATACCCAAACAGTTCGAACTACTAATTTTAAAAATTACTCTATCCAGAAATAAGTCTCTCACTGTTGCCGCCTGCTACCGACCCCCCTCAGCTCCCAGCTGTGCCCTGGACACCATTTGTGAATTGATCGCCCCCCATCTAGCTTCAGAGTTTGTTCTGTTAGGTGACCTAAACTGGGATATGCTTAACACTCCGGCAGTCCTACAATCTAAGCTAGATGCCCTCAATCTCACACAAATCATCAAGGAACCCACCAGGTACAACCCTAAATCTGTAAACAAGGGCACCCTCATAGACGTCATCCTGACCAACTGGCCCTCCAAATACACCTCCGCTGTCTTCAACCAGGATCTCAGCGATCACTGCCTCATTGCCTGTATCCGCTACGGATCTGCAGTCAAACGACCACCCCTCATCACTGTCAAACGCTCCCTAAAACACTTCTGTGAGCAGGCCTTTCTAATCGACCTGGCCCGGGTATCCTGGAAGGATATTGATCCTCCCGTCAGTTGAGGATGCCTGGTCATTCTTTAAAAGTAACTTCCTCACCATTTTAGATAAGCATGCTCCGTTCAAAAAATGCAGAACTAAGAACAGATATAGCCCTTGGTTCACTCCAGACCTGACTGCCCTCGACCAGCACAAAAACATCCTGTGGCGGACTGCAATAGAATTGAATTGTCTCCGCGATATGCAACTGTTCAGGGAAGTCAGGAACCAATACACGCAGTCAGTCAGGAAAGCAAAGGCCAGCTTCTTCAGGCAGAAATTTGCATCCTGTAGCTCTAATTTCAAAACGTTCTGGGACACTGTGAAGTCCATGGAGAACAAGAGCACCTCCTCCCAGCTGCCCACTGCACTGAGGCTAGGTAACACGGTCACCACCGATAAATCCGTGATAATCGAAAACTTCAACAAGCATTTCTCAACGGCTGGCCATGCCTTCCTCCTGGCTACTCCAACCTCGGCCAACAGCTCAGCCCCCCCCCCCCCCCCCCCCGCAGCTACTCGCCCAAGCCTCTCCAGGTTCTCCTTCACCCAAATCCAGATTGCAGATGTTCTGAAAGAGCTGCAAAACCTGGACCCGTACAGATGAGCTGGGCTTGACAATCTGGACCCTCTATTTCTGAAACTATCCGCCGCCATTGTCGCAACCCCCATTTACCAGCCTGTTCAACCTCTCTTTCATATCGTCTGAGATCCCCAAGGATTGGAAAGCTGCCACAGTCATCCCCCTCTTCAAAGGGGGAGACACCCTGGACCCAAACTGTTACAGACCTATATCCATCCTGCCCTGCCTATCTAAGGTCTTTGAAAGCCAAGTCAACAAACAGGTCACTGTCCATCTCGAATCCCACCGTACCTTCTCCGCTGTGCAATCTGGTTTCCGAGCCGGTCACGGGTGCACCTCAGCCACGCTCAAGGTACTAAACGATATCATAACCGCAATCGATAAAAGACAGTACTGTGCAGTCGTCTTCATCGACCTTGCCAAGGCTTTCGACTCTGTCAATCACCATATTCTTATCGGCAGACTCAGTAGCCTCGGTTTTTCTGATGACTGCCTTGCCTGGTTCACCAACTACTTTGCAGACAGAGTTCAGTGTGTCAAATCGGAGGGCATGCTGTCCGGTCCTCTGGCAGTCTCTATGGGGGTGCCACAGGGTTCAATTCTCGGGCCGACTCTTTTCTCTGTATATATCAATGATGTTGCTCTTGCTGCGGGCGATTCCCTGATCCACCTCTACGCAGACGACACCATTCTGTATACTTCCGGCCCGTCCTTGGACACTGTGCTATCTAACCTCCAAACGAGCTTCAACTCCATACAACACTCCTTCCGTGGCCTCCAACTGCTCTTAAACGCTAGTAAAACCAAATGCATGCTTTTCAACCGTTCGCTGCCTGCACCCGCACGCCCGACTAGCATCACCACCCTGGATGGTTCCGACCTAGAATATGTGGACATCTATAAGTACCTAGGTGTCTGGCTAGACTGTAAACTCTCCTTCCAGACTCATATCAAACATCTCCAATCTAAAATCAAATCTAGAATCGGCTTTCTATTCCGCAACAAAGCCTCCTTCACTCACGCCGCCAAACTTACCCTAGTAAAACTGACTATCGTACCGATCCTCGACTTCGGCGATGTCATCTACAAAATAGCTTCCAATACTCAGCAAACTGGATGCAGTTTATCACAGTGCCATCCGTTTTGTTACTAAAGCACCTTATACCACCCACCACTGCGACCTGTATGCTCTAGTCGGCTGGCCCTTTGCTACATATTCGTCGCCAGACCCACTGGCTCCAGGTCATCTACAAGTCCATGCTAGGCAAAGCTCCGCCTTATCTCAGTTCACTGGTCACGATGGCAACACCCGTAGCACGCGCTCCAGCAGGTGTATCTCACTGATCATCCCTAAAGCCAACACCTCATTTGGCCGCCTTTCGTTCCAGTTCTCTGCTGCCTGTGACTGGAACGAATTGAAGAAAAAAAAACAAAAAAACAAATAAAATAAAATTGCTGAAGTTGGAGACTTATCTCCCTCACCAACTTCAAACATCTGCTATCTGAGCAGCTAACCGATCGCTGCAGCTGTACATAGTCTATCGGTAAATAGCCCACCCAATTTGACCTACCTCATCCCCATACTGTTTATATTTATTTACTTTTCTGCCCTTTTGCACACCAATATCTCTACCTGTACATGACCATCTGATCATTTATCACTCCAGTGTTAATCTGCAAAGTTGTAATTATTCGCCTACCTCCTCATGCCTTTTGCACACAATGTATATAGACTCTCTTTTTTTTCTACTGTGTTATTGACTTGTTAATTGTTTACTCCATGTGTAACTCTGTGTTGTCTGTTCACACTGCTATGCTTTATCTTGGCCATGTCGCAGTTGCAAATGAGAACTTGTTCTCAACTAGCCTACCTGGTTAAATAAAGGTGAAATAAAAATAAATAAATAAAATATACTATCAAGCCATCTCAATCAAGTACTATGTGCTGTGCACCACAGGAGGACCTTCAAGTTCAACATTAGATACTGTTTCTCACAGAGAAAGCACAGCAGTAGTTGTGGAAAAGTACTTACCTGGCAGGACATTGGGGTGTTTGAATGTCCTCGCACTCCTCTTCTATCCAGGACTTCACTCCCACTGGAAAATATCATCATCAACCATACTATCTTCACGGAGGATAACTTGAGGCTAATGTGGCTACCTACCAAACACATCAAATCTACAGTATATCTACCAGACTAAAATCTAATACGTGCTTGCAAGCATTGTGCTTGGATTGCGTAGGCTAATGCAAGCTATGGAATGGTGAATGATAGCTGAAATGACCATGAGTTAAAGCTTTATCAGGGTAGTTAGAGTGAGAAGTAAGCCAGTGTTTCTCAACCTTTGGTTCCCGGTGCGGGACTGGTCCTTGAGATGTTTCTGACTGGTCCCTCAGATGGTTAACTCTCTTGACACCAATTGAATCAGTTCTAGATGTCAGAAGGAAGGACCCTAGTTTGTTCGTCCCTGGTACAAAAAGGTGGAGAAACACTGGTCTAAAATGAAAGACTGTCAAGGATAGGGAAAGATTGAGAGGGCCTTATGTTGGGGAATTCCTTCCACCACACAGGAGGAGCTAGAAAAGAGAAATACCAATAAGCAAAAATTACACACACACACACATTATCGCAAAGTGCATATAGGAACTATAGGGAAAACAATGTTTTACAATCTGAGGTGTGGTATTCACACTGTGTATATTCAGCTGCAAATGTACATCTTGAAATCCCTTAACGCAAAGTCCTAACATATGGTATGCATTACTTTCCCTGGGCATACAACCCTACCAACTCTAAACAAACAACTCTCTGAGGGAAATCATAATTAAACCATGTGCAGTGAGGAGGGCCATCACCGGACAGCACTAGGTACACTGTTTGAGTATAGGCCTTTATGTAGGATTGCACAACAGACCTGCGCCAAATACTTCGAAATATTTGAGGTGCCATTGATATAGTGTGGAGCTTGTACTTTTGGGACTATAAAAGCATTAGATAATTATTTTGATGGTCTGTTGAACACACAGATGTATTTTGGGGCTGCAACCCACACAGGGTCAGTTTAGTCTATGGCCTTTACCTTTGCAGGAGCTGTAGTAATTTGCACAGCAGTCCCCTGCTTTCACACAGTCATCCGAGCATGAGCACAGGCTATCGGCCAACCTTTGCTCGCCACAGCGGAATCTGGAGCAGGTCCAGCGCTGACCTGGAGGGGGGAGAGAAATCATTATGACGGAGAAAAAGTGTGAAAATATGTGAGTGTGAAGAAGGGAGAGTGAGGGAAGGACAGAGAGAGTTTATGACAGCGAAAATATGGGCGCACGTGTGAGAGAGTGTACGTGTGTGTATGGTTAGGAGAGTCACCTCCGAGAGACAGCAGTAGCTGAGGAATCGATCATCACTCCTACCACTGTCTGGGACTACCCTATATCCAAACATTTCATCAATGAGTGAACTACAGTTTCTCACAATTGAATATTCTCACAAAGCACTACACTAAAGCAAGTGAGTGATACCCATTAGAACAGACAGACCAACATTCTCTCTCTGACAGCGGTCAAGTGGACAAACTATAAGAGGGATGCTAATCTCAGTCTCAGGAGACATGCTTCAGTGTTACAGCAATCATGGGGAAAATCAAAACAAATTCTGATTTACCATCCCTTCACTATAAATGGGCCTCGCTACTCTCTGGAGGAAGTAGAGGAAACACATGGGTCCCATGATGATTGGGTGGCAAAATTTTAACCACATAGTGTGGGGGAACAACACTGCCCAGATTGCCACACCACACCCAAGCTAGGGGACGGATAGCCACAGTGATAGCCACACAAGGACGGTAAAATGGAAGAGGGGTATTTTGGGGATGCTGTAATGGTCAGCCTCTTCCCAGAGTCAACATTGCATCTGAAGTGAACATTCCAGTCCACATAAAACATGTTTTTGTAATCTGTAGGAGGAGTCTATCCACCCACACATACACCAGTGGAGGCTGCTGAGGGGAGGACAGCTCATAATAATGGCTGGAATGGAGTCAATGGAATCAAACACATCAACAACGTGGTTTCCATATGGTGGATACCATTCCATTGACTCCATTCCAGTCATTAATACAAACCTTCCTCCCTTCAGCAGCCTACACTGACACACACGTACACTCCTCCACCTCCACACACACACACACATAAAAAAGACTAACAACATTAAAGTAGCGCTGGTGGGTAACCTGACCCGTGCTCTCCCGCTCTACATACCTCTGGCAGTGTGGTGTTGCAGTAACACGTGATGTAGGCTGTTGGACTTACCAGGGTCTACGCACACCTCAGTGTAATCAAGACAGCAGTTTCCCTCTTTCTCACAAGACGGGTCACAGTGGCACGATGCAGACTTGTCACTGCTCCCAGTCACACACCTGTTCTTACAGCTCGTCACTACAGGGGATGAGAAGAGTTTTATTATGTTACTCAGGATGTCAACAACGTTACTCAGAATGTAATTTAAGTTACTCAGAATATCATTATGTTACTCAGAATTGGTATCATTTGACAGATTTAAAAAAGGAATCAGTACATCTGATTGGTTTGTTATGGAGGTTTAAGCTAATCCTTAACAGTTTTTTTCTTTTCTCAAAAGAGAGAATAGAAACATTGAAACTGGACAGGGAATGCATTCAATTACAGACTAGAAATGTATTTCTATTTTAGCTGAAAAGCGTTTATGTACTAACGGTTTTCTTTCTGCGTTATAATTGGTTAGTTTTGCACAGTGGCCAAGCTCAAGGGCTAATAGGACAGACAATAAATTGTAAACAGAGTTGGCCAGTTGTTTACTAAACCGTACCTTTAACATTGCAGTGCTGCTTCAAGGCAAATATGACTGTGATGACGGTGATCAACAAGCACAGCAACATTACCTATAGGTGAGAAGAGAAACATCTGAAAAGTTCCCATGTGTAGATATTGATCAAGCACATTTAGTTATAGTCCATTTTACATCAGCAGTTGTCAAAGTGCTAGAACTCAAAGAGCAATACAAGCGGAAGTAAGAGTACAGTGGCCAGAAAACTCTCTAGAAGGAAGAAACTTTGAGAGGAAGAGCGATAGCAAACGTATGTGCCTTGTATAGTCCACAATTACCCTTTTCACAGTATCCTGCTGACCCAAACAGTACAGTGCTAGCTTGGATATTTTCTTTTCACATAGTCCTTTCCAGCACGGTTCCAGTATGGTGGAATCCCCACCACGCCAGCACAGTACAGCTTGGCTCAGCTCAGTTTAGTAGTGTGAAAGGGGTATACAATGCATAGTATCCTGATGAACCATCATAAATGAAGTGCTATGACCCTTCGATATCTTCTCATCCAATTAAAACTATTATCCCGATTGTGAGTGTACTCTAATAGCCTGGTTAAACCAGACTGAACACTATGTAGCACTCAGTCTGATCTAACCAGACTACTACTCTACTTTGTCTGCAACAAGATTTATGATAACCCTGTTCTATTTCACCCAAGTATTCACATTTTCTGGAGCTTATTTTGTGGCTTTTTTATATTTATTGTGTACATGGGATTTTAAATCACTTTCACTGTTAGTAAGGTCAGTAAATCGAGACCGCCAAGTGACATCGCATAACACAGAAAAGTATTGTGTCCGGAAAATTATGAAGAGACAGTTGGCAGCATTCTTTGCCTGCTGCTTTCTTGAGAAACATTATTGTAGCTATAACTGGACATTTTGGGGGTCTAGAGTGCATCAGAAAAAAACATCTCAGTTGGACCTATGTTGAACGAAACCACAGAAACTAAATTTAAAAAATGTGACAAAATTCCTAGAAATAAAAACAACCAAAACGAGTTGAATTAAATAACTATATTCCCCATGTATAATTTTAGAAAATTTGTCATATGACACTCTTTTCCATTCTAACGTAGGACTCTATTCTGTTCGGTGCACAAATCAAAAAAAAGTTGAATTCTCCACATCTGGGTCTTGGCCCTCTCTAATAGAGAAGTAAAAGCAGGTCATAAACGAGCTCCCCTCCTCCTAGCTGCCTGGTGAGCTGCTCTGCCTGGCCCCTTTTGCCCAGGGAAGGGTGAATAGCTGGGGCTTTGTAATTAGCGGGGATATTCAAAGACTGGATCTCACGGGTTTAAAGTTTCAACTAAGTCAGCTAATGATAAAAGGGAAGATATCCAGCAGTCTTATCAACACGGCTTAAAGAGGGTCTCAATAGGGGCTAACAGGACATGTCAGGATTAGTACTGAGGTCTAATTGGCATGGAGTTCTCTCATGATCAATTAAAACCAAGGACCAGTAATAAAGAGCTTGACGTAAAGAAGACAGGTCATCAACTTGGAGTGCTTTGAAAACTCTGAAGATTTTTTTTCAAGGATCAAATGCTGTACAATGTGTGATCTGTCAGGTGTAGCTTGTGTGAGTGAGTGAGTGAGTGAGTGAGTGAGTGAGTGAGTGAGACCTGGCTGGTGTCCTGAGAAGCCAGGACTACAGTGCAGTGCCTAACCGAGTTCTAGGGAAAGCAAACAGACTGTCTGGTGGAAACCTACTGCAGGCGCCTGAGGACACTATACCGGGTTACAGAGTAAATCTCACAACCCCATGTTGGGAGTATATACACACACACCTCAAAAAATGTGTAGTTCGAAAAAAAGGATTTAAAATGATAAAGCATCTCCAGGTTTATTGAGAAAGACTCAACCCTTAACTACTCAAAAATGTAAATATATACACGTTTGATTCCCATGTGCTTTGACTCCTAGTGCCTTGCTATATGCTCAGCATCCTATAAGGAATCCTGTTTTTGGTAGAATTCATGGCAACACGCTCTAATACTGCCATGTGTTGTACTATTTCACAACTCTAAACCAACGTTCGCATAATGATTCCTGTGGGAAATTAACTCATGTTTGACGAGACATGTTGTCCAAGTGCACACGCACACCGATTTGAGACATTGTTGTGGACTGAGCCATTCCTGAATTGAAGGACACAGTAATTACAGGTCAATATACAGCACCAGTCAAAAGTTTGGACACACCTTCTCATTCCAGGGTTCTTTATTTTTTACTATTTTCTACATGGTAGAATAATAGTGAAGACACCAACACTATCAAATAAACACGTGGAATCATGTACTAACTAAAAAAGTTAAATCAAAATATATTTTGCATTTGAGATTCTTCAAAGTAGCCAGTCTTTGTCTTGATGACAGCTTTGCACAATCTTGGCATTCTCTCAACCAGCTTCACCTGGAATGCTTTTCCAACAGTCTTGTGGGAACTCCATATGCTGAGCACTTGTTGGCTGCTTTTCCTTCACTCTGCGGTCCAACTCATCCCAAAACATCTCAATTGGGTTGAGGTCGGGTGATTGTGGAGGCCAGGTCATCTGATGCAGCACTCCATCACTCACCTTCTTGGTCAAATAGCCCTTACACAGCCTGGAGGTGTGTTGTGCCATTGTCCTGTTGAAAAACAAATGATTGTCCCACTAAGTGCAAACCGGATGGGATGGCGTATCACTGTGGAATGTTGTGGTAGCCATGCTGGTTAAGTGTGCCTTGAATTCTAAATAAATCACTGACAGTGTCAGCAGCAAAGCACTATCACACCACCTCCATGCTCCACGGTAGGAACCACACATGGGGAGATCATCCGTTCACCTACTCTGCGTCTCACAAAGACATGGCGGTTGGAACCAAAAATCTTACATTTGGACTCCTCAGACCAAAGGACAGATTCCCACCGGTCTAATGTCCGTTGCTCATGTTTCTTGGCACAAGCAAGTCTTCTTATTATTGGTGTCCTTTAGTAGTGGTTTCTTTGCAGCAATTCGACCATGAAGGCCTGATTCACACAGTCTCCTCTGAACAGTTGATATTGAGATGTGTCTGTTACATGAACTCTGTGAAGCATTTATTTGGGCTGCAATCTGGAGGTGCAGTTAACTCTAAATTATCTTATCCTATGCAGCAGGGTCTTCCTTTCCTGTGGCGGTCCTCATGAGAGCCAGTTTCATCATAGCGCTTGATGGTTTTTCGACAGCACTTGAAGAAACTTTCAAAGTTCTTGAAATGTTCTGGATTGACTGGCCTTCATGTCTTAAAGTAATGATGGACTATCGTTTCACTTTGCTTATTTGAGCTTTTCTTGCCATAATATGGACTTGGTCTTTTACCAAATTGGACTGTCTTCTGTATACCACCCATACACAACTGATTGGCTCAAACGCATTAATTAAGAAAGAAATTCCAGAAATTAACAAGGCACATCGGTTAATTCAAATGCATTCCAGGTGACTACATACAGAAGCTGGTTGAGAGAATGCCAAGAGTGTGCAAAGCTGTCAAGGCAAAGGGTGGCTACTTTGAAGAATCTCAAAAATATTTTGATTTGTTCATACTTTTTTTGTTACTACATGATTCCGTATGTGATATATCATAGTTTTGATGTCTTCACGATTATTTTACAATGTAGAAAATAGTAAATATAAAGAAAAACCCTTGAATGAGTAGGTGTGTCCAAACTTTTGACTGGTACTGTATAACCCCAGAGTCAATGACTGGCATAGGAAGGCTGCCACACTGCGCTCTGGCTTTATGTGTGATAACCACACAGGTCGTCAGAGTGAGCCTGCTTTGTTTATTTTAAAAAGTCTGAGCTGAGTGGACATGCAGTGTCACATGGTGTGTTCCTTGGCAGGAGTTGTCCACTGTATTTTCAATTTTATGAAGGACAGTGAACTATGCCCTTTCATTTTCAACAACTGGCTATCTAAATTGATGATATTGCAGCTAAGAAAGGGACAGGGAAGCGAACCTGGGTCGCTGGCATGAAAGGCAAACACTATGGATTAACTGACTTGGTGGGTAAAGCGGCTCATATAGCAAGAACACTTCAATAGCCATTGATTATTGACGACTATAAACTGGGTAGTTTGGGTCCTGGATGCTGATTGGCTGACACAGCATTCCAGACGTGTATATCAGACAATATTGCGTTCGTAATCAAGTGGGAAGTGGGAATTTACTACATAAGAATAAGAAAAGTCTACTTGAACAATCCACCATCTGGTAATTACTAGTGGGAAACTAGTTCCCACTTCTCCCACATGCTGACCTCTGATGTCACGTACTAAGGAAATGACCTTGAACAGCCTTTTCTGCAATTAAATGCAACAAAACATTTATAAAAATAAAAATAATATTTTTTGAACACTATAACTTGTTTACCAGCATGATAGCTGTACTTTTAGTTTATGGTTTATGCAGCTTGTTGGCCATTAGCCAATCTGCATTTCTCAACAAGTTCAAAGCACATGAATGCATCCAACTTGTATTTACGACTTCACAACTTGTAAATTCCCACCTCCCACTTGATTACGAACAGAGCATATACCACAGTACTATGCAAAACTACTTGTTTAATGTTATATTTATGTTGGTAATGGGGCAGCAGGGTAGCCTAGTGGTTAGAGCGTTGGACTAGTAACTGAAAGGTTGCCAGTTCAAATCCCTGAGCTGACAAGGTACAAATCTGTTGTTCTGCCCCTGAACAGGCAGAACATTTTACACCCACTTCCTAGGCCGTCATTGAAAATAAGAAGTTGTTCTTGCCTATTTAAATAAAGGTAAAAATAAAATCAGTTTATAGTTACACAATCAAGATCTGGGCATGAAGTGCGAAAATGAGTACCATTGACTTGCATTGTGCCACAAATGCAAAAAAAGTTAGCATTTAAATCAGTGGCCAGGTAAACATATTTGCTGTCATACCTTCTCCATTTAAAAAAGGGATAGATCGTGTTTTATATATATTTATATATATTTCCACATTATGAGGTTGGAATGATGAAATTCTGAAAATTATTAAGTGTAATATTTTTTTTTTAAAAGACCGCCTGAAATTTCAGCCTGTTTTGGTGGGATGGTGTAAATTAGTTAAAAGACCAATAAGAAAGAGAGTTCAAAACCTCTCTGCCAATAACAGCTAGTTTTCTTGCCCTCCCCACTCAGATCACCCCCAGACGTGTCCTTTTTATCCACGCAAAACTTGGTGCAAAACAAATCCCACCGTACCTTCCACTATGCAATCTGGTTTCCGAGCTGGTCATGGGTGCACCTCAGCCACGCTCAAGGTCCTAAACGATATCATAACCGCTATCGATAATAGACATGGCCAAGGCTTTCGACTCTGTCAATCACTGCATTCTTATCGGCAGACTCAATAGCCTTGGTTTCTCAAATGACTGCCTCGCCTGGTTCACCAACTACTTCTCAAATAGAGTTAAGTGTGTCAAATCGGAGGGCCTGTTGTCCGGACCTCTGGCAGTCTCTACGGGGGTGCCACAGGGTTCAATTCTCGGGCCGACTCCTTTCTCTGTATATGTATATATATATATATCAATGATGTTGCTCTTGCTGCTGGTTATTCTCTGATCCATTTCTACGCAGATGACATCATTCTGTATACATCTGGCCCTTCTTTGGACACTGTGCTAACAAACCTCCAGACGAGCTTCAATGCCATAAGATCTCCATGCCTCCAACTGCTTTTAAATGCTAGTAAAACTAAATGCATGCTCTTCAACCGATTGCTGCCCGCACCCGCCCGCCCGACTAGCATCACTACTCTGAACGGTTCTGACATAGAATATGTGGACAACTACAAATACCTAGGTGTCTGGTTAGACTGTAAACTCTCCTTCCAGACTCATATTAATAAGCATCTCCAATCCAATATTAAATCTAGAATTGACTTCCTATTTTGCAACAATGCCTCCTTCACTCATGCTTCCAAACATACCCTCGTAAAACTGACTATACTACCGATCCTTGACTTTGGCGATGTCATTTACAAAATAGCCTCCCAACACTCTACACAGCAAACTGGATGCAGTATATCACAGTGCCATCCGTTTTGTCACCAAAGCCCCATATACTACCCACCACTGCGACCTGTATGCTCTCATTGGCTGGACCTCGCTATATATTCATCACCAAACCCACTGGCTCCAGGTCATCTATAAGTCTTTGCTAGGTAAAGCCCCACCTTAGCTCACTGGTCATCATAGCAACACCCACCCGTAGCACACGCTCCAGCAGGTATATTTCACTGGTCAGCCCCAAAGCCAACAACTCAGTTGGCCACCTTTCCTTCCAGTTCTCTGCTGCCTATGACTGGCACGAATTGCAAAAATAACTGAAGCTGGAGTCTCATATCTCACTCTCTAACTTTAAGCATCAACTGTCAGAGTAGCTTACTGATCACTGCACCTGTACATAGCCAATCTGTAAATAGCACACCCAACTACCTCATCCCCATATTGTTATTTATCTTTTTGCACTCCAGTATCTCCACTTGCACATCCTCATCTGCACATCTATCACTCCAGTGTTAATGCTAAATTGTAAGTATTGGTCTCTATGGCCTATTTACTGCCTTACCTCCCTAATCTTCTACATTTGCACACTGTACATAGTTTTTTTTTCTATTGCGTTATTGACTGTACGTTTGTTTATGTGTAACTCTGTGTTGTTGCTTTTATCGCACTGCTTGCTTTATCTTGGCCAGGTCGCAGTTGTAAATGATAACTTGCTCTCAACTGGCCTAACCTAAATAAAAGGTGAAATGAAAAAGAAATAAAAACCACGCCCATGAGTAACCTAGCAACATTCAAAGCCATGCTGATTGGTCAGAGTTTGGACAGGGAACCTGTGACGAAGTTTGCTCGTGCCTGCCATGAACTGCGGGAGGGGCACAGTTTCACTGAAAGCAATTGTAGATAGCTAACATTACATGATTGTCAGTAATAGTGAATCAATGGAGCTAGCTTTGCCCATTCAGCTAGAGCTAGCTACGCAGCATCTTTTAGTTGCCAACTAGCAGAAATGTCATGTAACTAAGTTTTCTAATAGACCTTTCGTTAACCACACTAAGCTAACGCTAGACAACATCAGCCCAATCGGCGTTGTAAAATAGCGAAAACACTTGTTATAATTCAGTTTACTTACCTCCAAAAACAATGCAGCTACCAATCTGGTCAGTCAGGCTCGCTGTAATCACTCACGAAAAAGCTACATGCAACTTCATATCCAAATTCGGGAAAATGCAAGGTATGGATGGCAGTGTTTTGTTTTGGTGGATATTCCGTCTGTATAGCATTCTTCCTTCTCTCACACACCTTTAATTATCACAGGGAACAACCGAACTCTGACCAGTCAGCGGGGCTTTGAAAGTTGCTATCTTTCTTATGGGCATGGTTTTGCAACAAGTTTGGCTGGATAAAAACGATAACCCCCAGACAGTCCTAGCGAAATTCTTGCTTGAGAAATTGCTCTTTGCTAACAAGCTATATGTTTATTTACCTTTTTAATTGAAAAACAAATCCCAGTAAATTGCTTAATTGTTACCTAGAAATTATTTAGATTTTAAGATAAAACAAAAGGCTGCATTGGACCTTGAACTAATAATTCAATAGCCTACACAATTAGATTACAGTAACGAAAAGTTACAATAATGCCACTCACCACAACGATTACCATGCAGTTGTTCGACCTCTTCTTGTGGACCTGTCCACTGTGTCTCATCTGATTGTCTCGACCAGGTGAACCTAGTAAATTGTCAGCATGCTCAGTTGAATGTTCATCCCCTTTGGATATTTCCATTCTGCAGCGTTGGTCACGACAGTTTTTGTCCCAGGAGTTTGTCACAGAAATTATTAGCAGTTTTAAGAGAATAATCGGGTCCCCTTTTTGCCTTCAGATTTTGTAGGTCTCAAAGAAGATTTAAGAACCGCCTTCTTTTTATCTTGACTCTCAAAGTTTGTATTGTAATTCTTTCACCATGTGCAGCCAGCTGAGCCAGGGTGAAGTAGGGTATTGGAGTAGTAACCCTATAATAGTCAAGAGTGAGCCAAGACCACGCGCGCTCAAGTCTGCCCTCTTCACGCTAGAGGAAATATCTAAAATAGACTCCACCATACATATTTAGAGCTAAAGTTGCAACAAGTGTGTTGTGTTGTTTTCAACCAGAACATTTAATATACAATAACTTTTGTTTCTAAGAACATTCTTGAAACGTTCCTTGAACGTTGCACCAATGTTCCCTAAGAGTTTCATGCGATTTGAAGGCTCTCTTTTGGTTGTATGAAGGTAATGGGGAATGTTCTCAGAAGGTTACCATTGGTCCCTAAAGGTTCAAACGGATGGTTTTCTTAATGTTCTTTGAACGTGCTCTTTTGGTTGTATGACGGTAGCAGGGAACGTTCTGGAAACGTTCTCTGAAGGTTACAAAGTTGGGATCAAACACACACCCAGGATTACACAATTACATTTGAACAGTTAACATAATTGTTTCAGTCATCAATTTGTTTTATAAAACGGGTTTGGAGAAATCTACAATCTGATTGGCACACACGCTGGCCCAATTAAATATGAACAGTTCTGATATTTATTCTCGGTAATAGCAATTACCCCACTGAAGACATTTTTTTTATATACTCGGTCATAACTGACTTGATATGAGCAAATAAAACTCATGGAATAAAAAGGAACGTTTGAAGTTTTCCAAGACTTAAAAATAACTCATATTGGCACAAGATGGAGGGAATATTGGAACATCACTAACGATATTTCAGTTAACAAAATATACACTTCATCCAGTATACTCTATTGTATATATTTTATTATACAACAGAAAAATCACACATTCTACAGCACAACGGTAGAGTCATGTCTTAAATGTAAAACTAACAATGACTCAATAATCCACGAGTTCTGCGAATGCTAAAGTCCAAATGTTATGGGCGGAGTTGTATGTCAGAAGTATCACAATGTAAATGTACTTTTAATCTGTTTGTCTGCATATTTCAAGACACGAGTTGGACAATACTTTTCTCATCAATCATCTTGAAGAAATGCACACAACTGGAAATCAACCAATCCTCCATCGCTAACACAATGGACAAGTTAAATACTTTATTATTTAAATATTGAAAGTGCATGGGTGACAGAGAAACAAAATGGTACAGTTTGAGGCCATGTGGCAGAGAGTGATGCGGGTGCTGGAGATGGATGGGAGTGGGAGCAGGTGGGTCTGGCCAGGTGTGATGTCGCTGATGTTTGTGTGCGTTTGTATGCTGTCGTTTGTATGTACATGTTTTGTATTGTTTGAAAAAAATCAATACAATCTTGCCAAAAAATACAATATTAACATTTAACACGCTTATAATTTTAGTAACAAATTGAGGAATGTGCAATCTGATTGGCACACACATATACATAACACACAGGATTACACAATTGTCTTGTCTGAACACGGTCTAACTTACAGGGGCGTCAAGGGCTCACTCCTCCACAACCTTCTCCTCAACCTATAAAACAAATGAAATACTATTATCAGGTTTCTTAAGGATATTGTGTCCTTCCTAAAAGTTGAGCATTATGCAATGGTAGTTCATTGGTATTTAACCTATGTTTTTAAAAAATTCACTGCTTTGGCCAGAAAAATCAGAAATCATATGCATTTTCTGGGTTTTAAATCCAAACCAGAATGGAAAAATAAAACATGACTCAATCCAATGCTTTAATGAGGGGAGCCATTGGTAAACACTGAGGGGGGCAGAGCAGGGTTTCTTAAACTATGGCTCAGGACCCAAAGTGGTCCCTGGGTGGGAATGTGAGAGGTGTGTCACAAGTTAATACATTTATAATCACACATAATACAATTTCTTCTTAATTTGGGTTGTTGGAGTACAGTTAATTCCTCATTTGGTTCATGAGCAGAAAGCCCTGAGGTAGAGAATCGGGACATAACACAAATCATGTCACATACAAACAAAGGTGATGAGAGAGAGAGAACGCTGTATTGGTCAGAATGCAGACTGGGAGCAGAGCCCTGACAGGGAAAGACTTTCACCACCTGGGATAAATGATTGTCACCAACTGTTGGTGTACTTTGTAAGAGCCATTTTGCCAGTCTGTGGTTGGGATTCAAGAAAACTGCACAGTGCAGAAAGCGCACTGATTACTTTCTGTGTAGGAATGACTTTGGTTGTGATGGCAGTGTGTCACATTCTGTAAATAAAACCCAAACTCTCATTCCATGTCACACATTCAGAATCTGCAGCCTAAGGATAGGATATACACACAGGAGGACCAAGGACAATATTAATCCCCCTCCAGACCCCTGACTCTCTTAGGCATTCAGCCCATGTCTCAATCAGACCCCAATAAATGTTTGGGTTCAACCATGTACAGTTAAAGTTGGAAGTTTACATACACCTTAGCCAAATACATTTAAACTCAGTTTTTCACAATTCCTGACATTTAATCCTACGAAAAATTCCCTGTCTTAGGTCAGTTAGGATCACCACTTTATTTTTAGAATGTGAAATGTCAGAATAGTAGAGATAATTATTTATTTCAGCTTTTATTTATTTCAAATAACAAATTCTCTATAGGATTGGGGTCAGGGCTTTGTGATGGCCACTCCAATACCTTGACTTTGTTGTCCTTAAGCCATTTTTCCACAACTTTGGAAGTATGCTTGGGCTCATTGTCCATTTGGAAGAACCATTTGCGACCAAGCTTTAACTTCCTGACTGATGTCTTGAGATGTTGCTTCAATATATCCACATAATTTTATTTTCTCATGATGCCATCTATTTTGTGAAGTGCACTAGTCCCTCCTGCAGCAAAGCACCCCCACAACATGATGCTGCCACCCCTGTGCTTCACGGTTGGGATAGTGTTCTTTGGCTTGCAAGCCTCACCCTTTTTCCTCCATGACCTTCCTGGTCATTCTGGCCAAACAGTTCTATTTTTGTTTCATCAGACCAGAGGACATTTCTCCAAAAAGTACGATCTTTGTCCCCATGTGCAGTTGCAAACCGTAGTCTGGCTTTTATTTGTGGTCCTTTGCTGTTGTTCTGGGATTGATTTGCACTTTTCACACCTATGTACATTCATCTCTAGGAGACAGAACGTGTCTCATTCCTGAGCGGTGTGACGGCTGCATGGTCCCATGGTGTTTATACTTGCGTGTAATTGTTTGTACAGATGAACGTGGTACCTTCAGGCATTTGGAAATTGCTCCCAAGGATGAACCAGACTTGTGGAGGTCTACAATTTTTCTTGGCTGATTTCTTTTGATTTTCCCATGATGTCAAGCAAAGAGGCACTAAGTTTGAAGGTAGGCCTTGAAATACATCCACAGGTACACCTCCAATTGACTCAAATTATGTCAACTAGCCTATCAGAAGCTTCTAAAGCCATGACATTTTCTGGAATTTTCCAAGCTGTTTAAAGGCACAGTCAACTTAGTGTATGTAAACTTCTTACCCACTGGAATTGTGATTCAATAAGTGAAATAATCTGTCTGTAAACAATTGCTGGAAAAAGGACTTGTGTCATGCATGAAGTAGATGTCCTAACCGACTTGCCAAAACTGTAGTACATTTTTTTTATACCTAAAGGGGTCCAAATATTCCAAATCAAATAGCTAAATGATCCATAGTATGACCATCTTTAAAAAAATCCATATGTTAGCTTAGCACCCCCCTTCCCCCAATGTCTTAGACTCTACAGGCAAATCTCATTTGATGCATGGAGGAGATGGAGAGGTGCTTCATAAACAGTCTATCAGTAACCCGTGTATTAAATGGCTAATTAGAACCCTAGGAATGATGTTGCAATTGTGTTCAATGTGTAACAATGCCAGCCCAGTAAAGCTTAGCTCAGTTTTGTTCTGTAGTGTGAAAACAAACCTGTTTCTTCGCTTGATTTTGGTGGGGCACCATCTTCAATTCCCTGGTTTCCTAGAAATCCTGGTTGGAAAATTCTGGATTCCCTGCTTATTCCCTCCGTCAACCGGCATTCAAGAATACCATGGAATTTATTGAAATTTCCCACATTTTGTAACCCTAGACAGACATATACACTGAGTGTAGAAAACATTATGAACACCTGCTCTCAATATTAGGAAGGTGTTCTTCATGTTTTGTACACTCAGTGTATGTTAGTATTGAACCTACTGGTTATTAACCTGCAAATCACAAGGTCCTGGAAGGACCGCTTCTCCCTCCTCCCTCTCAAGCTGTAGTGTTTGATGACATTGGTAGCAATTTTGCAGAGGACCTTGCACACCATGGTGTTAAGGTCCCTTCCCACCAGGGAACGGAAGTAATGGATCTAAAATGACAGACAAAATTGAGTGGCAGTTATCCCATCATCCTAAATACTGTGATTTACAACTGATTGTTTTTCTTGTGGTGGCCTCCTCCAGACATTTGCTGAGGTCTTCCAACTCTTCCTTGGTCCTACAAGGTCTTTGCAGGACTTCTCCTGGCAGGTCCTGCACTCCAGCGGCTAGCAGCTGTCGCTGAATTGTCAGGAGTTCCACCTAGTTCTCGATAATTGTTTCCAGCTTCATCAGCACGGTTGTTTGAAATCCTGCAATAGTTTTTTAAGTTTAGCACAAAGGCCATAGTTAATAGTCCAATTCATTTGAATGTTTTTCTATGCTCAGTGAATAATAATCTCACCATATCTCACCATAACATTCTCATTCTCACAAGTCATTGCACAATTATAGACATTAGTTGAGGGTGTTTTCCACCATATTCAATAGCTTTGTTACAAATCCATGATGGAAAGTGAACAAATGCCTACTTCATGAGGTCGTCACCTGGAATGCATTTCAATTAACAGGTGTGCCTTGTTAAAAGTTAATTTGTGAAATGTCTTTCCTTCTTAATGCGCTTGAGACAATCAGGAAGAGGTGGTACACAGAAGATAGCTCTATTTGGTAAAAGACCAAGTCCATCTTATGCTAAGAACAGCTCAAATAAGCAAAGATAAATGACACACCGGCATTACTTTAAGACATGAAAGTCAGTCAATCCAGAAAATTTCACGAACTTCGAAAGTTTCTTCAAGTGCACAAAAACCATCAAGTGCTATGACAAAATTGGCTCTCATGAGGACCGCCACAGGAAAGCAAGGCCTAGAGTTAACTCTGCTGCAGAGGATAAGTTCATTAAGAGTTACCAGCCTCAGAAATTGCAACCCAAATAAATGCTTCACAGAGTTCAAGTAACAGACACATCTCAACATCAACTGTTCAGAGGAGACTGTGTGAATCAGGCCTTCATGGTTGAATTGCTGCAAAGAAACCACTAATAAAGGACACCAATAACAAGAAGAGACTAGCTTGGGCCAAGAAACACGAGCAATGGACATTAGACCAGTGGAAATCTATCCTTTGGTCTGATGAGTCCAAATGTTTGATTTTAGGTTCCAACCGCCGTGTCTTTGTGAGATGCAGAGTAGGTGAACGGATGATCTCCGCATGTGTGGCTCCCACCGTGAAGCATGGAGGAGGAGGTGCACTGGTGTGGGGGTGCTTTGCTGGTTACACTTTCTGTGATTTATTTAGAATTCAAGGCACACTTAAACTTCTGACCCACTGGGAATGTGATGAAAGAAATAAAAGCTGAAATACATCATTCTCTCTACTATTCTGACATTTGTCATTCTTAAAATAAAGTGGTGATCCTAACTGACCTAAGACAGGGAATTTTTGCTAGGATTAAATGTCAGGAATTGTGGAAAAAACTGAGTTTAAATGTATTTGGCTAAAGTGTATGTAAACTTCCGACTTCAACTGTACATGTACATGAGCAGGATTACTATTGCAACAACACACAATTAAATTTACAATATCAAACAAGATAATATAAATCATAAGACAGTTATGTATATTCTTCTGTATATCAAATTATATATGCTTATATGGCCATAGCCTGTCATATAGATCCCGGATGTGGATGGGCAACATAGCCACCTTTTTATAGGCCTGAGGATCAATTTACAAAGTAAATAAATACATTTACAGTATATATATTGTTTAGGGACTCAGTCGAGGTCTGAACTTACTGTTGAGAATTAGAATATTAGAATACACAAGGTGCAATCTTGTGTTTTTTTTCTCTTGTTAAGTCACTGACAGTCACTTAATTAGTCCACCATGTCAGCTAACATTGTTTAGATTGGTAAATTAGTTTAGTGGTCAGCTATCTAAACTTGTAATAAACATTGTTGAATTACCGACCAGGGGTCCCCCATTGATTTTGTCACTCTCACTCAGATATCATATTAAAAACGGCAAACATTTCTCTACCCCCCATGGCAAAATGTGTAGAATTGCAGGAAATGAGCTGTAAAACTGCAAACAAAATGCGTAGGGCCCGCAAAAGGCTAATGTCGGCTCTGACTGCATGTGTGAGTATGGATGTGGGTATGCAGACCCATGAGTCACTGTGGTCCCTTAATGAGTTCCTATTTTTTGTGGCCCCCACCCCATCAAAGTTGCCCCTCCCTGATATAGATATACTTTGTAAGTTCTAAGGTGAGATGAGGACTCACTTCACCACCTACCAGCCCCTTACCTGTCAATAAAGGTAGTGTACCAAAACATTCCACGTTCGCTACCACCATGAACAAATCTAGGTCATGAAACCATCCACTGACTGAAGCCTGCTTAACCACTTGAGTCAGTTATTACAAGACATCACAATAAGTCACCCCCAAAAAACAATTCAGAAGAGCCTTGGAAATAACTCTCTTAAAGTGTATCCATGTGCGGAGCAATTATAGCTAATGAAGTCTTTGCTAATTACATCAAGGAAAATACATCATGGGCTCCAGGGCTAGGCCGATTTACTGTATTCACCTGGGAGCAGTTGAACTACACAGTTTTGCCTTCTATCTACCTCCACAAGATGGTAGTGTTGTAACTGTCAATACTAGAGCCGCAGTGGGTGAGGCTACACTATTGCAAAGTACAGTACCAGTTTTACAGCATTTTGTCTAATGACAGGCAGGCATATTTATTTTTATTCAAACCCGTTGTCCGTAGCATCATACCGTGTTTGTTTTTACAGCATTGGGGTCCAGTAGGATTAGAGTGTCCCACTGTCCCTTACAGATAATTAGGGCTCATGGTGTGATGATGGGGATCGCATGGCCAGAGCTGAGGCAGGAAGACGGTTATCTCTCCCTCGTGTGACACTCCGGATTTACAACATGCCTGGGGTTTACTTTTCCCTGTGCTGCGTGTTTATCTTCGTGTGTGTGGGTGTATGTGTGTGTGTGTGTGTGTGTGTGTGTGTGTATCTGTGCAAATGTGCGTATCTGTGTGTGTATTTGCTGTCTGTATGTGTGCACATGAGTGTGTGTTTATTTACTGTGTGATGTGCAGTGTGTCCTATGCTCAGTGAACTGGTTGTGCCGCAGCAGTGTGTCTCAGCAGAGAGCCTACAGCTGTCCCCAACGCAGCTGGCTATTAGAATATGACCTTATTTTTGACCCAAACATTCAGCACTTAGTGTCTCCATTGCACATTCTCCCTTATTCTTAGAATCTGCTCCCACATTTTGTTCTTGAAAATGACTATTATGTCAATCAGATGGGATGGAGATTCACGGTAAGATCCATACAATTATATTGCTATCAGGGTTCAATGGTTGTGTCCTAATGGCACTCTATTCCCTACCCTATTCCCCCTATGGGCCCTGGTCAAAACAAATGCACTATGTAAAAACAAATAGGGTGCCATTTGGACCACAGAATGACTAAGGCAGAAACATACCAGTCAAATCCATTAGGGAAAGTAGTCATTGATGGCCAACATGAGCAGAAATAGATAAGCAACAAGTGACAGCGTAACCTCCCCTGGTCTCATACTGCTGATACCACAAAGATTCATGGGTAATGATGTAACGAATAAGGTCAGAATACCCTAACTTTATCTCAGAGCTCGTTGTTTCTGTTTCTTTTGAGTGTTTGGAATTTGAAATAAAATGTACTAGCTTAGCGGCATCGTGTTTGAACAATCAAACCACCTCAGAGGTATTTGAAGGGAGGTCGAGTCGCTCCTCCATCCCAGACGAACAACGACACAAATCATCTGTTAGAAAGTGGTGGGAGGCCCAGCTAACAACAAACGTTCCCACAACTTTAGAGTGTCATTAGGTCACTACCTAACGTTTTCATAGGAATGTTCTAACGACGAGCAAGGACTTTTCCCAACAGACTATTCCCTTAATGTCAAACAAAACCTACCCAGAACGCAATTTCCATGATCTCAGAATATTTTAAATGAATGTTCTAGACACGCTTCATGGGAATGTTGCAAGAACATTCCTGTGTCCAGTTTTCTAAGGGTTAGGAAAATATTCCATCAAAGTCCTACCAAATGTACACAGAATAGGGTTGCCATGTTCTCAAAATATAAGATACTCATGTTCTAGACAGGTTTCATGAACATTCCTGTTTAGAAGTTGTGAGGACTTCACTTGATGGTCCCAAAGAAACATTCTCCACCCCATTTTTTTTTTCATCATTACACATCACCCCTCGTTACTGTGGCCAAGCCCATCAAGGCTTTAATTGGTGAACCACTGAGACATTCACAGTGCTTTGTCTGTTGGCAAGGTTAGGGACACTCACACAACGCGTTTAACATAGTGTTTTCAAATGACATATTTGGCACACTTTGACATCCATGATTACATTGTGCATGTTCATTTATACAGTCATTATTATGCAACATGTCCTCCCCTGGGAGGTTCCCGGCATTTCGATCATGTCTTTCTCAGTCATCAGTTAATCTGAATATTCTCTCATCATTGATTAGATTTTCTTATTTTTGCCATTTTATGGCTTTTTATATAGTTGTCTAATGTTGGTGAGGCATATCCCTTTTTGGGACAGTAGCTAGGGTGTTCATCATTGATGCTGGTGGCATTGGTTTGAGACCCACTAGGGGAGTCACACTACTCTCACGTTCTTAGCAATATACAATATCTTAATGTCAGTATTTGGCAACGTATACAACACCCCTAACTGATCTATTTAACCTTTATTTAACTAGGCAAGTCAGTTAAGAGAAAATTCTTATTTACAATGACGGCCTACCAGAAGGCAAATTTTGACCACATTTCACTACCTCTCATAAATGATCAATATCTATTAATTCTATATAGCTGAGCATCTCTCCCTTGTCTTCTTCAAATGTGCTTTGAAGTCAATCTCAGCTCTGTTAAGGCCAGGAATTACAACCTAATAAGGATCCCCCCCCCCCTTTTATCATATGACAATAAACTTGTACCAGTTGAGTGTGGACACAAATATAAGACTTATTATAAGACTTTTGGATTTAACATTTGGGGAAATATTGTCTTATAATATGCAAATTCGATGACATTTTATTGACAGTTTTATTAATGTTTGCCTTATTTTACCAGGTAAATTGACTCTCATTTACAGCAACGACCTGGGGAATAGTTACCGGGGAGGGCATATCTCATTAAATATGTGCATGCCAAGCAAATACATTCTTCTGGACACTGGATGAAGTCAGCCTAAACATTTTTGTTTTATTTTGTTAAGACGCTCCAAGACGGGATTTACAGTGCATTTGGAATGTATTCAGACCCCTTGACCTTTTCCACATTTTGTTACGATACAGCCTTATTCTGAAATTGATTCAATAAAAAAAATGTTCCTCATCAATCTACACACAATACCCCATAATGACAAAGCGAAAACAGCTTTTTAGACATTTTTGCAAATTTCTGAAAAATAGAAAACTGAAATATCACATTTACTTAAGAATTTAGACCCTTTACTCAGTACTTTGTTGAAGCACCTTCGGGAGCGATTACAGCCTTGAGTCTACTTGGGTATGACGCTACAAGCTTGACACACCTATATTTGGGGAGTTTCTCACATTTTTCTCTGCAGATCCTCTCAATCTCTGTCAGGTTGAATGGGGAGCATCGCTGCACAGCTTTTTTCAGGTCTCTCCACAGATGTTTGATCGGGTTCAAGTCTGGGCTTTGGCTGGGCCACTCAAGGACAATCAGAGACTTGTCCCAAAGCCAATCCTGCGTTGTCTTGGCTGTGTGCTTAGGGTCGTTGTCCTGTTGGAAACTGAACCTTCATCCCAGTCTGAGGTCCTAAATGCTCTGGAGCAGGTTTTCATCAATAATCTCTCTGTACTTTTCTCAGTTCGTATTTGTCTCGATCCTGACTAGTCTCCCAGTCCTCTGCCAATGAGAAACTGAAGAACATCCCTACAGCATGATGCTGCCACCACCATGCTTCACCGTAGGAATGGTGCTAGATTTCCTCCAGACATGACACTTGGCATTCAGGCCAAAGAGTTCAATCTTGGTTTCACTAGACCAGATCATCTTGTTTCTCATGGTCTGAGAGTCCTTTTGACAAACTCCAAATGGGCTGTCATCTACCTTTTCCTGGGGAGTGGCTTTGTGTAGCCACTCTACCATAAAGGCCTGATTGGTGGAGTGCTGCAGAGATGGCTGTACTTCTGGAAGGTTCTCCCATTTTCACAGCGGAACTTTGGAGCTCTGTCATAGTGACCATTAGGTTCTTGGTTACCTCCCTGAACAAGGTCCTTCTCCCTCAATTGCTCAGCTTGGTCTTGCAGCCAGTTCTAAGAAGAGTCTTGGCAGTTCCAAACTTCTTCCATTTAAGAATGGTGGAGGCCACTGTGTTCTTGGGGACCTTCAATGCTGTAGACATTTTTTGGTACCCTTCCGCAGATCTGTGCCTCGTCACAATCCTGTCTCGGAGCTCTACGGACAATTCCTTCCAACTCATGGTTTGATCTTTGCTCTGACATGCACTGTCCACTGTGGGAACTTATGTATTCCAGTGTATGCCTTTCCAAATCATGTCCAATCAATTGAATTTACCACAGGTGGACTTCAATCAAGTTGTAGAAACCTCTCAAGGATGATCAATGTAAACAGGATGCACCTGAGCTCAATTTTGAGTCTCATAGCAAAGGGTCTGAGAAATCAGTGTTGGGGAGTTGTGAGCTACACATAGCTAAACTAATGGTTGGATTACAGTTTGTAGTAGCTTGGTGGTAGTTGAACTAAATTTGAATCTTGTTAATGTTTTCAGTAGTTAATTACTTTTTTTTGCGATTAAGCGGTTTAGCCTTCTCCTAACTACACACTACATTTTTGGCAAAATTGTAATAAAATATGGGTAAGTAGGCAATAATTTTATTTTTCAGCATCAGACCTGCCTAATTCTAACAGTTTTTGCGATTAATAAGATAAATTACATCCTCTGTTAATATCTGACTCCAGAGTGATCTGTTCTTGCAATTTGTAGTCTATGAAATTTCAGATTTAGATAGGAAGAATTTTCACAAAGTAACTTGTTTTTCAAATGAACTTCAGTTAAGTAAACTCTATTTTTATTCAATGGAGCTTAACTTCTCCGTTGTGAATTAATTGGTACCTTGGTAAACTATATTTTCTGAGTAGTTTTTCCAACACTGAAAGAAAAATAATTTTTAAAATGAATTTTTGGTGCATTTTGCAGAAGAAAATGTCATCTCGAATAAAAAACACTATGTTTTAAAAGAACCGTGTGTGTCCCTAACCTTGCCAACAGACAAAGAGCTGTGAGTGGATTAGCTCTTCACCAATCAGGGCCTTGATGGGCTCGGCAACATTAACAACGCTTGTAATGAAACCATATTTTTTGGGGAGAACATTTCTGTGGGCCTGATACACATACATGCTCCTGCAACATTCCCATGAAATGTGTCTAGAACATTAATATATTATATTCTGAGAACATGGCAATCAGGTTCTGTGTATGTTTGGTGGGACGTTGATGGCATATTCTCCTAAAACTTTGACATATTGAAATCGTCCTTCTTTTCAGCAATATCCGTCCCAGATGTCATATACTGTACATCAGCCATCAAGACTATCCAAACCAATGAGAGGTTGATTTTGCAGGACTAGCCTAGCTGGTTGTTTACAGTATGTGTATTTTGAAGGAGGACAACCTGAGATAACTAGCAACTTGAAATGCTCTTTTTGTGTGTATCAAAGAGAATTCTGGTAGCGTTATTCTTGTTCACAACAATGTTGTTAACATGCAGAGTGGCCCTCCTGGCTGTCACTACACAAACATAGTACAATGCTTGAGGGACCTGTTTGAAGCTGCTCCTCCTCAGTGGCTGTGCTGGGGTTTTGAAGTCGTGGAGGCAGCTCGGCTGGGGCCGGAGAGGGAGAAGAGAGAAAGCTCACTTCTCTTTTTTGCCTCTGGGTTTGGTTTTGATTTGATCATGCAGTCCGCGTCCCCCCCCTCCTCTCTCACTATGCGTCATGTATCCCCACTAGTTCTCACCGTTGGGGAGTAGTGAACTACATCTAGTTTAACTAGTAATTTAACTACACTTTTTAGTAGCTTGGTAGTTTAACTCAATTCAAATCTTGGTGTTTTGAGTAGTTATTAACTTGTTTGTTATGTAGCAGTGAAGGCAGCTAACTACAGGAACTACACACTACTTTTTCTTAAAGAAAAGAAAATATGGTAAAGTAGGCAAGATTTTCCTCTTTTTTTCAACATCAGACCTGCCTAATTCTTCCTCGAAACAAAGTTTTTGTGTTTAATAGGCTAAATTACTAATAGGCTAAATTATATATTCTGTTAACATCTGACTCCATAGTTATCTGTTCTTGCAATTTGTGTTCTTTGATATGTCAGATTTAGACATGATACCTCATCGACTGGGAGGGGTATGGCCCAGAGGAGCGGTGCTGGGTTCCTGCGGTGGATATCCTGGACGCTTCGCTGACCAGGGATTTTCATCGTTGGTGCCCTGACCGACCCGCGTCCCTGTGGTCGTCCCCGAGGCCGGTGTCTTCCTGCTGCACCAGTACCGGGGGGGGGGGGGTTACTGTCGCGGATACCGTCACTGGCCTTCCAGGCATGACTGAACTGGTTTCATTACCACCAACCCCGGACTGTCTTGTCTCATTATAGCCATGTCAGGGCATAGCCATGTCAGGGCCTAGCATAAGGAGTTTACTATTCTGTTCTTCTGAAATAGACTACATTTTCTTTTAATCATGTTTCTTCAGACCTGTCTAAAATAAATAATGGATTCATTGTGATGGTGTCGACTGTATTCAATTGATTTATTATGCTTTTTAAAAACGTAGGCTATGTGAGGAAGCAAGGAGATTTTAACGGTCAATTACCGTAAGACGGGCAGTTTTTTTTGCTTGACAATCACCGGCTGACAGAATCTCATGACTGCCACAGCCCTAGCTGTGACCCCACTCCCTGCGGGTGTCTCAGGGGGAGTTGGGAAATGCAAGAAACACATTTGCATTTCACACTTGTGTGTAACAGGACAAATATAAGCACCCCACAACTTATTATTATTGGAAAAGCTTTTAGTACGGTTATTTGTGAAGTAGACAATGGTCAGAGGACCTTGCTTCAAAATAATGTGAACACTATTTGTGTTGTACCATCCTTCATATCATATATCTTACAAAACATCTACAGTACTGCAAGGAACATTAGTAAATCCCAACAAACACGTTGAGGAAAAACCTTGTTTTGCTGAGTGAAGGTTATTGGCCAGAAAGCACATGCAGACGGACAAACTGAGAAACAAACAGACGTGTGTTCAGACAACTGTGTGAGACACAACTGTAGTGCTGAAGATGAAAAGCCTTATCACTTTGTAGTAGGATTCACAAAGATCCAACATTAGCCAAACTGTGACCTCACATCCAATAGAAAAACTGAGAGAACAGCTAAACCAACCTTTACATTAATAGTTGGGTACATATGACAGCATTTTACTTGCGTTCATGGATGTGGTTCGTTGGGAAAATCCTTGGCTCAAAACCACCAGAAAAATGCAATAAAAACAAATTGTTATCAAAAACCAAAATGTTGGTCCCAAAAACAATGGATAAAACGGCCACTAAATATGTTCAAATGTACAGGAGCTCTCTGTCTAGGCTGCTACCAGGGCATCATGACAACTATCAAATGATATGGTCCTCATATTTACCTTTCATTTGAGGTTGTGGCATACAGGTGGATCTACAAAATAGATGGATCTAAAAAATAAATGCCTGGGACATTGATTTATCTCAACATAAGACCACATTGAGGTTTGAAAACATTTGACAAAGTTTGATTTTGGAGTGTAATGTCTCTTTAAGTAGTTTAACAGCAAGCACATGTTCATTTGAAGAGGATTTACATTCAGATAGTGTTTGGGAATGGTCAGTTGGATGCAACCAGCTTGAAGTGTTTAATCAGTCAAGGTAGTACTTAGACATGAAAAGCATGCCAGCCCCTAAATGAGGTAATCAATTTCAGTAATTATACTATTCCACGGGGAATGATTCTACTTTGACACAGAACTCAGTGGTCAATCGCACCACTCTACCATTGCAATATGTCAAGAGGTCTTTGGGCAGAACAGAGGGCACGTACACAGTAACGTACATGTGACTCCTTTCTCACAGGTTGGGTATGATTGGGTATGATTCATACAATACAGCATTGAGAGCCTATTTCCTACCATAGTGACATGATGAGAGGCAGGCAAGAAGCCAGCAAGGTGCAAGTGTTTCTTACCCACCGCAGCGGCATGGTTCATAAATATATTCAACGATCGGAAGGACATAGTTCGGAATAATTACCCAACAACAGCGGGCCGCGGCGGGGAGGGAGAGTGGCGGAGAGCAGAGCAAACAACTGGCAAATTAAAGGCTTTAATTGAATGTCAGCAGGAGGCTGAAGGCCAGGATGAACTTCATGTAATGAGACGCAGACGGCTGATGGGCACCCCTCTCAGGCTGCTGGGGCTGGTGGAGGGAGGGGGACATGGGAGTGATGGCTACTTCTCTCCCTGGCTGGCATTGGGGTAATGATGTCCTGATGCCCTTATGTAATGTGCTCTCCCTTAACATTAAGTCATCCTTGCACCCTCAAGCCTTTCCATCTATGGGAAGGAGCAGGGAGGACATATTGGTGGAGGGGGGGGGAAAGTGTGTGTGTGTGTGTGTTATTATTATGAATGTTTGACTAGGGACAGATGGAATAACATTGACATAGAAATGTACAACAGTAGCTTCCATCTAATTGGCAACAGATGTTAATGTTCTAAAATCTGTATAAAAAAAATATGCGCATTTTCCCACTGGTTGTGTGTTTCCAGCAAACCAACTTGTTCAGGATAAAAACAGTGCATGTTGATGTAGTGCACAGAAAATGTACTTTTTCACTTAAGTTTTCATCTACCGAATAAAAATCTAAAGTTCAATGTGTTCTCATCGCATTTTCCACTCGACCGATAGTTTTGTCACAGAAAACTGTCGTGTTAAATATCAAATCTACTCTGGACTTGGCACGTGCACTCTAGCCAACAGCTGGCAGATACAATGTGGGTGGGCTGTGCAGGTAGGCTAGTCTACATGATGACATTATTATATGGATAACAGTGAAAATATTTGTATTTGTCAAAATGGCAGTCAAGCATTGATCATCATGAGCAGAAAGGTGAAATTAATCAAATAAATAAAAATCATGTCACCAGAATAAGACCCTCAATATTGATTGGAAAAGAGCATCAAGCTCATCATTGTGCACTTTCACCACCTTGTGAAGTTCATCATAATTCATGTAATCTGCAGGCCCAATAAACTGCAGGGTTTCCCGTGTCGTAGAGGGAGGACCACACACCATATCATCACATAACTCCAAGTTTATATCGATATGATAGTTATTATATCAATATTTGCGCATAAAGGTGTTCCCACCGTAATTTCTCGCATAATTAATGATTTAAACAACCTGTCAGATCCCACCATGTCGAACGGACAAATTATTTGTCTGCATTTAGAAAATCTTACCAAAACTTCCTGTTTCCATCACAGCTGTCGTGATTTTTTTTTATACTGTATGACTTTACTTGCACAAAACTGTGGATGGAAACGTGGTAAGTAAGATGCATTGCACCATATCATGTTAGCTTGCACTAAATGACATTGCCGATGCCCGTCCCTAGATAGACCATGAAATGACAAGAACATCCAGAAAGTGGGTGGACCTATGCCCTCCAAGACACACCCATGGCTGCATCCCTGCCCAGTCATGTGAAATCCATAGATTAGGGCCTAATGAATTTATTAGAATGGACTGGATTTCCTATTATGAACTGTAAAATCGGCTACACAATATCAGTAAAATCTTTGAAATTGTTGCATGTTGCTTTTATATTTTTGTTCAGTATAGAAGTTATTGAGCAGTTGCTGACGCCTATGTCATGCATGACAATGCATTCTGCATAGCTTATAATGCATAATAAACCAGTGGAGGCTGCCCATTATATATTTTTGTGTTAGATATGGAGGCATTTTGACTGAATGGGCACAACATCAAAGTGCATTTTGGCTTCAGGAAAAGACATGGATTTGTGTCCTCTGTCCAATAGCCCAAGACCCTTTAAAGACTCAACCAGGTTTTGTATATGGGACATTGAGAATAGTTTGGTGTGTAAAATGCTCATGATATATTTTTGGATAAGATGAAATAATGCGATTACTGTTAGGCTATATGTTTTACATTGGGGACAAGATATGGAAAGATATGTGTTCAATCAAATGTATGAATATGAAGACCTTAAAAGGGAAAGAATACATTTAAAGGGTTGCCATTCCACGTTGATTTATTTACCCCACACACAGCTTTTGTACAGCACGATGAGAGCTAAAATTTGCTTAGAATCCATGATGTTTTCTTGCACCTCTTAGATTTGCTGTCTGTGCGCATCAAAGACACTGATCGTGGGCTATGAGCATGTCACCACAACTCGCAAAACTAGGGCAAACATGACTGGGTTTAGTGTTTTTACAACCCACGAGACACACTGATGACTGTTCGACTAGACTAGACTAGACAGGATCACAAAATCTCAAAATTGCAAGAAATTACACATTGTTGATGTTGTTGCAGCCAGGGAATGAATAATATAACAAAGGAGACATAGTGTATATTTGCTTGGAGAAACATTGGTAATGGGCAATAATTTTGGCACTTGGAGGACAGGCTCGTGGTAATGACTGGAGAGGAAGCAGTAGAATGTGTTTGATGCCATTCCATTCGATCTGTTCCGGCCATAAGCTGTCCTCCTTTCAGCAGCCTCCACTGATTTATTATGTGTTATAAGCTATGCAGAATGCATTGTCATGCATGACATAGGCGTCAGCAACTGCTCATAAACATATGTACTGAACAAAAATATAATCGCAACATGCAACAATTCCAAAGATTTTACTGATTTTGTGTATCCGACTTTACAGTTCATAACAGGAAATCAGTCAATTCTAATAAATTCATTAGGCCCTAATCTATGGATTTCACATGACTGGGCAGGGATGCAGCCATGGGTGTGTCTTGGAGTGCATAGGTCCACCCACTTGGCAGCCAGGCCCACATGCTGGGGAGCCAGGCCCAGCCAATCAGAATAAGGTTTTTCCCACAAAAGGGCTTTAATACTACAGAAATACTGTCTGTAAATCTCCCCCCCCAGACAATCCCACAGGTGAGGAAGCCGGATGAGGCCGGTTGGATGTACTACCAAATTCTCTAAAACAACATTGGAGGTGGCTTATGGTAGAGAAATTAACATTAAATTCTCTGTCAACAGCTCTGGAGGACATTGCTGCAGTCAGCATTCCAAATGCACGCTCCCTCAAAATTTGAGATATCTGTGTCATTGTGTTGTGTGACACAAGGTTTTTTTTAAGTGGCCTTTTTTTTATCCCCAGCACAAGGGGATAATGGTCATGCTGTTTAATCAGTTTCTTAATATACCATACCTGTCAGGTGGATGGATTATTTTGGCAAAGGAAAAATGCTCACTAACAGTGATTTTTGCACCATATTTGAGAGAAATAAGCATTTTGTGCGTATGGAACATTTCAGGGATTTTTTTATTTCAGCTCATGAAACATTGGACCAAAACTCTACATGTTGCATTTATATTTTTGTTCAGTGTATGACTACACTCATTGAGTCGTATGACCAAGGCTGTATAATGCATTTATGAAGCATATTTTTACAACTTTTTTGTAACCTCACAAAACCACATGGGGTCACATGCAGCATGCAGTTGCCTTTGCATATCTCAAAGCATATGCTTCAAAGTATGTGCCATCAAAGGCTTGCTTATGTGAAAGGAAAATTAATCACTCTTTCTCCACATTTTAAAGGGACATGCTACAAATACAGTGCCGCAGGTCTGCTAACCACCGGTCCTGGAAACCCACATTGTGCACACCTGACAACCATCTTTGCGCACACCTGCTCCTCATTGTTACGCACACCTGGACTTCATCACCACCCTGATTTCTCTTCCTTCACATAGCCCTCTGTAGCCTTAGTCATCAGGCAGTATTGGTTTCGGTTAAGTTCAGTACGCTTCTTCTGTTTTGTATTTTTTTCATGTTTATTAGTATTAAACACACCATCTGCACCTGCTTCCTGACTCCCTGCGTATACGTGACAGACTACGGCCTCTAAATATGGAAGCAGCAGAAGAGAAAGACATCTCCCAGACGATCGATGAACAGGGTCACCTACTTTGCCAACATCACAATCAGGCTATGGATGAGGTCCTCCGCGTCCTCCACCGCCTCGACACCACTAAAGAGGATTCACCTTTAAATCGTGGAGGGCCTTCTACCACGAATCGTCCCAGTGAGTCAGTCCCCCAGCCTACCCAGCAGTCCGCCCAGATCAGCGATGCCCAACTGTCCCTCCCGGACAAATATGCCGGGACTCCATCCAAATGCTGTGTCTTCCTACTCCAGTGCTCCCTCTATTTCGCCCATCAGACGGGAGCCACAGTCATTTCCCTGCTGACTGGGTTGGGTGTTGGAGTGGGCTACATTTTATCCCTCTCTCTGGTCTCCCTACCGCTCTCCAGGTTGCTGAGGCACTGTTCCAGCAGGTCTTTCGGCACTATGGCCTTCCGGAGGACATCGTCTCCGACCGTGGCCCCCAATTCACTTTACGTCTATGGAAAGCTTTCAAAGAGAAGCTGGGGACCACGGCCAGCCTCACATCCGGGTATCGGCCATCTGGGTACTGGTCCAATGGGCAGGTGGAGAGGACCAACCAGGAGCTGGGGAGGTTCCTTAGGGGTCACTGCTAGGACCGGCTGGGGGAATGGGCCCGGTTCCTTCTCTGGGTGGAGTACGACCAGAAGTCACTTCGTCACACCTACACTGGACTGACTACCTTCCAGTGCATCCTGGGGTATCAGCCGGCCCTGGCCCCATGGACTCTGAGCCGGACCCAAGCCCCTGCATTGGACGAGTGGTGGCCGTCCTCCACCAGAAGGGCAGGCGCATCGCCACCGCAGTGAGACTCCTGTGTTCCAACCTGGTGATCTGGCTCTCCACCAGGAACATCCCGCTCTGCCTTCCCTGCCGGAAGCCTGGTCCTCTTGGCTGGTGCCGTCCCCTGTGACACCCCTCCACATACACCCCTCCACCTCCCCTTGACATCGATGGGACTCCCGACGTTAAGTCCCTCCTGCACTCCTGACATCGTGGGGCTTGGCTCCAGTACCTGGTAGACTGAGAGGGGTACAGTCCTGAGGAGCACTGTTGGGTCCCGGTGGCGGACATCCTGGCCCCTAATATAATTTGGGATTTCTATCTCTGCCGTCCAAACCGGCCCACTCCTCGCCCTCGGGGTTGTCCTCCTGGCTGGCATCATCCTGTGGCTGGATACGTGCGTCCAGGGTGTACTGTCACGCTTACTCCTGCTGCCTCCCTCCTGTACTCAACGTCTCCAGTCTACTAACCACCGGTCCTGGCAACCTGCATTCTGCACACCTGGCAACTATCATTGCGCACACCTGCTTGCCATCATTATGCACACCTGGACTTCATCACCACCCTGATTAATATACTTCCTTCATATAGCCCTCTGTAGCCTCAGTCATTGGACAGTATTGGTTTTGGTTACTTTCAGTACGCTTCTCCTGTTTTGTATTTTCTTCATGTTTATTAGTATCATTAAACTCACTTTCTGCACCTGATTCCCTGCATATATGTTACAGATTTGAAAAACAGCAACTCTGTCAAAGCAGCAGCTACTCTTCCTGGGGTCCAGCAAAATGAAGGCAGTTTATACAATTGTAAAACATTACAATACATTCACAGACTTCACAACACACCGTGTGTGTGTATGCATGTGTCTGTGCCAATGTTTGTGATTGCTTCACAGTCCCCACTATCCATCCGTATGGTGTTTTTTAAATGTTTTTTAATTCTAATTTTACTGCTTGCGTCAGTTACTTGATGTGTAATAGAGTTCCATGTAGTCGTGGCTCTATGTAGTACTGTGTGCCTCCCATAGTCTGTTCTGGACTTAGGGACTGTGAAGAGACCTCTTGTGGCATGTCTTGTGGGGTATGCATGGGTGTCCGAGCTGTGTGCCAGTAGTTTAGACATACAGCTTGGTGCAATTCAACATGTAAATACCTTTCATAAATAAAAGTAGTGATGAAGTCAATCTCTTCTCCACTTTCAGCCAGGAGAGATTGACATGCATATTATTAATATTAGCTCTCTGTGTACATCCAAGGGCTAGCCATGCTGCCCTGTTCTGAGCCAATTGTAATTTTTGTGGCAAAAGTATTTTTTTGTGGCACCTGACCACACGACTGAACAGTAGTCACGGTGTGACAAAACTAAGGCCGTACGTGTTGTTAATAAGGATCGGCCCCTTTTTTTCAATTTTCGCCTAAAATGACATTCCCAAATCTAACTGCCTGTAGCTCAGGACCTGAAGCAAGGATATACATTTTCTTGGTACCATTTGAAAAGGAAACACTTTGTAGTTTGTGGAAATGTAAAAGGAATGTAGGTGAATATAACACATTAGATCTGATAAAAGATAATACAAAGAAAAAAAAATGTTATTTTTTTTGTACCATCCTCTTTGAGATGCAAGAGAAAGGTCATAAAGTATTAACCCAGCCCAGGTGCAATTTACATTTTGGCCACTAAATGGCAGCAGTGTATGTGCAAAGTTTCAGACTGATCCAATAAACCATTACATTTCTGTTCCAAATTTTGTATCAAGACTGCTCAAATGTGCCTAATTTGTTTATTACTAACGCTTCATGTTCAAAACTGTGCACTCTCCTCAAACAATAGCATGGTATTCTTTCACTGTAATAGCTACTGTAAATTGGACAGTGCAGTTAGATTAACATGAATTAAGCTTTCTGCCAATATCAGATGCTCCTTCATTTATTTAATCAGATGCCTCGTTCATCACAAAGCCCACTGATATTGCAAACTACTTGAATGACTTTTTCGTTGGCAAGATAAGGAAACTTAGGGATGACATGCCAGCAACAAACGCTGACATTGCACATCCAAGTATGTCGGAACAAATTATGAAAGACAAGAATTGTACTTTTGAATTCCGTAAAGTCAGTGTGGAAGAGGTGCATTTTTTTGTTGTTGTCTATCAACAATGACAAGCCACAGGGGTCTGACAATCTGGATGGAAAATTACTGAGGATAATAGCAGACGATATTGCCATTCCTATTTGCCACATCGTCAATTTAAGCCTACTACAGAGCGTGTGCCGTCAGGCTTGGAGGGAAGGTAAAGTCATTCCGCTACCCAAGATTAGTAAAGCACCCTTTACTGACTCAAATAGCCGACCAACCAGCCTGTTACCAACCCTTAGTAGAGATAGAAATTGGTTCTAAATCAAATAATTGGTCTTTAAGGAGGCAGCAAAGGCTTGGGTAGATGGATGGAATGGAGAGTAGTGTGCTTTGCTTTTGAAATGAGTGTAAAGTAGGCCTCTTTGTGGCTATGTGGTTCCATAGCCTTCAACTTGTATTTCTCTTGCATCTGCTGTTTTGAGATTGCCGAGCTCCTTTTTGTTGATGAATGACTAAAAATCTGAGCAAACTTTGTGATTTCAAACTTCAAATCAAATATAGATAAGAACAGAGCAATACGATGGTATCTTAGAAATAAATAATGCTATTTTGACGGGTTATTTCCTCCTTTCCCAGGAGCGGGCTCCTGCTGACCTCATCATTAGAATACACTGGAGTGTCAATCAACTCATTTTAGAAACCTATGACACAACAACACAACTTCTCACTTTTGAAGGCATTTGAGTGGCCAAAATAAAACATATTTCAATTCAAACAATAATTGTGGGCAAGCTCATGACATCATTTTCATACAGCTTCACAAGTTCACACTACAGTGGTTCATTTAAACATTGGCTGAAATGAGATGCAAACAAAAGTGACTATCTTACATACTGTAACTAATACAATCTCATCTTACCATGTTGCCTTACCATTTCCAAAGACTGACTGTACGATACATTTGGGAGGTATTGCATAATGAAAACATTCATAAACTGTAGTCTTGTTTTCCTAGTAAAGTCATTGATATTCATGTACATTCCCATTTATCATTCAAAAGGCTCCCTTGAGGTAACAGAGGAGTGTTTGTGTCCAGAGGCCAATCCCCAAAATTACAAAGTTACACTTCCTTAATTCACCCATGAGTGTGTCTCTACTGTACTTCTACAGTTTGTGTTGTCTTTATTTACAGTAATACACTCCCAAGAGTGAAGTCTCTGGGTCCCTGGCTTTCCCTGCCTCACTGCCTCTACTTCATGTCACCTGCCCAAATTGTAGTAATGAAGGGCCCCGGTCAACCCTTATCGCCCCAGCCAGGGGTCAAGTTTGGTCACTGACGTATGGCCACGGCACAGGACATGACCCCCCATCCACAGTGCTTGGGGCCTGAAGACTCGAGCTTGATATCAAACTTCCAGCGCCGACAGAGATGGCCGCCTCGCTTCGCGTTCCTAGGAAACTATGCAGTTTTTTGTTTTTTTACGTGTTATTTCTTACATTAGTACCCCAGGTCATCTTAGGTTTCATTACATACAGTCGAGAAGAACTACTGAATATAAGATCAGCGTCAACTCACCATCAGTACGACCAAGAATATGTTTTTCGCGACGCGGACCCTGTGTTCTGCCTTACAAACAGGACAACGGAGTGGATCCTATGCAGCGACCCAAAAAAACGACTCCGAAAGAGAGGGAAACGAGGCGGTCTTCTGGTCAGACTCCGGAGACGGGCACACCGTGCACCCCTCCCTAGGATTCTTCTTGCCAATGTCCAGTCTCTTGACAACAAGGTTGATGAAATCCGAGCAAGGGTAGCATTCCAGAGGGACATCAGAGACTGTAACGTCCTTTGCTTCACTGAAACATGGCTCACTGGAGAGACTCTATCCGAAGCGGTGCAGCCAACGGGTTTCTCCACGCATCGCGCTGACAGAAACAAACATCTTTCTGGTAAGAAGAGGGGCGGGGGCGTATGCCTCATGGCCAACGTGACATGGTGTGATGAAAGAAACATACAGGAACTCAAATCCTTCTGTTCACCTGATTTAGAATTCCTCACAATCAAATGTAGACCGCATTATCTACCAAGAGAATTCTCTTCGATTATAATCACAGCCGTATATATCCCCCCCAAGCAGACACATCGATGGCTCTGAACGAACTTTATTTAACTCTCTGCAAACTGGAAACGATTTATCCGGAGGCTGCATTCATTGTAGCTGGGGATTTTAACAAGGCTAATCTGAAAACAAGACTCCCTAAATTTTATCAGCATATCGATTGCGCAACCAGGGGTGGAAAGACCTTGGATCATTGTTACTCTAACTTCCGCGACGCATATAAGGCCCTGCCCCGCCCCCCTTTCGGAAAAGCTGACCACGACTCCATTTTGTTGATCCCTGCCTACAGACAGAAACTAAAACAAGAGGCTCCCACGCTGAGGTCTGTCCAACGCTGGTCCGACCAAGCTGACTCCACACTCCAAGACTGCTTCCATCACGTGGACTGGGAGATGTTTCGTATTGCGTCAGATAACAACATTGACGAATACGCTGATTCGGTGTGCGAGTTCATTAGAACGTGCGTTGAAGATGTCGTTCCCATAGCAACGATTAAAACATTCCCTAACCAGAAACCGTGGATTGATGGCAGCATTCGTGTGAAACTGAAAGCGCGAACCACTGCTTTTAATCAGGGCAAGGTGTCTGGTAACATGACCGAATACAAACAGTGCAGCTATTCCCTCCGCAAGGCTATCAAACAAGCTAAGCGCCAGTACAGAGACAAAGTAGAATCTCAATTCAAAGGCTCAGACACAAGAGGCATGTGGCAGGGTCTACAGTCAATCACGGACTACAGGAAGAAATCCAGCCCAGTCACGGACCAGGATGTCTTGCTCCCAGGCAGACTAAATAACTTTTTTGCCCGCTTTGAGGACAATACAGTGCCACTGACACGGCCTGCAACGAAAACATGCTGTCTCTCCTTCACTGCAGCCGAGGTGAGTAAGACATTTAAACGTGTTAACCCTCGCAAGGCTGCAGGCCCAGACGGCATCCCCAGCCGCGCCCTCAGAGCATGCGCAGACCAGCTGGCCGGTGTGTTTACGGACATATTCAATCAATCCCTATACCAGTCTGCTGTTCCCACATGCTTCAAGAGGGCCACCATTGTTCCTGTTCCCAAGAAAGCTAAGGTAACTGAGCTAAACAACTACCGCCCCGTAGCACTCACATCCGTCATCATGAAGTGCTTTGAGAGACTAGTCAAGGACCATATCACCTCCACCCTACCTGACACCCTAGGCCCACTCCAATTTGCTTACCGCCCAAATAGGTCCACAGACGATGCAATCTCAACCACACTGCACACTGCCCTAACCCATCTGGACAAGAGGAATACCTATGTGAGAATGCTGTTCATCGACTACAGCTCGGCATTCAACACCATAGTACCCTCCAAGCTCGTCATCAAGCTCGAGACCCTGGGTCTCGACCCCGCCCTGTGCAACTGGGTATTGGACTTCCTGACGGGCCGCCCCCAGGTGGTGAGGGTAGGCAACAACATCTCCTCCCCGCTGATCCTCAAAACTGGGGCCCCACAAGGGTGCGTTCTGAGCCCTCTCCTGTACTCCCTGTTCACCCACAACTGCGTGGCCACGCACGCCTCCAACTCAATCATCAAGTTTGCGGACGACACAACAGTGGTAGGCTTGATTACCAACAACGACGAGACGGCCTACAGGGAGGAGGTGAGGGCCCTCGGAGTGTGGTGTCAGGAAAATAACCTCACACTCAACGTCAACAAAACTAAGGAGATGATTGTGGACTTCAGGAAACAGCAGAGGGAACACCCCCCTATCCACATCGATGGAACAGTAGTGGAGAGGGTAGCAAGTTAAGTTCCTCGGCATACACATCACAGACAAACTGAATTGGTCCACTCACACAGACAGCATTGTGAAGAAGGCGCAGCAGCGCCTCTTCAACCTCAGGAGGCTGAAGAAATTCGGCTTGTCACCAAAAGCACTCACAAACTTCTACAGATGCACAATCGAGAGCATCCTGGCGGGCTGTATCACCGCCTGGTATGGCAACTGCACCGCCCTCAACCGTAAGGCTCTCCAGAGGGTAGTGAGGTCTGCACAACGCATCACCGGGGGCAAACTACCTGCCCTCCAGGACACCTACACCACCCGATGTCACAGGAAGGCCATAAAGATCATCAAGGACATCAACCACCCGAGCCACTGCCTGTTCACCCCGCTATCATCCAAAAGGCGAGGTCAGTACAGGTGCATCAAAGCTGGGACCGAGAGACTGAAAAACAGCTTCTATCTCAAGGCCATCAGACTGTTAAACAGCCACCACTAACACTGAGTGGCTGCTGCCAACACACTGACACTGACTCAACTCCAGCCACTTTAATAATGGGAATTGATGGGAAATGATGTAAATATATCACTAGCCACTTTAAACAATGCTACCTTATATAATGTTACTTACCCTACATTATTCATCTCATATGCATACGTATATACTGTACTCTATATCATCGACTGTATCCTTATGTAATACATGTATCACTAGCCACTTTAAACTATGCCACTTTGTTTACATACTCATCTCATTTGTACATACTGTTCTCGATACCATCTACTGTATCTTTCCTATGCTGCTCTGTACCATCACTCATTCATATATCCTTATGTACATATTCTTTATCCCCTTACACTGTGTACAAGACAGTAGTTTTGGAATTGTTAGTTAGATTACTTGTTATTACTGCATTGTCGGAACTAGAAGCACAAGCATTTCGCTACACTCGCATTAACATCTGCTAACCATGTGTATGTGACAAATAAAATTTGATTTGATTTGATTTGATTTGGTGTTTGGAGCACAATGTCTCCAGATTAAATGTGAAGTAAGACAGAATAAAAGGTTATGGATGTATTCCTAGGTTTAAAAAATACAAAAAAAGCTAATTTAATGTGCACATACAGTAGATACAGTTGAAGTCGGAAGTTTACATACACCTTAACCAATTAACCTCAGTTTTTCACAATTCCTGACATTTAATCCTAGCAAAAATTCAGTTAGGATCACCACTTTGTTTTAAGAATGTGAAATTAGAGAGAATGATTTATTTGAGATTTTATTTATTTTATTACATTCCCAGAAGTTTACATACACTCAATTAGTATTTGTTAGCATTGCCTTTAAATTGTTTAACTTGGGTAAAACGTTTTGGGTAGCCTTCCACAAGCTTCCCACAATAAGTTGGGTGAATTTCTCCTGACAGAGCTGGTGTAACTGAGTCAGGTTTTTAGGCTTCCTTGCTCACACATGCTTTTTCAGCTCTGCCCACAAATTTTCTATAGGCCTGAAGTCAGGCCTTTGTGTTGGCCACTCCAATAACTTGACTTTGTTGTCCTTAAGCCATTTTGCCACAACTTTGGAAGTATGCTTTGTTTGATTCTCCATTTGGAAGCAACCCATTTGCGACCAAGCTTTAACTTCCTGACTGATATTTTGAGATGTTGCTTCAATATATCCACACAATTTTCCATCCTCATGATGCCATCTATTTTGTGAAGTGGACCTGTTCCTCCTGCACAAAGCACCTCCATAACATGATGCTGCCACCCCCGTGCTTCAAGGTTGGGATGGTGTTCTTCGGCTTGCAAGCTTCCCCCTTTTTCCTCCAAACATAACGATGGTCATCATGGCTTTTTTTGTTTCATCAGTCCAGAGGACATTTCTCCAAAAAGTACAAATCTTCGTCCCCATGTGCAGTTGCAAACCGTAGTCTGACTTTATGGCGGTTTTGGAGAAGTGGCTTCTTCCTTGCTGAGCGGCCTTTCAGGTTATGTCGATATAAGACTTGTTTTACTGTGGATATAGATACTTTTGTACCTGTTTCCTCCAGCATCTTCACAAGGTCCTTTGCTGTTGTTCTGGGATTGATTTGCACTTTTCGCACCAAAGTACGTTCATCTCCAGGAGACAAAACGCATCTCCTTCCTGAGCGATGTGACGGCTGCATGGTCCCATGTTGTTTATACTACTATTGTTTGTACTGATGAACGTGGTACCTTCAGGTGTTTGGAAATTGCTCCCAAGGATGAGCCAGACTTGTGGAGGTCTACTATTTTCTTCTGAGATCTTGGCTGATTTCTTTTGATTTTCCCATGATGTCAAGCAAAGAGGCACTGAGTTTGAAGGTAGACCCTGAAATACATCCACAGGTACACCTCCAATTGACTCAAATTATGTCAATTAGCCTATCAGAAGCTTCTAAAGCCAGGACATCATTTTCTGGAATTTTCCAAGCTGTTTGAAGGCACAGTTAAAACTTCTTGCTCCTACTTGAGACGCAGATGTCTCAAGTAGACACCTGGAAATGCAAATGCGCTACGCTAAATGCTAAATGTACTCGTTAAAACTCAAACGTTCATCAAAATGCACATGCAGGGTATTGAATTAAAGCTACACTCGTTGTGAACCTAGCCAACAAGTCAGATTTTTAAAATGCTTTTCGGCGAAAGCATGAGAAGCTATTATCTGATAGCATGCAACACCCCAAAATGCCTGAATGCGACGTAAACAAAGATTTAGCGTAGCCGGCACTACACAAAACGCAGAAATAAAATATAAAACATTCATTACCTTTGACGAGCTTCTTTCTTGGCACTCCTATATGCCCCATAAACATCACTATTGGGTCTTTTTTTCGTTTAAATCGGTCCATATATACCCAAAATAGCTTTCTATGGAAGCTGTGTAATTCAGAAAAAAACATTGTTTTAAAACGCAGCGTCATTTTTTTAAATTAAAAAAGTCGACGATAAACTTTCACAAAACACTTCGAAATACTTTTGTAATCCAACTTTAGGTATTAGTAAACGTTTATAATCTATCAAAATGATTACAGGGCGATGTATATTCAATAGCTCCTCGTCTTCAAATCATTGGCTGCCAATGTGCACTTCACAACATCCTGGCGGAGACCGGAAGAAATGGAATCCAGTTAGTTGGATTTACCAACAAAAAAGTCCCTTGAAAATGACGACAATGGCGACATCGTGTGGAATCTGTAGGAATTGCATGCAGTTCCATAATTATTTTTGTGCCCTTTTAACAAACCATGAAAGTGACGCATGGAAATTATTTTTAGCTTTCAGAGAGCAGTTTTTCTTGCGCTTTTCGATGAAACACACGATCTGTTATAGTCACAGCCGTGATTTAACCAGTTTTAGAAACTTCAGAGTGTTTTCTATCCACACATACTAATCATATGCATATACTATATTCCTGGCATGAGTAGCAGGACGCTGAAAAGTTGCGTGATTTTTAACAGAATGTTCGAAAAAGGAGGGGGTAGACTTAAGAGGTTTTAACTTAGTGTATGTAAAATTCTGGAATTATGATACAGTGAGTTAATAAGTTAAATAATCTGTCTGTAAACAATTGTTGGAAAAATGACTTGTGTCATGCACAAAGTAGATGTCCTAACCAACTTGCCAAAAACTACAGTTTGTTAAAACCTCTTAGGGATCCCTTAATGCCCCAATCCCTTTGGCGGGATCAATTTCACAACATCCAGTGAAATTGCAGAGCTCCAAATTCAAACTACAAAAATATAATTATTCAACATTTACAAAAATATAAGTGTAATACACCAAAATAAAGCTTAACTTCTTGTTCATCCAGCCGCGGTTTTAGAATTCAAAAAGGCTTTACGGCGAAAGCAGACCATGCGATTATCTGAGGACAGCGCCCCACATACAAAATGACAACATTCAACTTTCAACCAGGCAGGTGTGACACAAATGTCAGAAACAGCCATATAATAAATGCCTTACCTTTGAAGATCTTCATCTTTTTGCAATCTCAAATGTCTCCGTGACACAATGAATGGTCGTTTTGTTCGATAAATTCCTTTTTTATATCCCCAAAATGTCAATTTATTTGGCACGTTTGTTTCAGATATACACCGGTTCCAGCTCGCCCAATATGACTACAAAGTATCTAATAAGTTACCTGTAAACTTGGTCCAAACATTTCAAACAATGTTCCTAATCCGATCTCAGTTATCCTAAAATGTAAATAATTGATCAAATTTAAGATGGGATAATCTGTTTCCTATACTGAAGAAAAATACCACGGAACGCGCTCCTGTGTACCCGCAACAAAAGACTTGAGCCCTTCAGAGTGACACGTACAAACAGCCGTACTTCTTAATTCCTCAAAAGAAAAACATCAACCAATTTCTAAAGACTGTTGACATCTAGTGGAAGCCATAGGAACTACAACCATGGCCCTTTTAAATCAGGTTTCCCAAAGAAACCATTGGAGAACACAATGAGCTCAAAAAATGTTTTTCCCTGGATGGATTGTGCTCGGGGTTTCGCCTGCCAAATCAGTTCTGTTATACTCACAGACATTATTCTAACAGTGTTTTCTATCCAAATCTACTAATTATATGCATATCCTATCTTCTGGGCCTGAGAAACAGGCAATTTACTTTGGACATGCTTTTCATCAGGATGTGAAAATACCGCCCCCTATCCAGAAGAAGTTTAAAGAAGAAATTTGTGGAGTGGTTGAAAAACGAATTTTAATGACTCCAACCTAAGTGTGTGTGAACTTCCGACTTCAACTGTAGATTGATTTACAGCTAACGGACAAAATAAAGTAAACACCAACACAAGGGGTCTTAATGGGGCATTGGGCCACCATGAGCCACCAGAACAGCTTCAATTTTCCTTGGCATAGATTCTATTGGAACTCTATTGGACTCTTCTATGAGAAATTCCATAATTTGGTGTTTTGTTGATGGTGTTGGAAAATTATGTCTCAGGTGTTGCTCCACAATCTCCCACAAGTGTTCAATTTGGTTGGGATCCAATGACTGACTGACTGACTGACTGACGCTCTCTCTCACACACACACACACACACACACACACACACACACACACACACACACACACACACACACACACACACACACACACACACACACACACACACACACACACACACTATAAACCTCCTATGCTCCTTTGAGACCACTTGTTCAAAATCACTGAGACCTCTTCTTCTAGCCATGGTATGGGCAACCGGGCATTTTATACATAACCATATGGATGATTGTATCTTAATTGCTTAATTAACTCAGGAACCACACCTGTGTGGAAGCACCTGCTTTCAATATACTTTGTATGACTCATTTACTCAAGTGTTTTCTTCATTTTGGCAGTTACCTGTATATCTTGATTCATATGCCACTGCATTGAAATTGTGTTGATTAGTCAAAATGATACCTGTCACTTTAATTATGTGGTCATGTGATTCTGAAGGTAATTTCCATGTAAAAGGCTCCCTTCTACTGGCATACTGTTATATTCAGCTGATAACTTATCTTTCTATTGTCTGGTGGTCCAAGCAAGAGTCTGGAAAGTATGCACAACCCCTCCCTCCACTTATTTGCCATGCCAGAGATCAAATAAACAAATATAGCACACAGACAGAGTCCCCACGCTTGTCTCAAACCAGTTTTGTCCCAATCAAAACTGGGCTGAAATTATAGTTGACCACACACGGCTACTGCTTCAAATGATCCAAAACGGTTAGATTATTTTTAGTAAGTAACAATTTGATACTTTGCATTGCATTAGCCTACTTTATTCCAATATCATTTAGTGATATTATTTCCCACAGTAATTATTTATTGATCCATCCATCCAGTTGTGATTAAGAAAATGTGAATGCATAGTGGTGGGCATTGCAAAGTGATGGGCGAAGTGACATGCCTCACAAACTTCAGAAGTGCCACGAGGATGGTAACAGCCTAGTAACGGCCGCTGCCTAGCAGGCATCATTATGAAGTATCAAATCTCATGATCACGCATTGCTTACGCCTGACTTAGCTACGATCAATGGTCCCTCTAATTGTTTTCGGTACTGGGCGAAGTGCAAACTTTAACATTGTGAAAATGTTGTGCTTCCAGCACGCGTTTATTGTGAGCACTGAGGCTGTTCCATGCTTTAAATTAAAGTTTTAACAGTGGCCAAGTAGGTTACTGTGGCTATTTGATCACAGTGTAGGACTACCAGAGTGGCCTACCATCAAAAACTATGGAGAAAATGAATCCCATAACATTTTAACACGGAAATTACTGTTCTGTCATTCAACTTATGATACCAGTGTGTGGTGTTCAATGTAGGCCTACATTCCATGAGACAAGCAGGGCTTGAAAATAACATCTGCCTATTGGCTAATTAACTTTGTCAAACCTGTCTCAAAATAAAATACTGCCCCTTTAAGACAAAATAAATCTCTTTACCTGACTCGCTTTTCAAAGATGTCTAGAAATGTACATGTTTTGTGCTCTTGTAGGAAGTAATCACTCCCCTATTGCTGACTACAAATGATCTGAAACCGGGCTAATAACTCAATAAATAGCAGAGGATATGAAAAAAATGTAAACACGTGGCCACATGCAGCTCTGGCATTGATTTTAAAATAAGCGCATCTCCTCACGGCCACTCATGTTGTAAACACAGTCCAGTTCAAACTAACTGGCACTGATCCATATATGGCAATGGTCTATTTGCATATAGTGCCTTCGGGAAAGTTTTCAGACCCCTTAACTTTTGTTATATTTTGTTACATTACATCCTTGAGATGTTTCTAAAACTTGAATGGAGTCCACCTGTGGTTTGGACAATGGACATGATTTGAAAAGGCACACACCTGTCTATATAAGGTCCCATGGTTGACAGTGGATATCAGAACAAAAACCAAGCCTTGAGGTCGAAGGAATTGTCCATAGAGCTCTGAGACAGGATAATGTCGAGGCACAGATCCGGAGAAGGGTACCAAAATATTTGTGCAGCATTGACAGTCCCCAAGAACACAGTGGCCTGCATCACTCTTAAATGGAAGAAGTTTGACACCACCAAGACTCTTCCTGGAGTTGGATGCCAGGCCAAGCTGAGCAATTGGGGGAGAAGGGCCTTGGTCAGGGAGGTGACCAAGAACCCGACAGTTACTCTGAGAGAGCTCCAGAGTTCCTCTGTGAAGATGGGTGAACTTTCCAGAAGGACAACCAACTCTGCAGCACTCCACCAATCAGGCCTTTGTGGTAGTGGCCAGACGGAAGCCATTCCTCAGTAAAAGGCACATGACAGCCCGCTTGGAGTTTGCCAAATAGTAAAGTACAGAGAGATCGTTGATGAAAACCTGCTCCACAGTGCTCAGGATCTCATACTGGGGTGAAAGTTCACCTTCCAACAAGACAATGACCCTAAGTACACAGCCAAGACAACGTAAAAGTGGCTTCAGGACAAGTCTCTGAATGTCCTTGGTTGGCCCAGACTTGGCCCAGCCAGAGCCCAGGTTTCTTCAGGTCTCTGGAGAGACCTGAAAATACTGGGCAGAGGTTATGCTGACCTCTTCCTCTTGTTCCGGGAAGAGTGGAGGTTGATACCCCAAAGGACACTTAAATGGAGACAGTCCCGTGGCCGAACAGGGAAGGGTGTTCCGGGAATACTCCACCAAGACCAGTTGTCGGCTCCAGGTAGTGGGATTGGTTGAGACCAGTCATCTCAGGGTGGTTTACAGGTCTTGGTTGGCTCGCTCTGACTGACCGTTGGTTTGGGGATGGAAACCAGATGAAATGCTGGCCGACAACCCAATAAGGGTGCAGAATGCCTTCCAGAACTGAGATGAGAACTGAGGACCCCGATCAGAGACCATATCTACCGGGAGTCCATGAATCCGGAAGACATGCTGCACCATAAACTGGGCTGTCTCCTTGGCAGAAGGTAGTTTAGGGAGAGGGATGAAATGGGCGGCCTTGGAGAACCGATCGACTACCATCAGAATGACAGTGTTGCCATCAGACGGAGGGAGCCCAGTGACAAAGTTCAGAGATATGAGACCAGGGACGACCAGGGACCAGGGACGGTAGTGGCTGAAGGAGGCCAGAAGGAGCTTGCCGTGGAGTCTTGTTCTGAGCACACACTGTGCACGCAGCGACGAAGGCAGAGACATCAGTAACTATTGTGGGCCACCAGAAATGTTGTCGGAGGAAGGGTAGTGTCCAACGGGTCCCTGGATGACAGGTCAGCCTGGAGGAATGAGCCCATTCCAGGACCCGGACCGGACTGGGTTAGGGACAAAAATCATTGCGCCTCGCGAACCAGGTTGTGTACAGGCAAAATGTCAAAACCAGTTCAGAGTCCAGTAGGTACCGAAGGGCAGGCAGATTCAAGGTCAGGGCAAGTAGGATGATCAGGCAGATGGGAAAGTAGTCCAGAGTCAGGCAGTGGTCAAAACTGGGAGGACTGGCAAAAGAGAATAGAAAAGGGGTAAGGGGAAAGACACGCTGGTTGACTTGACTAAACATACAAGACGAACTGGCACAGAGAGACAGGAAACACAGGGATACGTACACTGGGGAAAATAAGCGACACCTGGAGGGGGTGGAGACAATCACAGGAACAGGTGAAACAGATCAGGGTGTGACAAACTAGTTGTGCAGCAACGCTCCCCATCCAACCTGACAGAGCTTGAGAGGATCTGCAGACAAAAATGGGGGAAACTCTCCAAATACAGGTGTGCCCAATAAGACTCAAGGCTGTAATCGTTGCCAAAGGTGCTTCAACAAAACACTAAGTAAACGGTCTGAATACTTATGTACATGTGATATTTCAGTTTTTTATGTTTGATACATTTGCAAACATTTCTAAAAATCTGTTTTTGCTTTGTCATTATGTGGTATTGTGGGTAGATTGATGAGGGAAAAAAATATTTTAATCCATTTTAGAATAAGGCTGTAGTATAACAAAATGTGGAAAAAGTCAAGGCGTCTGAATACTTTTCAAATGCACTGTAGGCCTAGTGCAGCTCTGATTGTGCATGCCACAAAATGTGTTTAGCCTACATCAAAATCTCTTGCATAGTTAGTTTTGGTATGTTACATTGAAAGTGGCTAATATTGCGTTGATTCTATCAAATTTGCAACATTAAAGGGAAACTGAGTCAAAAAGCAAACCGAGATCTACCGCTCAGATAAAATAAATGTAACTTAATCCTATGCAAAATTAAACAATGAAAAACAATACTGTAGCAATGAGGTATGTGCGGTAAGCAAAAGTCACAATACATTATCACTGCATATTTGCTTTGCTTGAATTGCCCTGCCAATGCACTGTTGCTCGAGCCATTTTTTAAATGTATATTTCTAAATTTGAGGTAGGCTGTATGATCACAACCGGCCCCAGTTCTGTACTGTACAGTAGAGTAGAACTGGAGTAGAGTTCAGTACATAGTAGAGCACAATATAGTTGAGTACAAGGCTGAATGAGCATACATTTAAATAATTAGCTTTTTATTTTTATTTTACTGGGCTGATGGTGCCTGCATCTGAGAGTCAGTCTCAGCAGAGGGAGAGCAGCAGACTGAGGGTCTGCTTCTCAACATCCCTCCTCTCTCCCTTTCCTCTACTGACACTGACCAAAAGGGACACTGTCTTCCAGCTGATGGTGAAACTCGAGTCGCAATATTTTTGCCTCATTCACAAATTCAGGTTGTTACTCCTATGAACAGAGAAAGTGAAATATTCCTTCATTTAAAAAATACCCAATCTGCTAATAATAAGAACTACGCAAGCCTATAGATTCACTTTCCTACTCATTCATTACTGCTGCAGTGCTTGTTGTAGCGCTGAGTGGAAATAGGAGGAACACGCATTTTATGTATCATAAAAAATGCTGAATACAACGTGTTGACATTGCTGAGTAAGAACTTAAACATGAACTCACTCATAAAAACAGCAGCTCTTTGCTGTATTCGTTGACAGTCTCTCTCTAGTTATGGTTTTGAAATCTCACAGCATCAACTTTGCTGTAGCTTTCTATTATGCCTGCTAAGTTACTGCAGACACTGTAATCTGAGCCATCCGAAGGGGCCAGCGGTAGGCCTATAGTGCACTTGATTTGCTCTACAGTGCACTTGGTTTGCTCTACGGTGCACTTGGTTTTCTCTACGGGCCAACCGCAAAGGCAGAGTTTGTACTTTCAGACACATGAAATGGTTCAAAATGGCAACAGTTTGCCTACCCGGCGCGCAGGTCAGCTGAATCGGGTGCACCTACTGCCAACAGCCCGGGAAGAATTTATTAAAGTAGGAACACAAGGCTTATCGCTGGGTACTTTACAGAAATGTTTGGCGATCGCCTAGGAATGCCTTTCAATCTCATGTTTCTCTCTGTGGGTTGATTCTGCTCTGCAGTCCCAGGGGAGCTGCTAGGCAGTCTCAGGGCTACTGCTCGCCCATGCACGTGTGCAGGTTAGACGGAACATTGGCTAGTCTTCTTTTTGTTCGGTGCAACAGGTGTACATCCTGATCACAAAGTCGGACGTAGCTACGCTCAACCTAGCATTTACGATAAACTTGTTTTTACAGCCAATTATTGCAACCAGCCCCAGTCCTGTACTGTACAGTAGAGTAGAGTTCTGTACACAGTAGAGCACAATATAGTTGAGTACAGCGGTCTAATGCACTGCATTTTAGTGCAAGAGGCGTCACTACAGTCCCTGGTTCGAATCCAGGCTGAATCACATCCGGCCGTGATTGGGAGTCCCATAGGGCGTCTCACAATTGGCCCAGCATCATCTGGGTTTGGCCGGGTTAGGCCGTCTTTGAAAATAAGAATTTCTTCTTAACTGACTTGCCTAGTTAAATAAAGGTTAAATTAAAATAAATAAAATAAAAATGTACTGTACTTAATTATACTGAACTCTACTGTACTGTATTCTACTTGACTATGCTGTACTGTACTGTACTCTACTCTACTCTACTATACTGTACTCTACTGAGCTCTACTGTGCTGTTCTTTGATGTCCAAACTTGTGAAGCATAGACATCCATGTTTGTTCAGATTTGGTTTTGTTTGGTAGTGGAACTCAATAAAAATAATAACCAGTGTGTAGAATACCCACACATGCAAAGGAGGATATTGCATATTTCTTCTACCTTTGTGTACCTATTGAGGACACATCACCATGAAGAGAATGATATTCATATCCAGAATTATGCATTTATGTGTAGCACAGATCAGGGACCCATGATGAAATTCCATTACCTCAATTCTGTTATCGGGTGTAAATCCACTTCACTTACTGTAGTTCTGTCACAACTTCTGCCGAAGTCGTTGCCTCTCCTTGTTCGGGCGGTGCTCGGCGTTCGACGTCACTGGTCTTCTAGCCATCATTGATCCATTTTTCATTTTCCATTGGTTTTGTCTTGTCTTCCCACACACCTGTTTTCAATCCCATTCATTACCTGTTGTGTATTTAACCCTCTGTTTCCCCTCATGTCTTTGTCAGAGATTGTTTTATTGTCCTTGTTGTTATTTTGTTGTCCTCGTACCCATGTTTTTTTTCCATGTCTGTACGTTTTAGTGTTATGGAGCATGTTCTGTTGACATTTATTAAAAGACTCAATTTACACTTCATTTTGACTCTCCTGCGCCTGACTTCCCTGCCACCTATACACACGACGCTGACAAGTTCAATAACCAAAATAGTATTTTTTCTAACTCAATTTGTCATGTCATAGCTGACACCCCATTGGTTCTGCAGACATATTTGAATCTTAATTCAGAGCAGATATGTAACAGAGTTTTTGGAAAAAATGATCACATCACAAACTGAGGGAGATTTGACCAAAATTCTGTTTTCAAATTTTGCATCTTCACAGTTCTTCCAGTAAATATGTTGTAATAATTTTTTTCTGTGTAAATTGTTAAATGTAGTTCTTATGCATAGAGTTGTTTGGTATGTTAAACTTTGAAATCAATGTTTTTTGTTTGGCATACATTTTAAATGAGCAAGAGAAGCAAAATGGCTGTGACATGAGAAAGAATGAAAGTAAAATGGAACAGAAAATGTGCTATTAAAACCTGTTGCTTTGGCCTATTTTCCCTGGAAAAGGGGAATTACTGGAATCTCACATAAAAACTTCCTATCATCACCAAGGAGTGGTGAGCATATCGGATAGACTTTTCCTTTGTTGATTCTCCTGCATTTAATAGATTTTTAGGATCTTAGTTTTAAATTACATTTGATATTTTTATTGGCCTCAATCTCATTTTGGGTTTGTGACCTTTGAACTCTGGACGATTGATTGAATTGAATATTGACTATTGAATATTGAGTGGCTAATCTGCCTTTGCAATCCGTATTATTAGCCAACACACAATCGCTGGAAAATAAATGGGACAAACTAAAAGCACGTATATACTACCAACGGGACATTAAAAACTGTATTTTCTTATGTTTCACCGACAACATGGATAACATACAGCTGGCAGGTTATACACTCTATCGGCAGGATAGAACAGAAGCCTCTGGTAAGACAAGGTGCAGCGGCCTATGTATATTTGTAAACAACAGATGGTGACTTCTAAAGAAGTCTTGAGGTTTTGCTCGCATGAGGTAGAGAATCTCATGATAAGTTGTAGACCACACTATCTATCTAGCGGGTTTAACTGTATTTTTCGTAGCTGTCTACATACCATCAACGACCGGTGCTGGCACTAAGACCACACTCAATGAGCTGCATACAGCCATAAGCAAACAGGAAAACCCTCAAAAGGCGGCGCTCCGAGTGGCCAGGGACTTTAATGCAAGTACACTCAAATAAGTTTTACCTACTTTCTATCAGCATGTTAAATGTGCAACCAGAGGGAAAAAAACTCTAGACCACCTTTACTCCACACACAGAGATGCGTACAAAGCTCTCCCTCGCCCTCCATTTGGCAAATCTGAACATAAATCTATCCTCCTGATTCCTGCTTACAAGCTAAAACTAAAGCAGGAAGCACCAGTGACTCGGGCAATAAAAAAGTGGTCAGATGAAGTAGATGCTAAACTACAGGACGATTTTGCTTGCACAGACTGGAATATGTTCCGGGATTATTCAGATGGCATTGAGAACTACACCACATCAGTCACTGGCTTCATCAATAAGTGCCTTGATGATGTTGTCCCCACAGTGACTATACGTACATACCCTAACCAGGCAACATCTGCACTGAGCTAAAGGGTAGAGCTACAGCTTTAAAAGGAGCGGGACTCTAACCCGGAAGCTTATAAGAAATCCCGTTATGCCCTCCGACGAACAATCAAACAAGCAAAGCGTCAATACACGACTAAGATCGAATCGTACTACACCGGCTCTGACAATCGTCGGATGGGGCAGGGCTTGCAAACTATTATAGACTACAAAGGGAAGCACAGCTGAGAGCTACCCAGTGACACAAGCCTACCAGATGAGCTAAATAACTTCTATGCTCGCTTCGAGGAGAGTAACACTGAAACATGCATGAGAGCATCATCTGTTCCGGACGACTGTGTGATCACGCTCTCTGCAGCCGATGTGAGTAAGACAGGTGAACATTCAGGCCGCAGGGCCAGACGGACAACCAGGACGTGTACTCCGAGCATGCACTGACCAACTCTGATCAATCTCTCCCTGTCTGAGTCTGTAATACCAACATGTTTCAAGCATACCCATAGTCCCTGTGCCCAAGAACACTAAGGTAACCTGCCTAAATGACTACCGACCCGTAGCACTCACAGAAGGCCCTAAAAAATGTCAAAGACTCCAGCCACCCTAGTCATAGTATCATGACACAAGGCGAGACCCAGATGCAGACACAGGAGGCAGATGGTTGGAGTTTAAGATGTTTAATAAATCCAAAGGGAGTAGGCAAGATAATGGTCATGGACAGGCAAAAGGTCAAAACCAGTTCAGAGTTCAGGGGGTACCGAAGGGCAGGCAGGCTTGAGGTCAGGGCAGGCAGAATGGTCAGGCAGGCGGGCATGGAGTCCACAAAAACAAGCAAGGGTCAGAACCAGGAGGACTAGCAAAAGGAGAAAAGGGCAAAGCAGGAAAACGGGAAAACCGCTGGTAGGCTTGGGCATAAGACGAACTGGCACAGAGAGACAGGAAACACAGGGATAAATACACTGGGGAAAACAAGCGACACCTGGAGGGGGTGGAGACAATAATGAGGACAGGTGAAGCAGATCAGGGTGTGACACATAGACTATTCTCTCTGCTACCGCACGGCAAGCGGTAGCGGAGCGCCAAGTCTAGGTCCAAGAGGCTTCTAAACAGCTTCTACCCCCAAGACATTAGACTCCTGAACATCTAATCAAATGGCTACCCAGACCATTTGCATTGCACCCACCCCTCTGTTACGCTGCTGCTACTCTCTGTTTATTTTCTATGCATAGTCACTTTAATAACTCTACCTACATGTACATATTACCTCAATTGCCTCGACTAACCAGTGCCCCCTCACATTGACTCTGTACCAGTATCCCCTGTATAGAGCCTAGCTTGTTCTTTTACTGATGCTGTTTATTTATTTTTTACTTAAATTTTCTATTTTTTACTTAACTTGTTTAATTTTTTCTTAACTTCTTAAAGCATTGTTGGTTAAGGGCTTGTAAGTAAGCATTTCACTGTAAGGTCTACTACACCTGTTGCATGTGACAAATACAATTTGTTTTGATTGGAAAGGTATTGAAAACAGGGATGGCAAGAATTTTGACATATCTTTTCGAGAATCGTTTTTATTACTTGTAAAACAAAATATCAATTGTATTCGTATAACATAATGTCCCTTTTTTTGCTACTTTTTTTGCTACAATATAGCTCAGTATTTGTATTATTTATTTTATACGGTATTTTTTGCTCATCTTTATCATCTTTATTTATTTATTTTCCAAGTTTGAGTAATGACCTCTTATAAAGAGATTTGGTATTTGGAAAGGGAACATGGAAAGTGTCTTCTGAATGGGAGGTCAAAGAGTATACAGAACTTTGCTCAATGGAAAAAAATATTTTATGTCAGTGTTTGTTAGTAGTCAATCTAGAGCCTGCCATGTTTCCCTCAAACTGAACCTTCATAAATGTGATTGATGATCCTAATTACTTAGGAGCGGCGTCTCAATGTTGGCTGATGCTTGTAGATGTACCTTTATTTGGTTTATAGGCAACCCGCCAAGTACACATCTTCAACTTCCATAAATTATAAATGAAACAGGGTGGACCAAACATTTACATCCCAGTGAGCAAAATGAAATTGATAAGTACATTTTTTTAATCTTGAACATTTTCGGTTCTGAATGAAAGTTGAACGGACGTTGAAAATACATATTTTACAGAAATTGAAAATACAATTTCTTTCTGTCATTGTTTCTATGGCAGCATTTTAACCATACATCAAAAGCTTTAAACTGCACCCGTTGGTTTGGCCTCGTTTTGTTTGGCTTGCTCCTTAAGAAATGCTGGCGACCATGACAGAAGCCAAACGTGAGTTGGCTTAGGGATGTGGTTTGATGTGGCCTTTTCTTGGGTGTGTCCTTGCCATCCCCAAGACACACCCATCTGTAAGAACCTTGCCATCAGCTGTTTCCCCCCACTAAATCACAACAAACAAACCTCCTGCAGTTTCAGTTCAATAACTACAGGCAGATGTATGGTGAGATGCCAGAGGAAGCTTTAAATGGGTCTCTAGCATATAGAGTAATTGAAGAAGAATGCAATTGCTGAATTTATGTAGATATTCTACATAAATAAGTGTTTTGACCACTTTCAAATGTAGTAGAAAGTCCATGTAGAACAAGCAACCCTTCACATAATACCATAGAAGCAGTGTTCTGTTAATATAACAACGTGCACCTTTCATGTTTCTTTGTCATTGTAATGCAGATAATGCCAATCACATTTTGTCTGGTGGTAATGGGGCTACCTTGGCAAACATGTCAGTGGTCATACCTTCCTGTGTAGTGTCCCCTATACAACAAGAGTTCCCTGATCCTGGTGCAGAATACACAGGGTTTCTCCCTCCCCATATTGTCTGATAATGTTTAATAAATAATAATTTAACAAAAGACAATACAAGTAAAAGTTGTGTCTAGTGAAATGTTTATGCCAAGTGCCACGTCTCAGTATCAAGCCTGTCTATTAGTCTGGACTCCAACACATCATCCTGCAAGTCTCCAAGTGCTGGCTCCATAGATGCATCTGTGAACACATACACAGTCACTGTTCTATCACCAATGGCAGATAGTATAGGTGACATCTGACAAACAAACATAGACTATGTTGAAGTTTGAACAGGTCAGACTAAACATACCTAACTCTGCTCTCCCCATCGACGATCGTTGGTGAGCAGGCAAGAGGTGAGGCTGGAGGTAAGGTCTTTGTCATCACCGTTTTGATGGGCATGGCAGAGTAGATCAGCTCTTGGCCCCTCATCAAAGACACTGGTCGGTCACACACACCCTGGTTTGATCCCAGGCTGTATCACAACCGGCTGTGATCGGGAGTCCCGTAGGGTGGCGCACAATTGGCCCAGTGTCGTCTGGGTTAGGGGAGGGTTTGGCTGGGGTAGGCCGTCATTGTAAATAAGAATTTGTTCTAAACTGACTTGCCTAGTTAAATAAAGGCCCCCCAAAAAGTATAGGAATGCACACAGCGAGGGCATGTCTGTGTGACGCTGAGGGTCCCCTTGCTGGTCTTCTCTGTGCTGCATGTTTGGCTGCAAACTGGACATCTGTCAAAAACAACTACAGCAGTCAATCCTCATAAACAATGTACTTCCTCTCTTATGAGGTGACTGGAGCCTGTGACAGGTGTTTCAATATGATTTGTGTTGTAGTCATGACAGACAAAGATATATAGTTAAGCAAACTTTACTAGGCATGTTGTCAAACAGCACATTAATAAAGTAAGTAACAACTGGTTTCTGTTTCCTGAGTAACATCAATATTGCTACATGTTCTCCTTTTTTTCTCTTTTTTTTGTTTTTTTACAACAAAGGCAGACTCCACCTAACTTTGGCTTGTAGTCCATGTCTGCAATAGACTGGAAGGTGAACTGAATGTTTGTTTACTGTCTCTGACTGTTCATTAATTGTTATTATTTTTTACCTTCACATAAATTCTTTCAGGTATATAGGTCTTCGGATGGCCCTACCAGACCTTGTATGGGGAGTGTTGATTACATCAGGAGGTGCTTGACCTGAGATGCTTGGATCTTCTTGTTGAGGTGCAGAGTTCACCTCTAGGTTGTGTTCAGCACCCTGCTGGGCGTCAGCTGGTGCTCTGTTTACTGGCTCTGTGACAGGCTCCTCAACAGTGGGGAAATCCTCCTCTATTTCTCTGCGCTTCCTCAGGTGTCGCCTTTTCCTCCTGAAGACTCGTCTCTGTTCTGTTTTCACCTCATAGGACCTTTGCTCCACAGGTCTGACTACTGTGGCCCTCTGCCACCACTGTGTCTGTCCTGTGAGTGGCTGAACTCTCACCCTGTCATCTCATTGCAGCTCTGTGAGATACTTAGCAGAGGTGTTGTAGTACCTTGCCTGTTTCTATTGTCTTTCTTTGAACTTCTCCAGCTGACAGTTTTCCATCCCTGGTCTCACAAGATTTTCACTCATTATAAGTAGTGTCTTTGTACGTCTTCCCATGAGCACCATTGCAGGGCTGTTGTCTGTTCCTTGTGACGTGGTTTTTCTGTGATCCAGCATGGCCAGGTATGGGTCAGAACCTGCTCTCTTTGCTTTTGCCATCAGTCTTTTGGCTGTTTTCACTGCCAATTCCACTTTCCCATTACTTTGCGGCTATCCTGGAGACATTGTTTTGTGTGTAAAGTCCCAAGCCTTACTGAAACTTCGGAACTCGTCTGAAGAGTACTGGGGACCATTGTCTGAGTAAAGGATTTCAGGTATCCCATAGCTTGCAAAGTGTGTCTTCAGTTTTCAAATGACCGTTTTCGACTGTGTGTTCTCCAAATGGTCCACTTCCCAGAATTTGGAGAGATAATCAACTGTGACCATGTAGTCTCTGTCATTGAACTGGAACAGGTCAGTCCCTATTTTTTCCCAGGGACGCTTTGGTGCTTTGTGTGGCCTCAATGTTTCTTTCTGCTGCTTCATACCCCCATGCAGTGCAGGTGCTACATTGTGCCATGTATGTTCTCAGCTGTGCATTCATGCCTGGCCAGTAGACACACTTGCAAGCTCTTCTCAGACATCCCTCTGTTCCTATGTGTGAGGAATGGAACAACTGCTCACTCACCACTGAAGATAACCCAATTTTGCACACTCAGCTCATCTCTGTTGTGAAAATACATGGCTACTTCGAAGGGTACATGTCCTTTCACTTCAGGCCTCCTGCAGGATCACATATTTCAGTGTCTGGAGCTCCCGGTCCAGCTCAGTGGCTCTCTGGATGTGCTTTAGTCTCTCGCTTGACACAGGGAGGTAGTGTATCATATTGATTGATTCCACTTGGACATCCACAGGGCCTCTGTTGTCTTGTTCTGTGAGGCACTCCCTGCTCAGGGTGTCAGCCAGCACCACATGTTTTCCTGGAATGTATTGGAGACTGACCTCGTAGCTTTGGAGTCTCATGAGCATGCGTTGTAGTCTTTTTAGTGCGCTGAGGAGAGGCTTTGTCATGATGCTCTCTAGAGGCTTGTGATCTGACTGCACTTCCACTGTTCGTCCATATGTGAATTGGTGGAACCTCTCCATGCCAAACACCACTGCAAGCAGCTCCTTCTTTATCTGTGCATGCCCTTTATCAGTCTCTGTCAGGGCTCTGCAAGCAGCTCCTTCTCTATCTGTGCATACCCTTTATCAATCTCTGTCAGGGCTCTGCAAGCAGCTCCTTCTCTATCAGTCTCTGTCAGGGCTCTGCTGGCGTATGCTATTGGTTGTCCTCCCTGCATCAAGGCTGCTCCTAACCCACTCTCTGAAGCATCACACTGTAGTACAAGCTGCTCTGTTGGGTTGTAGTATTTCAGCACAGGGGTCTGAGCAATGGTATCCCTGATTTTATTGAAAGCCTGCTCATGTCTCTCTGACCACTCCCACAGTGAGTCCTTCTGTGTTAGCTGTCGCAGTGGCTCGCAGATCTCTGTGGCGTGGCTGCAGAACTTGGCTAGGTAGTTTACCATGCCCAGGAAGCACTGCACCCCCTGCACATCTGTAGGCCTATGCATCTGTCTGATGGCTGTCACTTTTCCTGGGTCCACTTTCAACCCCTCTGATGTGAGCAGGTGACCAGTGTAGGGAACTTCCTTCAGCCTGAGCTGCAGCTTCTCTGGATTCAGCTTGATATTGAGCTTCCTGCATCTGTTCAGGAGCATTCTCAGGTTCTTGTCATGGTCCAGAGCATTCATCATTGTCTCCTTCTCCCACAATCAGGATGTCATCTGCAATGATTTTGACTCCTGAAAGACCTTCCATTGCCTGGTTCAACTTCCTCTGAAAGATCTCTGGGGCTGGACTGATTCCCATTGGCATGCGCAGCCACCTGTCGCGTCCCATGGGAGTAGAGAACGTGGTGAGATAGCTGGATTCCTCCTCCAGTTCCACATGCCAAAATCAGTTTTTTACATCACAAACAGAGAACACGCGTGCTCTGTTCAGATCTGGCAGCACATCTTCAATAGTGGGAAGTGGGTAATGGCTCCTCTTGAGCGCCTTGTTGAGAGGTTTCGGATCAATGCACACTCTTAGTTTTCCAGACGGTTTCTTCACTACGATCAGGCTGCTAATCCAATCTGTGCTTTTTTCAACTGCTTTTATCATCCGTCTTTTCTCTAGACCACTGAGCTCCTCTTTGAGTGGTTTATATAGTGCCACTGGCACTCTTCTCTTAGGCAGCTGGACGTGCTCCACTCGCTCATCCACTTCCAGCTTCAGTTCGTCGGGTAAGCATCCATCTCCCTGGAATACATCAGAGTACTCCTCTTTAATTTGCTCTTTAGTCCAGGATCCTGTTGTTTTCTCGTTGACCAGGATGTTGTGATGTTGCACAGTAATCAACTCCATTGCCTGGATAGCCTTACTGCCTAGATTTGGCATGTCCACATTCTTGTTGACTACGATGACCTCAACTCGGTAGGTTTTCTTATTGTGTGGATTGATCACTTTAAGTGTGCACTTCCCCGGTGGGGTCTGAGTACTCTTGCTATACATCAGCAATACCTGACTGCAGGGCTCTAGGTGACTGGCTTGCAGGGATAACATTACAACTAGCACCACAATCTAGCTGAAATCTGACTAACGTTTTGTTGACCAGCATGGTTGCAAAGAGAGCTGCATTGGGGCCTGTGGCTTTCTCCTGCACCACATTGATGCTCTCTGACTTTGGTCCTAGTGTGATGCACAGAACATCCTCACTGCTCTGAGTCAGCTGACGCACATTTCAATTGCCAGGACTCTGTTTCTCTTGCTTGTCCCTGCACTTTTGCAAACCGTAGAGATTGTTTTTTCCACAGGATTTACATTTTTGTCCATATTAGGGCATTTTTCCTTTTTTCTCTTATGTGTCCGTCCACAATATTTGCATTGTATAATGCTCTGTCCCTCTGTAGGGTCTCCTCTCCCTCTCGGTCTCTCTTTCTGTGTTACTGCATGCACTGCTACAGGGCCCTGCACATTTATGACTTTAGCTGGACAGATCTACAGCTCTTCCAATCTGTATGCATTTCTCCAAACTGAGATCAGTCTCTTTGAGTAAGCACTCTCTTAAGTGTGGGTCATATGTGCCACTAACAATCCTGTCCCTGATAAAAGAGTCTGTGATTACTCCAAAGTTACAGGTGGCCACTAGAGTCCTCAATTCAGTGAGATATTTCTCTAAACTCTCATCTTGGCCCTGACTTTGCATGAAAAAATTATATCTCTCAATTGTTTCATTTTTCTTGGGATGACAAAATGCATCCAATGCTGCAATTACTTCCTCAACAGAGAGATTGTCTTTTGTACTGCCCACACACAGGGTCTCACAAATCTCTCTGCCCTTTTCCCCAATGAGATAAAACAGTAGCTTCACTTTGTAGTCATCAGGTTTTTCTCTCACTGTAAGAGCCATGTACAAATTGAATTCCTCTTTCCATCTTTTCCAGGTCAGTGCTAAATTACATTCATAAAAAGTATATTTTTCCCGGAGACTTGAGTGCATTTTCCATGGCGATTTAGTTGTAGAATAGAACGTTAGCTACTCACGAATCTGCTTGTATCCAATAGCCAGCTAGCTTTTAGCATAGAGTCTCTCACAATAGCCAGCTAATGTTCTAACGTTCGGCACGATGACTAGCCTGTAAACTCAGCACTTTTTCAAACTGCCGCCTGGGATGTATTCTTAATTTACATGGATGAGATCCAGGTTCTTCTGAGTACCGCTGCCACCATGTTTCAATATGCTTTGTGTTGTAGTCACGACATACAAAGATATATACAGTGAGGGAAAAAAGTATTTGATCCCCTGCTGATTTTGTACGTTTGCCCACTGACAAAGAAATTATCAGTCTATAATTTTAATGGTAGGTTTATTTGAACAGTGACAGAATAACAACAACAACAAAATCAGAAAAAAACACATGTCAAAAATGTTATAAATTGATTTGCATTTTAATGAGAGAAAAAAGTACTTGACCCCCTCTCAATGAAGGGAGTTTGGGAAATGGGAGCATGATTTGTTGACATAATTGTAATCCAAACCCAACCTTCATTTACTCATTGTGACACACTGAGGTTCTAAACTCAGTTTTAGACGAGACTGGTGTTATGATCAAAAATAACCTATTTACACATTGTAGTAAATTGTGATACTAGAATAAATGTTTGACTAATATCGATGCCACATTGGCCATTTTCAAAGGAATTATTTGCCTTTTAGGGGCAGTTAATGTTCAACTCTGCCAGTTTAAAGTTTTCTGAAGAAAAAAACCAACAGAACACTTCAACTGTAGTAGAGTAAAGTACAGAGTACAGTATGGTACAAAGTGTCTTGTGGATTAAATAAACGTTCAGTGACATTTTGGCAGGTGTGAAAATAGCCTTGAGCTAAAGCTAAACTGAGCAGCAAGTGTACGAGAGCAGAAATTACACCTTGCTTGTGAACATGGACACAAGAAGGCCCTTGGACTGAAATGCCAGTGCTCTTAGCCTAGAATGTTGTGTCTTAAACTGTACATGTACAGTCAGATTATTGGCACCCTAAAAAGGGTGGGGGAAAAAGACTATTGTATTCTCCCAAAAGATGGGGAATTACATTATTTTATACTTATAACATTTTACAAAATGATTAGATTTTCTCTAAAAAACATTGAGGTCAAAATTATTGGCACACATTTTTCAATACCTTTCAATACCACACCTTGCAAGGATAACGGCACTGAGCCTTTTTCAAAAATATTTTATGAGATTGGAGAAGACATTGGGATGGTTCTTAGTCCATTCCGCCATACAGAATATATCCAGATCCTTGATACCTGTCACGCCCTGACCTTAGAGAGCTGTTTTATTTCTCTATTTGGTTAGGTCAGGATGTGATTGATGTGGGGTGGGCATTCTATGTTTTGTTTTCTATGTTTCTTTATTTCTATGTTTCGGCTGGGTATGGTTCTCAATCAGGGACAGCTGTCTATCGTTGTCTCTGATTGGGAATCATACTTAGGTAACCCTTTTTCCTTCCTTCAGTGTGGGTAGTTAGCTTTGTTTGTGGCACTTAGCACTGTAAGCGTCACGGTTGTTGCGCTTGTTTCTTGTTTTGTTGGTGACATTCCTTAAATAAAAAAATAAAATGTACGCTCACCACGCTGCACTTTGGTCCACTTCTTTTGACGGCCGTGAAAATATCCTTCATCTGTGATTATGGACTGCCCTCATCAATTCAAACCACAAGGTTTTCAATGGGGTTCACGTGCGGAGACAGATGGCAATTGCAAAATGTTAATTTGTCGTCAATTAACCATTTCTTATTGGATGATTTTGATGTGTGCTTGGGGTTATTGTCTTGCTGGAAAATCCACTTGGGGCCAAGTTTCAGTCTCCTGGCAGAGGCAACCAGGTTTTTGGCTAAAATGTCCTGGTACTGGAAAGGGATGGGCATGAGAAATTGAATAGCCTTAATCAAGTACTAAAACGGACGTCAAAACGTTTAAGCAAAGATTACATTTTTTTTCAAATAGTGTGTTGTGAAGACACCAAGGCCGGGGTTCACTAATGTGCACACTCACTCCCTCCAATTTGTGTGCATTCATTGTTTTCATGGTGTGAATTGTTTGTCAATGTTAATGAATTTTAAAAAATCACCAGTCGTAAATGTAGGCTACCGTTAATCAATGACCTTTCCCCATTAATATAATGTTTAGTTGTCATTGCTGTTCATTCAATGTATTATTGATACTGCATATGTTACTGCTAAACACTTCTGATAATGAAGTTGAGGTTTATTTAATTATATTCACCAGTTATGTACATTTCTTCATTGTCTTTCATTTGGAGTATATGTCTGGTTTCTCCAATCTGTTGTGTGAGTGTGCACAAAAGTACCCTATCACTATCAAGATCCATCACAGCACAACTAGCTCCAAGACAAAACATATACTTATCAAGCACAAATAAACTTTCTCTGAGGGGGACATTTTTGGACATGTATAAAAAACATTTAAAAAGTGTATTTATAAGTATTCAGACCATTTGCTATGCCGTGAAATTGAGCTCAGGGGCATCCTGTTTCCATTGATCATCCTTGAGATGTTTCTACAACTTGGTTTCAATTGATTGAGCATGAGTTGGAAAGGCACACCGTTGTCTATAAAAAGGTCCCACAGTTGACAATGCATGTCAGAGCAAAAACCAAGCCACGATGTTGAAGGAATTGTCCATAGAGCTCTGAGATCTGGGGAAGAGTGCCAAAAATAGTCTGCATCATTGAAGGTCCCCAAGAACACAGTGGGCTCCATTCTAAGATGGAATAAGTTTGGAACCACCAATACTCTTTCTAGAGATGGCCGCCCGACCAAACTGAGCAATCGGGGGAGAAGGGTCTTGGTCAGGGAACCCGACCAAGAACCCGATGGTCACTCTGACAGAGCTCCAAAGTTCCTCTGTGGAGATGGGAGAACCTTCCAGAAGGACAACCATCTATGCAGCACTCCACCAATCCGGCCTTTATGGTAGAGTGGCTAGATGGAAACCACTCCTCAGTAAAAGGAACATAACAGCCAGCTTGAAGTTTACAAAGAGGCATCCAAAGGACTCAGACGATGAGAAAGAAGATTCTCTGGTCTGATGAAACCAAGATTGAACGCTTTAGCCTGAATGCCAACTGTCACATCTGGAGGGAACCTGGCACCATGCCTACGGTGAAGCATGGTGGTGGCACCATCATGCTGTGGGGATGGTTTTCAGTAGCAGAGACTGGGAGACTAGTCAGGATCGAGGGAAAGATGAACGGAGCAAAGTATAGAGAGAGCTTTGATGAAAACCTGCTCCAGAGCGCTCAGGACCTGTTCTTGAGTGGCCCAGTCAGAGCCCGGACTTGAACCCGATCGAACGTCTCTGGAGAGACCTGAAAATAGCTTTGTAGTGATACTCCCCATCCAACCTGACAGTGCTTGAGCGAATCTACAGAGAATGAGAGAAACTGCCAAATACAGGTGTGCCCTCCTTGCAGCGTCATACCCAAAAAGATTCAAATGTGCAACAAAGTACTGAGTAAAGGTTCTGAATACCTATGTAAATGTGATGTCAGTTTTTTTAGATTTTATCATTATGGGGTATTGTGGGTAGATTTGAGGAGAAAAAAAACAATTGAATCCATTTCAGAATAAAACTAACGTAAAATGTGGTTAAAGTCAAAGGGTCTGAATACGTTCCAAATGTACTGTATAAGTCATATCAGCAATGATACTATTTAGGCCTATTTGCAAACTGATCAACAGCTAGTGTTTCAATTACACCTAGTTTTCAACTGAAATAAACAATACAAATGTTACGCACGCCACTGTGAAGAGGGAACACAACACCCTGCTACAACTCAACTCCCCATGAAGTGAAAGCGGTATGGGACTGTAGGTGTGAGTAAGGATGACAAAGGCAGAGAGTGGTACCGTTTATTTATTCCATCACATGGTAATATGGGGAAAAGGGGCTAGACGGAACCAAAGCGAAGAAAGTAAATGTCAAAGCCCCCCTCCATCTTACCTGCCTAACCACTACTTACCTAATTTAGAACCACCTGGTGCCCTAACCAAAATACAGGGGGTGGTCCACCCAGGTCTTACCTAGTGTGCCTAGACAGTGAATACTAAGGGTTATGTGTGCCCGTGGGCCTCTTGCCTAAGCACTCCCTAGGTGCCTTCCCCTTCCCCCCTGGGAACAAAAAACAGAATATTACAAACAACTTCACATATCAAAACACTGCATCCTATTAACACACATCAGACATAACCAATCAGTTCCCTCAGCAATAACTAACATAACACATACCAAATCTCTTTCTGAGAAACAACCAACATATGCTATAGCCATCAGCCTCCTCTCTCAGCAATCATCTCAGGATATTACAATCAATCTTTTTCTGAGAAACAGAACACTGGTTTTTATATAGCTACAGAAGGCATTGGTAATTGGAGACAGCTGCGTCCTGACGAGGGGCTGAGGTCAGCTCTCCAATCATCAATTCGGGGCCGACCAACCAGCTGCTTGGGGAGAATTTCAGGAAGCCATTTCCTGAAACACACACTCAAATACACAAACTACAACACAGAAACTGGGGAACGTAACAACAAATAGTCCAAGGGTTTCAAGCTTTGGTTTATTTCAAAAGTAATCTTCAAGTGTATCATTAATATGTTGGATTCATGCCTTCATCTCAAAAGTAATAGGACTAAATCAAATCAAACTTTATTTAAATGTTTTTAAAGTTTGATTAGATTAGATTCCATCCTATTCTTTAACTTTGATGTTTGGTTATGATGGAGGCGTGAATCCAACATGTCAATGATTAATTTGTAGCAAACTGGATATTGAATTGTGGTTGGTTGTCAACACAACCAAATATCAACATTTGAAGGAGATGTGTATTCTGTTTGGATAGTTCAATCTGTGCCACTAACTTAGTCTGGCTTTAATTCCAGTTTGACTATACAAACCAATCTGATTCCACAAGAGGTATGTGGCAGGGTCTACAGTCAATCATGGATTACAAAAAGAAAACCAGCCCCGTCGCGGACCAGGATGTCTTGCTCCCAGACAGACTAAATAACTTCTTTGCTCGCTTTGAGGACAATACAGTGCCACTGACACGGCCCGCTACCAAAACCTGCCGACTCTCCTTCACTGCAGCCGACGTGAGTAAAACATTTAAACGTGTTAACCCTCGCAAGGCTGCAGGCCCAGACACATGCTTCAAGAGGGCCACCATTGTTCCTGTTCCCAAGAAAACTAAGGTAACTGAACTAAATGACTACTGCCCCGTAGCACTCACTTCCGTCATCATGAAGTGCTTTGAGAGACTAGTCAAGGACCATATCACCTCCACCCTACCTGACACCCTAGACCCACTCCAATTTGCTTACCGCCCCAATAGGTCCACAGACGATGCAATCGCAACCACACTGCACACTGCCCTAACCCATCTGGACAAGAGGAATACCTATGTGAGAATGCTGTTCATTGACTACAGCTCAGCATTTAACAACATAGAACCCTCCAAACTCGTCAGACCCTGGGTCTCGACCCCGCCCTGTGCAACTGGGTACTGGACTTCCTGACGGGCCGCCCCCAGGTGGTGAGGATAGGTAACAACATCTCCACCCCGCTGATCCTCAACACTGGGGCTCCACAAGGGTGTGTTCTGAGCCCTCTCCTGTACTCCCTGTTCACCCACGACTGCGTGGCCATGCACGTCTCCAACTCAATCATCAAGTTTGCGGACGACACTACAGTGGTAGGCTTGATTACCAACAACGACGAGGCGGCCTACAGGGAGGAGGTGAGGGCCCTCGGAGTGTGGTGTCAGGAAAATAACCTCACACTCAACTTCAACAAAACAAAGGAGATGATCATGGACTTCAGGAAACAGCAGAGGGAACACCCCCCTATCCACATCGACGGGACCGTAGTGGAGAGGGTAGAAAGTTTTAAGTTCCTCGAGGTACACATCACGGCAAACTGAATTGGTCCACCCACACAGACAGCGTGGTGAAGAAGGCGCAGCAGCACCTCTTCAACCTTAGGAGGCTGAAGAAATTCGGCTTGTCACCAAAAGCACTCACAAACCTTTACAGATGCACAATCGAGAGCATCCTGTCGGGCTGTATAACCGCCTGGTACGGCAACTGCTCCGCCCACAACCGTAAGGCTCTCCAGAGGTTAGTGAGGTCTGCACAACGCATCACCGGGTGCAAACTACCTTCCCTCCAGGACACCTACACCACCCGATGTCACAGGCCATAAAGATCATGTGGGTATTTGCTTTCTGTTTTTGTGTCTGCACCAGACAGAACTGTTTTGGTTGTTCTCTTTGTTGTTTTGTTAATCAGTGTTCAGTTCCATTAATAAAAGGATGAACACGTACAACGCTGCACCTTGGTCCTCACCTTATTCATACGACGACCATTACAAGAAAGGTCTTTGTTTCTGGCCATTTTGAGCCTGTATTCGAATCCAAAAATGCTGATGCTCCAGATACTCAACTATTCTAAAGAAGGCCAGTTTTATTACTTCTTTAATCAGCACAACATAATTGCTAACATAATTGCAAAAGGGTTTGCTAATGATCAATTAGCTTTCTAAAATGATAAACTTGGATTAGTTAACACAACGTGCCATTGGAACACAGAAGTGATATTCCATTAAAAGTCAGCCGTTTCCAGCTACAATTGTCATTTACAACATTAACAATGTCTACACTGTATTTCTGATCAATTTGATGTTATTTTATTGGACAGAAAATGTGCTTTTCTTTAAAAAACAAGGACATTTCTACATGACCCCAAACTTTTGAACGGTAGTGTATATGTATTTATATGTATGTATGTATTTCTATGTGTATGTATATGTGTGTATGTGTATGTATATATTAGCAAAATAATTTATGAGGGATTGGAAGTGATGCAGAAAATTACATTGATTGAAGCTACAATCTATCTGCAATATTAAAGCTGATCTACCCCCTAAAAAATATATAAAAATAAATAAATATAAATTTTATATTTCGTTGCGTTGTCAACCAAACACAATGAATTAATATTTTTGTAATTAGCCTAAAGTTAAGGTTTTCTTACAAACGAATGTAACAGTTGTTATTCAACCCAATGGTTAACAAATCCATGGACACATTTTGAGGTTAGCCTACTGTAACTGTAAGTGTCTTCTTATGTAATCATGTTCAAGATAGCATGCAAAGGTCACAGGTCTGTGGCAATCTTCACAATTGCTGTTAAAAACTGTGCAGAGTTTTTATCAGCATTGATCACTTGCACAATGTACTTTTAATGTAATCTCAACTGCAATCCGGGTTATTTGGTTGTGCTATTATAGATGAACCACAGTGATATACAAAATATCTGACATTGTATTTTCATTTGAACTTTGTTGTGCTTTTAAATTGTTGAAATTGCAGTGATAACATTCTGTGTTGTGTTGTTAAATGGTTGAAACCATAGTGATAACACATTGGGAATTCATCACACTTCTGGATGTTTTCTTTAGTGGGTTAATAAAGTTTGACATCTCATTTTTTTAACCTTTATTTAATAACTAGGCGAGTCAGTTAAGAACAACATCTTATGTTTAATGACGCCTACGAACTGCCTTGTTCAGGGGCAGATCGACAGATCTTTTCCTTGTCAGCTCTTCCAACCTTTCGGTTACTAGTCCAATGCTCTAACCACAAGGATACCAGCGCCCCCGCTCATTAATCAACGTCTCAGCCAAATATCACCTTTCCGTGTTGAAATAAAGTTGTGGTGGGCAATGGGATGTTTTTTCCTTTAATGCAATGTCAAAAAACAGCACAATTTTGTCAAATGGTGATATAACCATAAACTTGCCGTCTACAGTTGCCTACCTCCCGCTCTCTGCAGACAAACGCACAGACCCTGAGCACGCACACGCAGACGGCACGCAGTGTGAGGGGGGTTCGCAATAGGAGTGGGTGGTGCTGAAACGAACAGCTCCGCGAGTAAATGGGCGCTTCGGCAAATAAGGTAATCAGAGAGCTTTCATAGCGCCACTGTCCCTGTCTATAGAGACAGCCTAGCCATGAACCAGCCGAGCTCCCCATCCTCAAGATCCGCGTTCAAACTTCTGGAGCCCGTCTACTCACCCTGACCATGAAGAGACAAAACGTGAGGACCCTGTCGCTCATCATTTGCACGTTCACCTACCTGTTAGTCGGTGCGGCTGTCTTCGATGCCTTGGAATCTAAGAAGGAGAAGACCCAGAAAAAGAAAGTGTACGACCGAAAACAAGAGCTTATGAACACCTACAATCTCTCTCAATTCAACTTCGATGAGCTGGAGAGGGTGGTGTTGCAGCTGAAGCCTCACAAAGCCGGGGTACAGTGGAAATTCGCTGGATCTTTTTACTTTGCAATCACGGTGATCACGACCATAGGTAAGATTTGCTATACCAGTGACGTTTTGCATTTGAACGTGTTGCATTAATCAAAGTAAACACCAAAATAGCCTAGATAATGCGTAGGCTATGTGCCATGGCCTTGCAAGTTCGAGAAGGGATTTATTCAAACTAGCCTTTATGACCTTGCTGAAGATTACATTTAGTCCATCACGTTTCATGCTTTTTTTATTTGACAAACAATCCCATTTGGTTCAGTCTATCGGGTTGTTATTATTATTAGCATAGGCTTTACTAAAGCAAACAGACACATTTAAAATGAGTTTACAGAATATTTCTAAATAGTTGCATTGGTATGGAACAGGGCTGGCCATAGCCTTTTGTGGACCCTAAGCAAAGAAAATTCCGGTGGGCAAAACATTTTAGTGGCCCTCCTCTTTTGCAGCAGATAATTTTTTTGTTTTTTGTTTTAGACTTAATTTCCTGCAATTCTGCACATTTTGCCATGGGGTGTAGAGAAAATGTTGCATTTTTAAAGCAAGTTTGTTACAATTTTACAGAATTTCCAGTGAGGTGAAGCGAAGATTTAGCAATTTTATAACTAATTTCATGCAATTGTACTCATTATGCAATTCTCCACATTGTTGCCATAGGGTGGAGAAACATTTTTGCAGTTTTCAAACTCATTTCCTGCAGTTCTACACATTTTGCCATGACTTATGCAATACTAATATGATATCTGAGTTAGTGTGACTAACAACATCAATGTGAGGCCCCTGGAGGTCAGGGCACTTTGGCATGTTCCCTGCATGCCTGGTCGCTAACTCGACCATTATAGCTGACGGAGATGAGCTAATTGAGTGACTGTCAGTGACTGACATAATAAGAGAAAAACTGCTGATGCACAACCAAATTTATAAATTGCATCTTGTGTATTCAACTACTCAACTCTAAACAACTCTAAAGTTGAGACACAATTTTTTATTTATTTGTAAATGTATATATATATATATATATATGTGTGTGTTTTTGTTGGGAGCACTCTAGCAGCCACGGGGCCCCAAGCGATCACTTATGTCTAGGGCCGGCCCTGCTATGAGAGTTTGCAGTAGGTTTTGAAATTATTAAGATCAACTTTTATCTGATTTATAGTGAGATACCATTGCAAATATGGTGTTTAATCTTGTTAGGACCCTGCTTCTTTTTTGACTGGACCTCTGGTATGGAATATGTCTTACAAAGCAATCCATCACAACCGTAGAATAAATATTATCTTTAACATGTTGCAATCATAATCTTTGCAAGGGTCGTTGGAATAATGGGTATTCAGAAGTATCAGGTGCAAATGTTGAGCCTAACCAAAGCGTGGTCTTTAAAAGTCTCACCAGATAATATTCTATATGTTAAAAATTAATCTCAACATAATATTTAGGTTTGAAAGTTGTTTCCACTGCCAAAAGAGAAATGTAGCCTACATGATGGAGGAAGTACACTCACCTAAATCCCTTAACCACATTTCCCACTATCACCTTTTATATTAAGTAACTACATGCACCTTCCTCCATACCATCACCCTCATCCCCAGCCTCATCTCTGGTCCCCACCTCTGGCTCGGCTCTGTATTGGGTGACTTGGGGCAGTTGTGCCTGGTGACCCAAGGTGGTGATAACCCTATCACATGTAGAGGACTAATTGCATGCAAACCCGATCCAAGAAGCTGAAACCGCATGCTGTAATTGTGAGCCCACTGGCTGGCAGTGACACAGTGTTTGGCTTTTCAATTCACCATTAATTATTGATGGCAACACCAGAGTTTGCACTGTTCAACTGGCCTCTCATTCACACACCTACTCTTACAGTATATTATATACTCTACACACACACACACACACACACACACACACACACACACACACACACACACACACACACACACACACACACACACACACACACACACACACACACACACACACACACACACACACACACACGATACTGTAGAAACGCAATTACACCAAGTCATAACCCCATGATAGTGCATAACAGTGAAGTCACATCTCTGGCAGACACACAGCTACATCTCTTGAGAAACATACTGCATAACCGGAAAACACTGACCATTTCTCAAAACGAGACCGAGTCAAGACCCGAGATCAGTAAAATGTGAGTTCAATTCAAGACCGTGATTGTAATTTTGTCAAATCAAATAGTATTTGTCAACAGGTCTACTATACCTTTCAGTGAAATGCTTACTTTACAAGCCCTTAACCAACAATGCTTTAAGAAGTTTAAGTAAAAAATAGAAAATAAAAGTAACAAATAATAAAACAGCAGCATTAAAATAACAATAGCGAGGCTATATACAGGGGGGACCTGTACAGAGTCAATGTGTGGGTGCACCAGTTAGTCGAGGTAATATGTACATGTATGTAGAGTTACAGTGACTATGCATAGATAATAAATAGAGAGTAGCAGAAGTATAAAAGAGGGGTCTGGGTAGCCCTTTGATCAGCTGTTCAGGAGTCTTATGGCTTGGGAGTAGAAGCTGTTAAGAAGTCTTCTGGACCCAGACTTGGCGCTCCGGTACCGCTTGCCATGCGGTAGCAGAGAGAACAGTCTATGACTAGGGTGTCTGGAGTCTTTGACAATTTTTAGGGCCTTCCTCTGACAGCGCCTGGTATAGAGGTTCTGGATGGCAGGAAGCTTGGCCCCAGTGATGTACTGGGCCGTACGCACTACCCTCTGTAGTGCCTTGCGGTCAGAGGCCAAGCAGTTGCCATACCAGGCAGTGATGCAACCGGTCAGAATGCTCTCGATGGTGCAAATGTAGAACTTTTGGGGGATCTGAGGACCCATGCCAAATCTTTTCAGTTTCCTGAGGGGGAAAAGTCGTGCCCTCTTCACGACTGTCTTGGTGTTTTTGGACCATGATAGTTTGTTGGTGATGTGGACACCGTGCCTGCCCTTGCAGTCATGTGTGAACAGGGAGTACATGAGGGGACTGAGCACGCACCCCTGAGGAGCCCCCGTGTTGAGGATCTGCGTGGCGGATGTGTTGTTGCCTACCCTTACCAACTGGGGGCAACCCGGCAGGAAGTCCCGGATCCAGTTGCAGAGGGAGGTCTTCAGTCCCAGGGTCCTTAGCTTAGTGATGAGCTTTGAGGGCAGTATGTTGTTGAATGCTGAGCTGTAGTCAATGAATAGCATTCTCACACACTACCGGTCAAAAGTTATAGAACACCTACTCATTCAGGGGTTTTTCTTTATTTTTGCCAAGAGTGTGCAAAGCTGTCATCAAGGAAAAGGATGGCTATTTGAAGAATCTCAAATCTCAAATATATTTAGATGTGTTTAACATTTTTTTGGTTACTATATGATTCCAAATGTTTTATTTCATAGTTTTGATGTCTTCACTATTATTCTACAATCTAGAAAATAGTACAAATAAAGAAAAAACCCTTGAATGAGTAGGTGTTTGTCATGGCAGATTTCCTCCTCTTCATCTGAAGAGGTGAAACAAGGATCAGACCAATACGCAGCGTGGTAGGTGTCCATGGTTTTTAATAAGAAAAACTAAACATGAACACAGATACAAAATAATAAAGTGAACTGGCAACGAAACAGTCCCGTGTGGCACAAATACTGACACAGGAAACAATCACCCACAAAATACCCGAAGAATATGGCTACCTAAATATGGTTCCCAATCAGAGACAAAGGTAGACAGCTGCCTCTAATTGGGAACAAATCTAGGCAACCATAGACATACAATTTACCTAGACAGGAACCAGCCCTATAAACATACAAACACATAAATCCCCTAGACACGACAAAACACATAAATCCCCCATGTCACACCCTGACCTAACCAAAATAAGAAAGAAAACAAAGATAATTAAGCCCAGGGCGTGACAGTTCCTTTTGTCCAGGTGGGAAAAGGCAGTGTTGAGTGCAATAGAGATTGCATCATCTGTGGATTTGTTGGGGCGGTAAGCAAATTGGAGAGGGTCTAGGGTTTCTGAGATAATGGTGTTGAAATCACCAACATAATAAGAGTTCAAAATGTCCAGTATTTCTGTGTTCATATTTCAGAAAATATGGATTCTTTAGACATTAAAAATAGTGAAACAATTACACATGGAACGAGGGGTTATATACGATAATCAAAGGGAAGCTGTAATCTGTAACATACCCAGCCTCGGACGTGACCACCTGCACTATGAATGCCAAAGAGGGATCCGGATGGGCCAGCACTGGAGGCGAAGTAAACAGAGCTGCCCAAAAACCCTGTCCATCTCAGCCGACCACCGCAACCTTTTTATTTGACTAGGCAGGTCTGTTAAGAACAAATTCTTATTTTCAATGACGGCAGGTTAACTGCCTGTTCAGGGGCAGAACGACAGATTTGTACCTTGTCAGCTCGGGGATATGAACTTGCAACCTTTCGGTTACTAGGCCAATGCTCTAACCACTAGGCTACCCTGGACCCCCTTCAGTAGTGAGGTAATGGGCGCAGCAACCTGGCCAAAACCCTGGATAAATCTCTGGTAGTAATTGGGAGTCGGCCAATTACACACGGCTGCAATGCGGTCACTCTCCATCTCAACCCCTGATGTGGAAATACGATACCCTAGGAATGAGAAGGCCTGCTGAAAGAACAGGCATTTCTCAGCCTTGACGTACAGGTCAGGCTCCAACAGTTGTCCAAGTACCTTGCGCACCAAGGACACATGCTCGGCGCGTGTAGCGTGCTCACCGTGTGTAAATCAGAATGTCATCGATATACACCACTACACTCTGCCCGTGCAGGTCCCTGAAAATCTAATCTACAAAGGATTGGAAAACTGATGGAGCATTCATCAACCCGTACGGCATGACGAGGTACTCATAATGGCCTGTGGTGGTACTGAATGCTGTCTTCCACTCGCCTCCCTCCCGGTTACGCATCAGGTTATACGCACTCCTGAGATCCAGTTTCGTGAAGAAGCGCTTCCCACGCATTGACTCAATCGCCGTGGCGATGAGAGGTAGCGGGTAACTGTACCTCACCATGATTTGATTGAGACCTCTATAGTCAATGCACGGGTGCAGACCTCCATTCTTCTTCTTCACAAAAAATAAACTCGAGGAGACGGGTAAAGTGGAGGACCGAATGTACCCCTGACGCAGGGATTCAGAGACATATGTATCCATAGCCACCGTCTCTGCTTGCGACAGGGGATACAATGTCTCCTGGGAAGCGTAGCGTCTGCCAGGAGATTTATCGCACAATCCCCCCGTCGATGAGGTGGTAATTGAGTCGCCTTCTTTTTTTACAAAAGGCGAGATCCAAATCGGCATATTCTGGGGGGATGTGCACGGTGGAGACCTGGTCTGGACTTTTCACCGTGGTAGCACCAACAGAAACCCCTACACACCTCCCTGAGCAATCTCACGACCACCCCGTGAGAGCCCTCTGTTGCCAGGAAATAGTGTGATTATGCAGAGCCAACCAGGGAAGGCCTAGTACCACAGGAACTGCAGGACAGTCAATGAGGAAGAGACTGATTCTCTCCTCATGATCCCCCTGCATAACCATTTCCAAGGAGATGGTGGCCTCCCTGATTAGCCCGGACCCTAATGGTCGACAATCTAGAGCGTGTTCCGGGAATGGTCTAACTATAGGAAAAATGGGGATCCCTAACCTAATGGCTAATGCTCTGTCGATAAAATTCCCAGCTGCGACTGAAGCGACGAGCGCCTTATGCCGGGAATGTTGCAAAAACTCAGGGAAACAAACAGGCACAAATAGTTGATCAACAGAGGACTCTGGATGAGTGTGGTGCAAACTCACCTGGGGTGACGCCAGAGTGCCCTGCCTGTTGCCTCGACTCCCAGAGGAACCAACACGGCACCGACCAGCAGTGTGTCCTCTGCGGCCACAGATGGCGCACGTGATGGCTCCTCCTCCAGTCTCCCTATGAGCAGCCCCTCCTAACTCCATGGGCACCGGAGCGTGGGTGCTGGACGATGGAACCGACAGAGCCCCCTCTGTACGTCCGCGGGTGAGCAGCAGGTTATTCAACCGGATGGACAAATCCACCAGTTGGTCAAAGGAAATGGTGGCATCCCTGCAGGCCAGCTCACGTCGGACGTCCTCTCGTATGCTGCATCGATAGTGGTTGATGAGGGCCCTGTCGTTCCAGCCTGCTCCGGCAGCCAGGGTCCGGAATTCCAGGGCGAAGTCCTGGGCGCTCCTCGTCCCCTGTCTCAAATGGAAGATCCTTTCTCCTGCTGCTCTGTGGTGGATGGTTGAAGACGGCCCGGAAGCGACGGGTGATCTCCTCGAAGTGGTCTGGCGCCGTGTCTCATTCTCTCCACATGGCGTTTGCCCACTCCAGCGCTCTTCCTGTGAGGCAGGAGACGAGGGCGTCCACTCTCTCCCCTCCCGAGGGAGCTGGGTGCACAGTGGCCAGGTAGAGGTCCAGTTGTAACAAGAATCCCTGGCACTGTGTGCCGTCCCATCATACTCCCTGGGAAGGGAGAGACGCATTCCACTGGAATTCTCTCCGGATGGAACGGGTGGAGACAACCCCAGTTGTGCTGGTCGAGACACTGGAGAGACTTCCTGTCTCTCCCAGCGGTCCATGGTCTGGACAACACCATCCATCATGGCACCAAGATGATGTAACATGACCGAATGTTCATGGACACACTCCTCGACTCCTCTAACCGGGGTACCTGCTCCTGCTGACTCCATTGCTCGGTGTGTAATTCTGTCAACGGATGTATAGAGGCGAAGTCAGGTGCAGGAGGGTAGAGTGATGTAAACAGGTGCACTGTTAATTTAGTTTCAAAAACGAGAGTACTACATAAATCAAATGCGCTCAAAACATGGAACATACAAAAATAAAGTGCGTAATTAAACACCACAATGCCATGAAACGATTACACACAAAACATAATGGGAAACAGAGGGTTAAATACAAGTAGATTGATTGGGGAAATGAAAACCAGGTGTGTATGGAAACAAGAGAAGACAAATGGATATATGAAAAATGGAGCGGCGATGGCTAGAAAGCCGGTGACTTCGATCGCCGAACGCCACCTGAACAAGGAGAAGAGCCGACTTTGGCGGAAGTCGTGACACCTTCAGAAAAGGGCAAAGGATTTATAAAATAATTACTATAATAATATAATAATAACAATAATGATATTATTATTTTCAATCATGTTCTGATTTTATCTCTTCAATTTTTGTTAGAAAGGGTTAACTCTGAAGAGAAATAAAGATCCAATCAGGATTTTTCTTTTGTCTCTGGAGAGATAAAGCCATTGGCTAGGCCATCAGACGCTAGATAAAGGCATCCGCCGTTCAACCGTATTTGGGCAAAAAATTTGGAGTGACAGGGGAATCAACTAATCACATTTTGACTTAATGGGTTGGCCTGTTTTTACAAAAGTATGTTAACTTCTACCTTCTTGAAGGCCGACAGGTCAATGTGCAATAGCGAGCAGTAGTTTGTCTATGGTCTAGTTAGTTGACTTTTTCTGTCAGCTAGTTTGCAGCGGCTGCAGCTGGTGTTATCAAAGGGGATGTTGTTGCTAATTTGTTACCTTCTCCCTTTTAAGCATAACTTTCAACAAGAACTTAAGTTTCAAATGATCATCATCTGGTGAGTGGAACAGTGTTATGTATTGTAGCGCGCTTGCTGTTAGACATCTCTTTGAAAATAACTTGTGTATGAAACATTATTGCATTTAAAGTGGGACTGATTGCATTTTAACAACATGGAATATTGTTCAAATCTGTTCATATACACCCTCAGGAAGAATATGACACTTTAAAAAACTACCATCCTTTCTATTGAGCAACGTGTAATCACTTGACAAAAACGGGATGATCTCTGTTCGAGACTCTCCTACTAACGGGACATTAAAAACTGTAATATCTTATGTTTCACCGAGTCGTGGCTGAACGGCGACACAGATAATATACATTTGGCTGGGTTTTCCTTGCATCGGCAGGACAGAACAGCTATGTCTGGTAAGACGAGGGGTCGGGGTGTCTAGGTATTGCTCGCCTGAGGTAGAGCACTTCATGATAAGTTGTAGACCACACTATCTTCCAAGAGAGTTTTCATCTATATTTTTCGGAGCTGTCTATTTACCACCACAAACCGATGCTGGCACTAAGACCGCACTCAATGAGCTGTATAAGGCCATAAGCAAAAAAGAAAATGCTCATCCAGAGGTGGCGCTCCTAGTGGAATTTAATGCAGGTAAACTTAAATCCGTTTTACTTCATTTCTACAAGCATATCATACCAGAGGAAAAAAAACTCAAGAACACTCCACACACAGAGACGCATACAAAGCTCTCCCTCCATTTGGTAAATCTGACCATATTTCTAACCTCCTGATTCCTGCTTACAAGCAAAAACTAAAGCAGGATGTACCAGTGACTCGCTCAATACGGAAGTGGTAGGATGACGTGGACGCTGTTTTGCTAGCACAGACTGGAATATGTTCCGGGATTCATCCAATGGCATTGAGGAGTATACCTACTCTGGCTTCATTAGTACATATCCCAACCAGAAGCCATGGATTACAGGCAACATCCGCACTGAGCTAAAGGCTAGAACTGCCGCTTTCAAAGAGCTGGACACTAATTTGAATCTTCTAAGAAATCAAGCTATGCCATCAGACGAACCATTAAACTGGCAAAGCATCAATACAGGACTAAGATTGAGTCCTACTATGCAGGCTCTGACTCTCGCTGGATGTGGCAGGGTTAGCAAACTATTATAGACTTCAAAGGGAAACCCAGCCACGAGCTGCCCAGTGACGCGAGCCTACCAGACGAGCTAAATGCCTTTTATGCTTGCTTCGAGGCAAGCAACCGTGAAGCATGCATAAGAGCACCAGCTGTTCTGGACGACTGTGTGATCACGCTTTTCAACAGACTTTTCAACAGGTTAACATTCACAAGGTCGCGGGGCCAGACGCGGGGCCAAACGGATTACCAGGACATGTACTCAGAGCATGCGTGGACCAACTGACATTTTCAAGCTCTCCCTGACAGAGTCTATAATACCTACATGTTTCAAGGAGAACAGCCTAGTCCGTGTGCCCAAGAAAGCGAATGTAATCTGCCTAAATGACTATCGCCCTGTATTACTCACGTCGGTAGCCATGAATTGCTTTCAAAGGCTGATCATGGCTCAAGTCCAGGTCCAAAAGGATCCTTAACAGCTTCTACCCCCAAGCCGTAAGACTGCTGAACAATTAATAAAATGGCCACCTGGACTATTTACATTTATCTTTTGTTTTTACACAGCTGCTACTCGCTGTTTATTATCTATGCATAGTCACTTTACCCCTACCTACATGTACAAATTACCTCGACTAACCTGTACCCCCGCACATTGACTCGGTACCGGTACCCCCTGTATATAGCCTCGTTATTGATATTTTATTGAGTTACTTTTTATTTAAAACAATTTACTTTAGTTTATTTAGTAAATATTTTATTAACTCTTTCTTGAACTGCATTGTTGGTTAAGGGCTTATAAGTAAGCATTTCGCTGTAAGGTTATTCGGCACATGTTACAAATAAAATTAGGTTTGATTGGATTTTGTTTCTTAGTTTCTCATTCCCAGCTTTGATGCAACTGTACTGTCTCCGCCTGCTGGTGCTGTTGATGTCTAGGAGGGTAGACTGTGTGCCCCCTGTGATGGTTTGGGCTGACCGCACCACCCTCTGGAAAGCCTTGCAGTTGCAGATGGTGCAATGTCCACACCAGGCAGTGATACAGCCTGACAGGATAATTCAATGTTGCATCTGTAGAAGTTTGTGAGTGTCTTAGGGGCCAAGCCAACCTTCTTCAGCCTCCTGAGGTTGAGGAAGTGCTGTTATGCCTTCTTCACCATGCTGTCTGTGTGAAGGGACCAATTCATGTTGTCATTGATGTGCACACAGAGGAACTTGAAGCTTTTAACCCTCTCCATTGCGGCCCTGTCTGTCACGAACGTTGGTTGAATAAATGGATCAAGGCGCAGCGTGCGTAGAGTTCCGCATGTTTCATAACTCACCAAAACAATACAGAAACTAACAAAACGTGAAGTAATGGAGTGCTCACAGGCACTACACAAAAACAAGATCCCACAAACAACAGGTGGGAAAAGGCTGCCTAAATATGATTCCCAATCAGAGACAACGATAGACAGCTCCCTCTGATTGGGAACCATACCAGGCCAACATAGAAATGAAAACTAGAATGCCCACCCTAATCACACCCTGACCTAACCAAATAGAGAAATAAAAGGATCTCTAAGGTCAGAGCGAGACACTGTCGATGTAGTCCACAACCAGCAACTTTGTTTTGTTGACATTGAGGGAGAGGTTATTTTTCTATTACCACTCCCCCAGGGGTCTCACCTCCTCCCTGTAGGCTGTCTCGTCATAGTTGGTCATCAGGCCTACCAACCACTGTTGTGTTGTCAGCCAACTTGATGATTGAGACGTTCATGGCCATACAGTCATTGGTGAACAGGGAGAACAGGAGGGGACTGAGCATGCTCTCTGTGGGGTTGAAGATCAGTGTGGCGGAGGTGTTGTTACCTACCTTCACCAAGTGGTGAAATAAAAAAATTATACAAAAATCAATCTATACAAAATACCCTTAAATGACAAAGCATAAACTGTTTTAAAATAAAAAGTGAAATGACACTTTACTCACTACTTTGTTGCGAAGCACATTTGGCAGAGAATGCAACCTCGACTCTTCTTGGGTATTACTCTACAACTTTGGCACACCTGTATTTGGGGAGTTTGTCCCATTCTTCTCTGCAGATCCTCTCAAGATCTGTCAGGTTGGATGGGGAGCGTCGCTGCACAGCCATGTTCAGGTCTCTCCAAAGATATTAGATTGGATTCAAATCTGGGCTCTGACTGGGCCACTCAAGGACATTCAGAGACTTGTCCCGAAGCCACTCCTGCATTGTCTTGGCTGTGTGCTTAGGGTTGTTGTCCTGTTGGAAGGTGAACCTTCACACCAGTCTGAGGTCCTGAGCACTCTGGAGCAGGTTTTCATCAAGAAGCTCTCTGTACTTTGCACTGTTCATTTTTCCCTCGATCCTGACTAGTCTTTCAGCCCCTGCCGCTGAGAAAATCCCCACAGCATGATGCAGCCACCACCATGCTTCACCGTAGGGATGGTGCCAGGTTTCCTCCTGACATGATGCTTTGCATTCAGGCCAAAGAGTTCAATCTTGGTTTCATCAGACCAGAGAATCTTGTTTCTCCTTTATGTGCCTTTTGGAAAACTCCAAGCAGGCTGTCATGTGCCTTTTACTTTGGAGTGGCTTTTGTCCGGACACTCTACCATAAAGGCCTGATTGATGGAGTGCTGTAGAGATGGAAAGTTCTCCCATCTCCACAGAGGAACTGGAGCTCTTTCAGAGTGACCATCGGGTTCTTGGTCACCTCGTTGACCAAAGAATCTGAAGTCAACTTGGTAAAACCATGAGATCTTGTTGGCCCACTTACATGTTCGGGCATTCAAAGTAGCCCTATCAAAGAACTGTTAATGAGTAATCATTTTTATTTATTTCACCTTTATTTAACCAGGTAGGCTAGTTGAGAACAAGTTCTTATTTACAACTGCGACCTGGCCATAAAGCACAGCAGTTCGACACATACAACAACACAGTTACACATGGAATAAATAAACATACAGTCAATAATACAGTAGAAAAAGTCTATATACAGTGTGTGCAAATGAGGTAAGATAAGGGAGGTAAGGCAATAAATAGGCCATGGTTGGGAAGTAATTACAATATACCAATTAAACACTGGAGTGATTAATGTGCAGAAGATGAATGTGCAAGTAGAGATACTGGGGTGCAAAGGAGCAAGGTAAATAAATAAATACAGTAAGGGGAGGAGGTAGTTGGATGGGCTATTTACAGATGGGCTATGTACAGGTGCAGTGATCTGTGAGCTGCTCTGACAGCTGGTGCTTAATGCTAGTGAGGGAGATATGAGTCTCCAGCTTCAGTGATTTTTGCAGTTCGTTCCAGTCATTGTCAGCAGAGAACTGGAAGGAAAGGCGACCAAATTAGGAATTGGCTTTGTTGGTGACCAGTGAGATATACCTGCTGGAGCGCGTGCTACGGGTGGGTGCTGCTATGGTGACCAGTGAGCTGAGATAATGCAGGCTTTACCTAGCAAAGACATGTTGATGACCTGGAGCCAGTGGGTTTGGCGACGAGTATGAAGCGAGGGCCAGCCAACGAGAGCGTACAGGTCACAGTGATGGGTAGTGCATGGGGCTTTGGTGACAAAATGGATGGCACTGTGATAGACTGCATCCAATTTGTTGAGTAGATTGTTGGAGGCTATTTTGTAAATAACATCGCTGAAGTCGAGGATCGGTAGGAGGAGGGTCAGTTTTACGAGGGTATGTTTTGCAGCATGAGTGAAGGATGCTTTGTTGCGAAATAGGGAAGCCAATTCTAGATTTCATTTTGGATTGGAGATGCTTAATGTGAGTCTGGAAGGAGAATTTATCATATCAATGGATGTAATCAGTTAATGAATGGCTGCAGCAACGGTCTGATAAACACAGCTGGCGCTGCATAACAAATTAGGCCTAAGTAGATAAAAGAACAATTAAGTCATTTGAACGACATAGGGAAAAAGACTAAGTCGTTCAAACAAGACACTAAATCGTTCAAATGAGATTCTAAGTCGTTGCAACAAGATACTAAGTCATTTGGATGAGAATTCCAAGAGTCAACTTTTATAATTTTCTTTGCATTTCTTTGCAAAATTACATATTTAGGCTTTTGGGCTTCCCTATAAACCGTAGCCTTAGCAAGCATTTGCTTATCAACAGATTTTTTGACTGACAGCTGTTCTGAACTTGAGCACCTCGCGCAACAAGCAGTTGCCCCTATCCCTCTTGCTAATTAGGCGACTTTAGCACATTTTTTGTTGCCTGATTGAGGGAAACACCCTTATTAAGAGGACTATGTATTTTGAAAGATGAGACGTTGAGGAGAACACCCAGGAGTCCAAATGTGCACTTCACATTTCCACTCATGTCGTATACAGTGTCAACATTTATGATCACTATGTTTGATGTAAAGTTACCATGTGTTATTCTGAATAGAATGATCCCCGGTTTGTCTATTGTGAAGAAAATTTGCAGTAGAAACACGCACCTGAATGCACTCATGTCACCTTTCCATGCGCACCAAAATAATGATCTGTTTCCCTGAATTGCATTGTGAAAGCCTAACACTGTAATACCATATTTATTTATTATACTTAGCTAATTATGTTGGCAATAGTCAAGCGGTCAAATGATGCCTATCTGAGCCTGATTGCGATTTATAATGGACCGTTTTTGGGGGATTGTGTAAACAACAGTAATTGTGTTATGGTGGGGATGCAGGGTTGTGTTCCAAACAAAACAACTATACGTGTCATTGCTAGGAGAGCTCATAAAAGCACCTTATAGTTGAAGACTCTTCTTTGAGTCATAAAAGTGCATTGAAATTACTTAGGAATTGTGCCCACGTTGGAGAGGTGTGTGGCCACTTGGAGGACCCATTAGTTATTTTACTCAAACTCTTGTAATTATTTAGTTTTATGTTGCACTTACGCCAGATTTTCTAGAAATATTTGTATCATGTTGCTGAAATATATCCCGACTATTAGGTGAACTGTTGTGTCCTGACCTTTGGTCTCATAATTTCCCAATAATCCCCAAACTGTTCCCTTTCAATTGCTAATACGGTTATGCACATGCTTTTCATATTTCTTTTGTAAGAAACATTTCAATTGAGCCATACCCATACATGCCAATTCCCATGAGTATAAAGGGTTAAAGGGATAGTTTAGCAAAATTACATATTTAGATGTTTGTTTCCTTACCTTGAAAGCAGTCATGGGCACGACATTTAAAACATGCTCAAAGGACAATAGCTCAGATTTTTTTGGGCTGAAAATGCTAATAGTAGTGGCGTGTTTAGCAAAACAAAGTGTGGATTGCAGTCACTTCTTGTCCATAGACTGCTTTCAAGGTAAAGAAAGAAATACCGAAATATGTAATTTTGCCAAACTATCTATCTATCACTTTAAAATATTCATATTCAAACATTCTTTGAATTATTCTATTTGGATGCCACCACCTCACCCCCATTATCAGTACCCTCCTCTTTCACTCTGAATCAAAACAATACTTCCAAAAGATGACAAGGCACTTATCCTAATTTCAGAAAAAAAATGATAGCCATGAGTACTTGCGGTGGCATGATGAGTGAGCGTTATATTAGCAGTGGTATTATTAAGAGAGAATAGTGGCCTCCTAGCCCTTGCTTCCTCAAGCCCTTACATAAAGGAAACATAAAAACATAGATTCAAAGTGACAAGGAGAACTGGAGCCCTGAGTGTCAGTGGCACTATAGAACAACCAGTCAGAGCCAGGCAGTAGCCACTCCTACTACTGTACCAGCAATAAGCCGGGTATAGCCTTGGCATGGCAGATTAAAGGAAATAAATCCTTGTCAATTTGACATCGGATTTGTCAAAATATTTAATGGATTTTCAGGATTTTCGTCAGGAAAGCAGAGAGAGAAAATAATGAAACGATGCAGAGTATTTTTGGCTGCGAAAGCTCGTTCTGTGTGGTGCTGTGAAACTGAGGATATTGGAGATGTGGCTGTGCTCCTGACATGTTTGCAGATTTTTTTTCTGTTGTGTCCTGTTGTTTTAATGGAAAATGACTGATGGTTAACCTTGCCAAAACAAAACATTATTGTGTTCATTCATAGGAAGATAAGCTAGCGGGATCTGGTCAGCTTTAAACTATACAAAATAGGATCCAAATCCCTCTATGAGACATTCACAAATTCAGCTTCAATCCAAGGGATAAGTAAATACAATGCACCATCTGCAGCGTCCGGCAAATCAACTTAATATTGTCGTTTTCGACCCCACCAGTTCAGTCCACCAGTTTCCATGTGATGGAAACCAAGTTCCTAAACCACGTTCCTACTAATAACCTATTTATTTATGGTTGAGTAACTTCCTTGTTGTGTAGTGCAAACTATTTTGTTTTTGCTGGTGTAACGATCACGGGTCTCTCTCAACTCGGCACTTCATTACTTGAAGTTAACCAAAGTAACCCTATTTCTGGCTGACCTGAGTTCCTTCTTCATCCGCGGAGTGTCTTGTCGAAGCTGCTCCTTTTTGCTCTTGTTGAGCTGCCACTGACAGCCAGGCGGGCTGTCAGTGGCAGCTCAACAATCCCCAACCCGTTCTCTCAATCGACCTCAACACCCAATCTACTCACAATGGCAAATACTCACATTCAGACTCATACATACACGCTGTCCCTCGCTGTCCCTTAATAGTTTTGGAAGGCTATTAATGAATTACCGTCATGTGTTTTGAAGGACTCTGTTGCTGTATATGACAAAACTGCAATGCTGAATTGTTTCAATGAGCACTTTGTATCATCTGGTAGGCTGTTTGATTCAGTGTCCTCTGTCTCTGTACAAGCCTGTGTGGATGAACCAGTGAGAGCTGGTCAAACTTTTAGCTTTTTGCCATTCTCAGTGCAGGTGGTACATAAAGCCCTGAAATCCTTAGATCAGAGAAAGCCTGCACGTCCTGATCTTTTGGATCCCTGCTTTTTAAATCTGGCAGCTGATTTCATAGCTTAACCACTTACATATCTGTTCAATCTAACCCTGGAATGTAATGAAATTCAGAAAATCTGGAAATCAGCATTTATCTTACCACTTTCAAAAGGGGGAGATTCAACTATTTTAAATAATTATAGGCTAATCTCAAAGCTGTTGAGCAGCCCCTGGTGAAAAAATACTACTTGAAACCCTTGTGAGTGAACAGCTAAAAGAGGTTTTATTTACCTACTCTATTTTATCAATGTTCCAATCGGGCTTCAGGAAGAAGCATAGCACAATTACAGCAGCCATGAAGAATTATTATTATTATTATTTTTATTTTTTTAGAATTTTACCCCTTTTTCTCCCCAATTTCGTGGTATCCAATTGTTGTAGTAGCTACTATCTTGTCTCATCGCTACAACTCCCGTACGGACTCGGGAGAGACGAAGGTTGAAAGTCATGCGTCCTCCGATACACAACCCAACCAAGCCGCACTGCTTCTTAACACAGCGCACATCCAACCCGGAAGCCAGCCGCACCAATGCGCCGGAGGAAACACCGTGCACCTGGCCACCTTGGTTAGCGTACACTGCGCCCAGCCCGCCACAGGAGTCGCTGGTGCGCGATGAGACAAGGACAGCCCTACCGACCAAGCCCTCCCTAACCCGGGCGACGCTAGGCCAATTGTGCGTCGCCCCACGGACCTCCCGGTCGCGGCCGGTTACGACAGAGCCTGGGCGCGAACCCAGGGACTCTGATGGCACAGCTGGCGCTGCGCCCTTAACCACTGCGCCACCCGGGAGGCCCAGCCATGAAGATTTTAAATGATATCACTGAAGCCCTTGACAAAAAACAGCACTGTGTCTCACTTTTTATTGATCTCTCTAAGGCTTTTGATACAGTTGATCATGCAGAGATTGTCGAGTGTGGGTCTTTCAGAGCATGCAGTTGCATGGTTTGCTAACTATCTGTCTGATAGAACTCAGTGCACTCAATTTGATGGGCTTATGTCTGTTAAATTGTCTGTCTTTAATGGTGTGCCCCAAGGCTCTGTACTTGGTCCTCTCTTATTCACTATTTATATAAATGATTTAGACAAAAATGTCCAAAATGCACAACTTAATTTTTATGCTGATGATACTGTTATTTACTGTTGTGCCTCGTCTCTTACAAAAACTTTCCAGAACTTGCAAACTGCTTTTTCTACTGCTTAACATACCTTATGTCAATTGAAGCTATCTTCAATACTGACAAAACTAAAATAATGGTGTTTTCTAAAGCAAGAAATAGACCTCTGAACGTTTCACCTATTACTACCTGTCAGGGCAAGGAGATTGAGGTTGTAACCTCATATAAATATCTTGGAATTTTAATTGATGACGGCCTCTCTTTTAAATTGCATATTCAACAACTTACAAAAAAATTGAAGCTGAAATTGGGATTTTATTTAAAGCCAGAAGGAGGATAGTATCAGATACATTTATGCCTTTACTAGATTATGGGGATGTTTTATATATGAATGCTTCCGCTCAGTGTTTGAGATCAATTGACACCCTTTACCATGGCACTTTGAGATTTATTTTAAACTGCAAAACCCTTACGCACCACTGCACTTTGTATACCAGGGTTGGCTGGCCTTCTCTTGTCACTCGTAGGCTCAGGCACAGGTGCACTTTTATTTACAAGGTCATTTTGGGTTTACTACCTTTTTATTTGGGCATTTTTATTGTTCAGAAATGTGGTGGGTACTCTCTTCGTTCACTGGACTTTATCCTGCTAACTGTTCCAAATGTCCGAACTGAATTTGGTAAAAGGGCTTTTATGTACTCTGCGCCATCGTCTAGGAACGCCTTACAAAATACTTTTAAACTGGAAGAACTTGTCCCGATTGGTATTTTTAAATCACTGATGAATGATCTTGAGACTGATTCCCTGACCTGTCAATGTTTTTAATTTGCTGTTTTTGATTTTGTTATACTCTTGTGAATGATTTGGTTTTTACTAGATTACTTGTGGTTTTTCATATTGTTTGTCTGTAATTTCTGTAATGACTTGGTGCTGCCTATCTTGGCCAGGACGCTCTTGAAAAATAGATTTTAAATCTCAATGAGCCCTTCCTGTTTAAATAAAGGTTAAATAAATCAAATAAAATGTGGCGTTTTCTGAATGAAACAACAGACATAATCTCATGTACTCGTCTACCCAGAGCGTGTACACACACACACACACACACACACACACACACACACACACACACACACACACACACACACACACACACACACACGTTCCTCTCAGTGACTCATGGACAGGTATAGAAATATGAATTATTTGGTAATCCTTTGAGTGGAAATTTGTGATTAAGAGAGCGCCATCGCAGAACAAAGAAAACACAGAAAACACAGGCCACAGAAACTCAGTAAAGTACACCACGCGTTGAATATCTTTCTGGCAACAAGTAAAGCTTGTTGTCCAAAAATATGCTTAACATTTGATTGATTTTATGGAAGAACAGTTTTTAGATACTTTACAATTGTTTTTGGCAGGTAATGTTCTCTAGAAACTTTCCTTCATGGAACATAACTACACTCTACCTTGATGTACAGAGCATTTGAAATGTTATTACTCTGTCATTGCCAACAAAAGGTATATAACAAAGTATTGAGATAAACTTTTGTTATTGACCAAATACTTATTTTCCACCATAATTTGCAAATAAATTCATAAAAAATCTTACAATGTGATTTTCTGGATTTCTTTTCTCATTTTGTCTGTCATAGTTGAAGTGTACCTATGATGAAAATTGCAGGCCTCTCTCATCTTTTTAAGTGGGAGAACTTGCACAATTGGTGGCTGACTAAATACTTTTTTTCCCCACTGTACATATTTAATCTCCAGCCGTCTTGCTGGTAATTTTTCCAGACATGTTTAATTGCAGTTGATCTGAAATTCTGGATGATCTCAAGCAGTGGTTCCCAAACGTTTTATAGTCCCATACCCCTTCAAACATTCAACCTCCAGCTGCATACCCCCTCCAGCAACACTCTCAAATGTTGTTTTTTGCCATTGTTGTAAGCTTGCCAAACACAACACTATACGATACATTTATTAAACATAAGAATGAGTGTGAGTTTTTGTCACAAGCAGGCTCGTGGGAAGTGACAAAGAGCTCTTATAGGATTAGGGCACAAATAATAATATAATAATAATCAATAATTTTGCAATTTATTCAGCCATCCTTTATACAAAACTTTATTTGTTCATCGAAAATTGTGAATAACTCACCAAAGGTGAGAAGTGTGTGCTTGAAAGGATGCACAGAACCACTTGTTGCAATTTCGATGAGGCTCTCTTGTTCAGATATCGGTACGTGAACTGGAGGCAGGGCATAACAGGGATAACGAATCCAGCTGTTTGTGTCATCCGTTTCGGGAAAGTACCTGCATAATTGCACACCCAACTCACTCAGGTTTACGGACATTTGACATTGTCCGTAAACTTTAGTTTATTTGCACACAAAAAATTACACAATGATGGAAATACCTGTGTGTTGTCCTAGTTAATGCAGACAGAGAAGAGCTCCAACTTCTTAATCATAGCCTCAATTTTGTCCTGCACATTGAATATAGTTGCGGAGAGTCCCTGTAATCCTAGTTTCAGATCATTCAAGCGAGAAAAACATCACCCAGATAGGCCAGTCGCGTGAGAAACTCGTTATCATGCAAGCAGTGAGACAAGTGACAATTATGGTCAGTAAAGTAAACTTTAAGCTCGTCTCTCAATTAAAAAAAACATGTCAATACTTTGCCCCTTGATAACTAGTGCATTTCTGTATGTTGTAAATGCGTCACATGGTCACTGCCCATATCTTTGCATAGTGCAGAAAATACATGAGAGTTCAGGGGCCTTGCTTTAACAAAGTTAGCCATTTTCACTGTAGTGTCAAAAACGTCTTTCAAGCTGTCAGGCATTCCTTTGTCAGCAAGAGCCTCTCGGTGGATGCTGCAGTGTACCCAAGTGGTGTTGAGAGCAACTGCTTGCGCTACCACTCCACTATGCCTCCCTGTCATGGCTTTTGCGCCATTAGTACAGATACCAACACATCTTGACCACCAAAGTACAATAGGATAGAATGCAGTATACACAGTTGAAGTCAGAAGTTTATATACACTTAGGTTGGAGTCATTACAACTCATTTTTCAACCACTACAGAAATGTCTTCTTAACAAACTACAGTTTTTGCAAGTCAGTTAGGACATCTACTTTGTGCATGACACAAGTAATTTTTCCAACAATTGTTTACAGACAGATTATTTCACTTCTATTTCACTGTATCACAATTCCAGTGGGTTAGAAGTGTACATACAGTGCCTTGCGAAAGTATTCGGCCCCCTTGAACTTTGCGACCTTTTGCCACATTTCAGGCTTCAAACATAAAGATATAAAACTGTATTTTTTTGTGAAGAATCAACAACAAGTGGGACACAATCATGAAGTGGAACGACATTTATTGGATATTTCAAACCTTTTTAACAAAGCAAAAACTGAAAAATTGGGCGTGAAAAATTATTCAGCCCCCTTAAGTGTATACTTTGTAGCGCCACCTTTTGCTGCGATTACAGCTGTAAGTCGCTTGGGGTATGTCTCTATCAGTTTTGCACATCGAGAGACTGACATTTTTTCCCATTCCTCCTTGCAAAACAGCTCAAGCTCAGTGAGGTTGGATGGAGAGCATTTGTGAACAGCAGTTTTCAGTTCTTTCCACAGATTCTCAATTGGATTCAGGTCTGGACTTTGACTTGGCCATTCTAACACCTGGAAATGTCCCTTAAAAGTACATGGAGAGCTAACATTAATGATATGCAAGTCAATCTCTCATGGCTCAAAGTGGAAGCGAGATTGACTTCATCACTTATTGTTTTTGTAAGAAGTGTTGACAAGCTGAAATTACCGAGCTGTTTGTTTAAACTACAAGCACACAGCTCAGACACCCATGCATACGACACAAGACATGCCATCAGTGGTCTCTTCACAATCCCCAAGTCCAGAACAGACTATGGGAGGCGCACAGTACGACATAGAGCCATGACTACATGGAACTCTATTCCACATCAAGTAACTGATGCAAGCAGTAGAATCAGATAAAAAAAACAGGTAAAAATGCACCTTATGGAACAGTGGGGACTGTGAAGACTCACACAAAAGTACAGACACATGCATATGTACAGAAGCGCTAGCACATGTACTCTACACACACGTACATTGTAATATTGTTGTATGGTGGTATTATACATTTTGTATTGTAGATATGTAGTGCTGTAATAATGTTATATGATGTACTGTTTTATATGTAATGTACATTCCTTAATGTGTTTAGAACCCAGGAAGAGTAGCTGCTGCCTTGGCAACAACTAATGGGAACCCCTAATAAATACAAATACCCCCCTATGGTCATTCCACCCCATCTCCTCAACAGCCTTTACTCTGCCTCCGCCCCAATGGACATTTATTTATTCATCATTGCCAATACACACTCTTATCAAGAGAACATCCCTGGTCATCCCTACTGATCACTAAACACACATGCTTTGTTTGTAATTTATGTCTGAGTGTTGGAGTGTGCCCCTGGCTATCCGTAAATTTAAAAAACATGAAAATGGCACCATATGATTTGCTTAATATAAGGAATTTGAAATGATTTGTACTTGTACTTTTGATACTTAAGTATATTTTAAACCAAATACTTTTAGACTTCAGACTTTACTGGGTGTCTTTTCACTTTTACTAGAGTCATTTTCTATTAAGGTATCTTTACTTTTACTCAGGTATGACAATGTAGTACTTTTTCCACCACTGGTTATTTCTATTATTTTATTACCATTTTCATTATTTTATTCCACTAGTCCTGCATGTTGGAGCGCGAAGCCTAAGATGTTGACTGTACCCTGCAATCACACCTGCAACCCTGTACATTTGAATATTAAACAATCTGAATCTGAATCTATGGGTGTTGTTTGAGTCTGCGAGGCTTTGGATATCATCTGCCTTTGGACCCACCAGGTGTCCTTCATGGCACGGAGAGTATTTGTTAATGATTGTGTATTTTTTCACATACTTTAGCTGCACTTGATTTAGCATGCTTGGCACAATGGAACACACTGGAATAGTCCAAAATGTGCCTTTCTGAACAGCAAGCCGAACTAACACCCTGGACCAGAGCTGGACCACACACACAACAAAATATCCCTTTCTTCGAAAAATATAATTGTTCACCACACGTTAGGTTCCTGATTGATCAGTTTCATTAATGCCTTGTGAAATAGATAGAGAATATTTAGCATAAGATGAGGTTCTTTTTTTGGATAAGATGTACAAGATAGAATCGGTAGCGAAGGAACAATTCATTTGGTTTGACATCAGTGTATTATATATCTTATTTTTATATTTGCATAATGATATTAAAACTGATGTCAGAAAGGAAACAAATGAGGATCCGGCATGTATTAAACTATTAACATAGGACGAACAATTGCTCTTCATATAACGGCTAAATAAGATCCATTACGTGATTTAATTGGATCTGAAGTCACTAGTCATTATGCAGGATGCGCCTATAATAGGCTTGTGCAACGCTATTGTGATAGCGTTTACATTTCACTCAAAGCCCAGTGAGAGAACAAGTGCAGAGAGGGTTTGGGTATCCATGACTCTGATGTATAACCTTTGTGTGTGTGTGTTTGCGTTTGTTTTGGTACCGTAGATGCCCCGGGGAGGGTTCTACCCAAAGCCTGTTGCCCAACCAACTGTCATGGCTGTCTGTCTATGTGCTGATGCAAACCAAAGTCTCAGCAAACTCACCCACTCCAGAAGAGACCTGCTGGTACTGATTCAAACCCTTCAACCATTCACCCTAGGTCTATTTTCGATCCCAATCCCCAGACCGCCCTTACCCTGTCCCTACCACATCCAGTGAAGGTGGGAGAACTATTTGCTACATATCAACTTTGGAAACCATATCTCCCTATTTTTCATCCAGGAGAGCTCTACAGTGTTTTTTATTTTATTTTTGTGGTGAGAGTAAAGTGATCAGAGGGATCGGTGTGTGTCTGCCAGTCTCTCCCTCAGTGCCTCCCCTCACCTTTAGCAGATGTTGGTTTGCTACAGGCATCTGTTCCTGAAAGCAAAGTGACTGACCGGCCCTGTGCCAGGGAGCACCCATCCCTTATCACGCTCCCATTCCTGTAAGAGTGTATCAGAGGAATCAGCTGGTGCAGCCGGATGACTGCGCTAGACATGCTGCAATAGAGCAAGGGCACAGCTCTCACCGAATAAGATGGGAGAGAGAGAGAGTTGGTGAGAGAGATAGCAGAGCGGAAGGGGGAGAGTAAGAGAACAGGGGAGAGAGAGAGAGAAAGGGGGAGTGAGTGAGAGAGCATTGGAGAGAGAGAGAGAGAGAGAGAGAGAGAGAGAGCACGAAACAGAGAGATGAGCAAAAGCTATTTTTGAAAAGAGCTTTCGACTGAATAAAACATTAACCGGCTGCACAGTGAAAATTACTCGATCACTAGGCAGGCATAAAATAACCATGTAAAATTACAGCTGGTCTGTCAAGATTGCTTCATTGCTTGGCTCCGTATATTTCCAATTGCGTGACATGTTTGCAATCCTGTGTGTCACAGGCGGGTGTTCTCAGGTAGGCGAGTGCCATAAATAGCCTGCTGTATGCGTTCAAGGGGGTACATCACTGTTCAGCCCCACATGTCATCAGTGACAAGGGTATGCTGACACTGCAGGAAGGCAGGGACAAGTGCTTATGACCACATTATTAAGCATTATAATATACTTATCATAAGCACCTATGACCTCTCTATGATGTCAGGCAGTTAAAACTGTTTTAAATAGAAAGACATAACATATTATAAGCCTTATACAACATTTAAAAGGCACATACAGTTGAAGTCGGAAGTTTACATACACTTAGGTTAGAGTCATTAAAACTCGTTTTTCAACCACTCCATTAATTTCTTGTTAACAAACTATAGTTTTGGAAAGTCGGTTTGGACATCTACTTTGTGCATGACACAAGTCATTTCCCCAACAATTGTTAACAGATTATTTCACTTATAATTCACTGTATCACAATTCCAGTGGGTGAGAAGTTTACATACACTGAGTTGACTGTGCCTTTAACTCTGGGATATGTGTGGCCAAAAGACAGAGAAAATGCAGAGCGCCAAATTCTAATAAATTCCTATAAAAATCAAACTTTCATGATATCACACATGTAAGATATCAAATTAAAGCTACATGTGTTGTGAATCCAGCCAACATGTCAGATTTCAAAAAGGCTTTTCAGCGAAAGCAAACGATGCTATTATCTGAGCATAGCACCATAGTAAACAAAAGAGAGAAAACATTTCAACCCTGCAGGCGCGACACAAAACGCAGAAATACAAATATAAATCATGCCTTACCTTTGACGAGCTTCTTCTGTTGGCACTCCAATATGTCCCATAAACATCACAAATGGTCCCTTTGTTCGATTAATTCCGTCGATATATATCCAAAATGTCCATTTATTTGGCACGTTTGATCCAGAAAAACACCGGTTCCATCTTGCGCAACGTGACGACAAAATATCTCAAATGTTACCTGTAAACTTTGCCAAAACATTTCAAACAACTTTTGTAATACAACTTTAGGTATTTTTTTAAGTAAATAATCGATAATATTGAAGACGGGGTGATCTGTGTTCAATAGAGGAAGACAACACACTCAAGCATGCTTTCTGGTCTTGCACCTCTATCAAACAGTACACGTGACGTGACACTTGTTCAAGATGCGGTACTTCTTCGTTACACAAAGGATTAACCTCAACCCATTTCTAAAGACTGGTGACATCCAGTGGAAGCGTAGGAACTGCAAGCAAGTCCCTTAGAAATCTGGAATCCCAATGAAAGCTCATTGAAAAGAGGGTGAACTCAAAAATAAAAATCTGAATGGTTTGTCCTCGGGGTTTCGCCTGCTACATAAGTTCTATTATACTCACAGACATGATTCAAACAGTTTTATAAACTTCAGTGTTTTCTATCCAAATCTACTAATAATATGCATATCTTATCTTCTGGGGATGAATAGCAGGCAGTTGAAATTGGGCATGCTTTTCATACAAAATTCCAAATTCTGCCCCCTATCCTAGAGAAGTTAAACATTTTGGAAAAACATTTTCCAGAAAATTATGTTATGGCTTTAGAAGCTTCTGACAGGCTAATTGACATATTTTGAGTCAATTGGAAGTGTACATGTGGATGTATTTCAAGGCCAACCTTCAATCTCAGTGCCTCTGCTTTACATCATTGGAAAATCAAAATAAATAGCCAAGACAATATTGTAGACCTCCACAAGTCTGGTTCATCGTTGGGAGCAATTTCCAAATGCCTGAAGGTACCACGTTCATCTGTACAAACAATAATACGCAAATATAAACACCATGAGACCACGCAGCCGTCATACCGCTCAGGAAGGAGACGCGTTCTGTCTCCTAGAGAAAAGTGCAAATCAATCCCAGAACAACAGCAAAGGACCTTGTGAAGATGCTGGAGGAAACAGTTACATAAGTATCTATATCCACAGTAAAAGGAGTCCTATATCGACATAACCTGAAGGCCGATCAGCAAGGAAGAAGCCACTGTTCCAAAACCACCATTAAAAGCCAGACAACATTTTGCAGCTGCACATGGGGACAAAGATCGTACTTTTTGGAGAAATGTCATCTGGTCTGATGAAACAAAAATAGAACTGTTTGGCCATAATGACCATCGTTATGTTTGGAGGGAAAAGGGGGAGGCTTGCAAGCCGAAGAACACCATCCCAACCGTGAAGCACGGGGGTGGCAGCATCATGTTGTTGGGGTGCTTTGCTGCAGGAGAGACTGGTGCAGTTCACAAAATAGATGGCATCATGAGGATGGAATGTTATGTGGATACATTGAAGCATCATCTCAAGACATCAGTCAGGAAGTTAAAGCTTGGTCGCAAATGGGTCTTTCAAATGGACAATGACCTCAAGCATACTTCCAAAGTTGTGGCAAAATGGCTTAAGGACAACAAAGCCAAGGTATTGGAGTGGCCATCACAAAGCCCTGACCTCAATCCTATAGAAAATATGTTGGCAGAACTGAAAAAGCATGTGCAAGCATGGAGGACTACAATCCTGACTCAGTTACACTAGCTCTGTCAGGAGAAATTGGCCAAAATTCACCCAACTTATTGTGGGAAGCTTGTGGAAGGCTACCCGAAACGTTTGACCCAAGTTAAATTATTTAAAGGCAATGCTACCAAATACTAATTGAGTGTATGTAAACTTCTGACCAACTGGGAATGTGATGAAAGAAATAAAAGCTGAAATAAATCATTCTCTCTACTATTATTCTGACATTTAACATTCTTACAATGAAGTGGTGATCCTAACTGACCAAAGACATTGATTTATTTTCGGATTAAATGTCAGGAATTGTGAAAAACTGAGTTTAACTGTATTTGGCTAAGGTGTATGTAAACTTCCGACTTCAACTGTACATGCTTATAAATAGTAATCAAGCATTTTAAATTTCAGCTTTAACAAATGTGTTACCATGTCTTACTTTCGTCTCATAGTGATCCTGACTAAATAACAGCTATATTTAAATCATTGAGGAATTGCATAACATGTTACAAGCCTTATAATAAGACAATATAAGGGCTTAGAAATGCTTATAACAAGTGATAATATATTATACCTGTCAACGTTAATTAAAGTGTTACCAAGTGTTTTTCCTGGTCAGACCCCATGACTTAGATATGTACTTTATGTCAGCTGACTTGTTTTGGAATGTTCTGTCCAATATTGGCAATGCTAGTAGTGTGCCACAGGGTTTACAATGGCCAGAAGACCTGGGGCTTTGCCAGCTCTTTACCACAAGGGATGGATTTTAAACCCCAAGCAATATAAAGGGACTTCATACTGAAATGTTATTCTGCAAATCTTTTATATGACAGTTTAATTTGACCGTATCCATTAAATGTCCTTTAATGTCAAGCGTGTACATGTGCTTTCAAGTACATACCCAGTAGCACACACTGTCATTGTGTCAGTGTCAGTCTCTCAACCTAAACAGAGCAGGTTGCATCTCTCGCTCTCTTGCTCTCCCGCGCACGCTCCCACACACACGCGCCCATACACACACACACACACACACACACACACACACACACACACACACACACACACACACACACACACACACACACACACACACACACACACACACACACACACACACACACGAGGATTGCTCAGATGGGACACTTGATACGGAAGTGGCCGTCATTCTAGTTACCCCTCTAAAAGCCTGTATAGAAACCCCTATCACCTCCTCTTACCTCCCCCTCTCTTACCCTTCTTTCTACTGTCTTTACTCAACTTGTCTATGTACCTAAGCCCGTTAAATGTCAGCTGAACCCTATGCTGACAATGTGTCCTTGTTGACTGTGTATCAGGTCTACAAACCATGTGACTGATTAATCTTCCTGGGATCTCACACTCGGTTTGGAATGCCTCGCTTGCTGCCAAGGTTTCTTCTCATATCCCCTAAAAAGGATCCTTGGGAAACAGTGTATGGAAATAGCCGCCTGTCATTATTATTTTTTTCCAAAGTGACTGCAGGAAATAATTGGCCTGATTACTCTATTGGTCTAGACTACTAGAGGACCAACTGACACAGCCTGTACATGCATGGGTTGAATTTATTTTTGAGCTGTTTGTGTGTGTGTGTGTGTTGATGTTTGCACAGATGTGTGGGGGGGGGGTGGTAGAGGCGGGTGTGGACGGGGATGCGCCAACCAAATAACGACTATCTGATCTAGCCACCCCTCTCCTTCCTGTCTCTTTGGGGCTGTGATGAACATGATGACATTACTCAGCTGTGGGGTGGATGAGAGCAACATAGATGCTGAAGGGCCCAGCATAGGAGACCAGAGCCCGCAGGAGGGGTAACTGAGTTAAACCTAACCCAAACAGCGCCGCTGCCAATGTGCTGTCTCTCCTCTGCCGTCACATCAGTTTACAAATAATAAATGGCCTGGTCTTTGTGCAAGACTGTGAGAGCTGGTGGACCTGCATGGGCCCCTGTGGCCACAGATCACTGGCTGGCATAAACATGAGAGCCATTCGGACCCTGGCCCCAGGCCCTTGACTTCCATCAGCTAAGGTCACTTCAGTTTGTACCCGTGGAAAATTATGGGGCTTCGAAGCACTAGCTTCTAGCGTCAACCGATACATGCAAGAGGTTTGTTTTGTCATTTTGAAGGACCAAGTGTACAAAACTGGTTGCAACAGTTTCTGGTCTTTTCTACCAGTTTTTCCCCCTGGGCTGATGTTTGTCCTGTCTGGTTGTTTGAGGTTGAATGAGCTGAACCAGGGAGTTGATGACGAAACAACTCAGTGGGATCCACAATTGATGGCTTAATTATTTTGTTTAGAGATGTGCCGATATGGAAATTCTGGGTGTTCTGATAACCACTATTTTCTTACATAAGGACATCGAGAAAACAGTACAGGCTTTCTATTTGCTACACCGGAAGAGTAACTTTTTACTGGCATGGGCAGAGAGCAAGCTACTTTGTCCTAATGTTCTTGGTCATGAGTTGCATGTTGAAATCTTGAAAATAGAAACAAAAATATGATTTTTTTGATGCGCTGCGCAAGATTTTCATGTAGCCAAAGTGCCTACGCCCAGCTTTCATATAAATTAATATGGGTGCCTCACACTCAGCAAAAGGTAGGTGTCCGGTGTAGCTGGCCAGTTAGCCGTTATGTCTGATCCCAAAACTGACATGGCATGGAATTTCATATATAACTTTGATCAAAATATTGTCGTGGTCCATGTCATGAGCCACACATTTTCACATGCATGAGTGGCAGAATGTTGGCAATTGAATACACTATCATATTTTTTTGTCATTGTAGCGAACAGAGGGTGAGTATTGTCCTAAACAAGGATGGAACCCAGGATGCTTTCATAACAGGCTAGGGTCGTTACGCCATTATCAACCGATATCAATATGATCAACCGATATCAATATGATCAACCGATATCAATATGAAGGCCAATGATATCTTGCAATTTCAGTTAATAAAAAAATCAACTGAATGAATGAAATAAATATTAATGTCAAAGTTTAGTCCTGATCATTGTGGGCCCACTGTTGAAGTGCTCTAGATTAAAATTATATCACATAATAAATGTTTTAGATACTAAATACTTCTTCTTCTTCTTATACTTCTTCAAAAATGCTTTTTTTTCCCTCACCAAAAGTTTTTTTTCCTCTTTTAGCTGATTGAACATTAATGAAGCCAGTAAAAGTTAGTAAAACATTTTTTCACTCAGGATACATTATTAAACTCTTTCATTGTCAAATGTAATGTCATTCCCAGCATTCTTGGTCTCACAGTGCAGATGTGGACACCACTGAAGAACCCTGTGAGAGCAGCTGTGTTGCAGGGGTCTCTTATAGGTCAAAAGCTCGCTGGGCTAATGGAGAGAAGGGGAGGGGGAAGAGAGATGGCGGGAATGATGGGCCAGCGCCGTGTTGGAGTGCATGAATAAACAATCAGGGAGTCGTTTGGTGTTAGTGTCAGAACTCAGGATATGACCTAGATGCAGACACAGGAGGCGGATAGTACGAGTCTCAGAGTTTACTATAGTACAAGGGGCAGGCAAAAGGTAAGTCAAGGCAGGCAAAGAGTCATAATCCAAATCAGAGTCAGGCAGATACAGGACGGCAGGCATGATGACGGTCAGGACAGGCAAAAAGCTCAGAACTGGGAAGACTAAGTAAAACAAAAACTAGAGCACAGGAAACAAAGAAACACGCTGTTAGGACTTCACGGACAAGACGAACCGGCAACAGAAAAACAGAAAACGAAGGTATAAAATGGGAGACACCTGCTGGGGGGAGGAGACAAGCACGAGACAGGTGAAACAGATCAGGGTGTGACAGTACCACCCCTCCCCCTCTAGCGGAGCCACCTGGCGCCCAGGGCACTTACCTGGTTGAACAGGGTGCCGGCGGCAGAACTCAGCGATGAGGGCTGGGTCCAGGATATTCCTAGCAGGGCCCAGCACCTCTCCTCTTGTCCATAACCCAGTCAACCAGGTACTGGAATCCCCTGCCCAGAGGTTGAACACTCAGGAGGCGCCTCACCGCGTACGCCGGATGGCTGTCGATGAGACAGGAGAGGGGTGGGCCTGGAAACAGGATACAAAGGGCTGTGAGACAGAGGTTTAATCCTAGACACATGAAAGGTGGGATGTATACAGAGGGTTCGGGCAACAGAAGAGGAACAGCAGAGGGGCTTAAGAATCTTAGAGATGGGAAAAGAGCCGATAAAATGGGGGAAAGTTTACAGGACACTCTACCCAGAGGGGCAGATCTCAAGTGGACGGCCATACCCTTTGCCCGAGACTATAGAGGGGAGCAGTGATCCGGTGGCGGTCCGCCTGTCGGCGATACCTGGAGGTGGTCTTGAGAAGAGTGGACCGGGCTCTCTTCCAGGTACAGCGACAACGACTGACAAACATCTGGGCCGAGGGTATGCTGACCTCTTCCTCTTCCTCAGTGAAGAGTGTGGGGGCTGATATCCCATGGAACACTCGAAAGGCGAGAGACCAGTAGCCGAGCAGGGAATGGTGTTGTGGGTGTATTCCACTCACACGAGTTGCTGGTTCCAGATGGTGGGGTTGGCGGAGATGAGGCAATGAAGAACAGTCGCCAGGTCCTTATTGGCTCACGCCGACTGGCCGTTAGACTGGGGGTGAAAACCGGAAGACACCCTGGCCAACACCCTAATGAGGGTGCAGAATGCCTTCCAGAACCGGGACGAGAACTGAGGACCACGTTCGTAGACCATGTCCCCCAGAAGTCCATGGATCTGGAAGACATGCTGCACCATGTGCTGGGCTGTCTCCTTGGCTCAGGGTAACTTGGGAAGCCGTGGTAGATTGGGGAGAAGCGCCGCTGGTAGCGGGGTAACTGACAGTCTGGGGGGTTACTGTTGTTGCGTGCTGCTTAGTAGATAACCAGCGGAATTAGTCCAGCAATGCAGTGGAAGCGTGGTCATGGCATTCCACCAAGGTCTGGGGTCTTTCCATAAGGTCTTGAAGTACTACCTCGTGTCTACCAATGGCGACTCCTTGGATGGAGACAAGTGTTGCGGAACTGGTCCGAGTCTGTTGGGTCAGTCATGGCCCGTTCATACTATCAGAAGTCAGGATATGACCCATATGCAGATACAGGAGGCGGATAGTACAAGTCTCAGAGTTTATTATAGTACAAGGGGCAGGCAAATCAGAGTCAGACAGGTACAGGACAGCAGGATCAGGGTCAGGCCAGGCAGAAAGGTCAGAACTGGGAAGACTAAGAAAAACTAGAGCACATGAAACACAGCAATACGCTGGTAGGACTTGACGGGACAAGACAAACAGACAAACAGAAAATGCAGGTATAAATACACAGGGGATAATGGGGGCAATGGGAGACACCTGGTGGGGGGTGGAGACAAGCACAAGACAGGTGAAACCGATCAGGGTGTGACAGTTTGAGCTGTATGTGGTTTAAAGTAGTGACAGGGAGACTGGCATTACCCCTGGGAATGCTACACTTAGCTTTAAATAGGCTTGGGGGCAGGGCAGAGAAACCACCATAGAGCACCTACCATAGAGCAATACAGTTCCTAGGCAGGCGCAACTAGCCTGGGTCCCATACGGTATATGTTGTAGATATTATATCGTTGTCATACCATGCTGTACATGTTTAGCATGGCACAATAAATTAGCACAAATAAATGAGTTGGCTAGAGCACAAACGGACTGTAGCTCCCGGCTAAAACACAACGGTCTAAATGATACATTATAAGAGTTTAGGGATGGTTGATGTTTGAAGACTGGGTTGAGAACGTTTGTTATATGGCTGTGCTGTTAAAAGATTCTAGATTACATTACGTTTTCTAGACACAGTAGGTCATGTGGAAGCAGGTCACAGTGACAACCTAGCAAACCGATTTGGGTTTGTCTGTTCTTTAATGTATCCAGAATGTTTTATTTGGTTGTGGAAACAGTCTGGTGTGAACTTCACAAACAATACGTTTCCTAAACACAAAAACTGTCCAGTTTCGTGGATATTTACAAATTTCTTTTAGGGTGCAAAAAACACTCACCTGATGTTGCAAGAAAGGTCCCAGAACACATGATTTATACTCGTTAAAAATGTAGCATTTATTTGCACCAAAGAAAAAAAGTGATAGACAATAATACAGATAAAAACAAATAAAATGTAAACGGTGTGCAGGTGTGTTTGGAAGCCCAAAGGCTTATATAAAACCCACACCACAAAAAAACTATATACAGTGAATTCAGAAAGTACTCAGACCCTTTGAGTTTTTCCACATTTTGACACGTTACAGCATTATTCTAAAATGGATTAAATTAGTGTTTTTTCTCATCAATCTAGATGCAATAACCCATAATGACAAAGCAATTTTTGCTAATTTATAAAAATAAAGAAATACAGAAATACCTTATTTACATAAGTCTTCACATATTTTGCTATGAGAATCGAAATTGAGATCAGGTGCATCCTATTTCCATTCATCATCCACCAGTAAATTCAATTGATTAAAAAATGATTTGGAAAGGCACACACCAGTATATATACGGTACCACAGTTGACAGTGCATGTCAGAGCAAACACCAAGCTATGAGATCGAAAGAATTGTCCTTAGAGCTCCGAGACAGGATTGTATCGAGGCACAGATTTGGGGAATTGTACCAAAACATTTCAGCAGCACTGGAAAGAGGATGCACCTGATCATGTACAGTTGAATTCGGAAGTTAAATCGGAATTTCGGAAGTTAAATCTCGTTTTTCAACCACTCCACAAACTTCTTGTTAACAAACTATAGTTTTGGCAAGTCGGTTAGGACATCTACCTTGTGCATGACACAAGTCATTTTTCCAACATTTGTTTACAGACAGATTATTTCAATTATAATTCACTGTATCACAATTCCAGTGGGTCAGAAATGTATATACACTGAGCTGACTGTGCCGTTCAACAACTTGGAAAATTCCAGAATGTCATTATGTCATGGCTTTAGAAGCTTCTGACAGGCTAATTGACAACAATTGAGTCGATTGGAGGTGTACCTGTGGATATATTTCAAGGCCTACCTTCAAATTTAGTGACTCTTCGCTTGACATCATGGGAAAAAATCTAAAGAAATCAGCCAAGACCTCAGAAAAAAAATTGTAGACCTCCACAAATCTGGTTCATCCTAGGATGCAAACGCCTGAAGGTACCAGGTTAATCTGTACAAACAATAGTACGCAAGTATAAACACCATGGGACCACGCAGCTGTCATACCGCTCAGGAAGGAGACAAGTTCTGTCTCCTTGAGATGAAGGTAATTTGGTGCGAAAAGTGCAAATCAATCCCAGAACAACAGCAAAAGTATCTATATCCACAGTGAGACGAGTCTTATATCAACATAATCTGAAGGCCGATCAGCAAGGAAGACGCCACTGCTCCAAAACCTCCATAGAAAAGTCAAACTATGGTTTGCAACTGTACATGGGAACAAAGATCGTACTTTTTGGAGAAATGTCCTCTGGTAACATAAATAGAACTGTTTGACCATAATGACCATCGTTATGTTTGGAGGAAAAAGGGGGAGGTTTGTAAGCCGAAGAACTCCATCCCAACCGTGAAGCACGGGGGTGGCAGCATCATGTTGTGGGGGTCCTTTGCTGCATGAGGGGCTGGTGTACTTCACAAAATAGATGGCATCATGAGGATTGAAAAGTGTGTGAATATATTAAAGCAACATCTCAAGACATCAGTCAGAAAGTTAAAGCTTGGTCTTCCAAACGGACAATGACTCCAAGCATATTACCAAAGTTGTGGCAAAATGGCTTAAGGACAACAAAGTCAAGGTATTGGAGTGGCCATCACAAAGTCCTATAGAAAATTTGTGGGCAGAACTGAAAAAGTGTGTGCGAGCAAGGAGGCCTACAATCCTGACTCAGTTACACTAGCTCTGTCAGGAGGAATGGGCCGAAATTCACCCAACTTATTGTGGGAAGCTTGTGGAAGGCTACCAGAAACGTTTAACCCAAGTTAAACAAAGGCAATTGTGAACATTTTAGTGAACATTAGGAGACCATTCCATGGATATTTAATTTCAAACATTTGGTGCTAAAAAATAATTGGTGGACATTATCATCCTAATGTTAGCTCAAAACCTAACTAGAACTTAATGGGTATGTTAGCTAATGTTCGGGGAATGATCCTGGTTTTCTGGGCTGTTTGTTGTTATCAATACACATCGTTGGGGAGGCAGTTAGCCTAATGGTTAGAGCATTGGGCCAGTAACCGAAAGGTCGCTAGATCAAATCCCCAAGCTGACAAGGTAACAATCTGTTGTTCCGGCACTGTTCTTAAGCCATCATTGTAAATAAGAATTTGTTCTTAACTGACTTGCCTAGTTAAGTAAAGGTAAAAAAAGAAAAAATTGGTTGTTAGGACTTTACAGGATCTTAATTTGACCACCCTGTTGCAGGAGAAATGTTATTGCGCCACAGGAAATTAAAACTTTTAGTGTATCCGAGGTTTAAAATTGTTTGTGATTTCCACTTAAAAATGTCAGACTTGATTTGCCCTTATCAACCCATCCAAAAATGTCCATTAATTATAATTCACATACTGTAGTAATTCACATTTCCAATTGCTGCAGGACTATTTTCCTGCTGTGAGAAAATTAAGATACCTGGGTTTGTGTCTCAAATGTCATCTCCATTAAGTTTAGCGTAACATTCCAGTAATGTTTTCTCAAAACCAATTTAATTGACTCCAGACACGATTGCTGAGTAATGTTTAGGGAACTTTATTGGAACAATAGTTTCATAACATCACACTTTAACTTAATAAGAGTATTAAGGGAATGTTCCCTGCTTCTTGTTATAGGTGTCTCGGATGACATCTCCATTAAAGCTAAAATCCTTAGTTGCTACATACATCTTTGGACTTTTAAATTAATGATATACTGCATACCCACTGATTATTAAAGGATATAACTTATAAATGCCTAATGGGTGTCACGTTCTGACCATAGTTCTGTTATTTTATTCAGGGCGTGAGTTGGGGTGGGCAGTCTATGTTTGTTTTTCTATGTTAGTTTTTGTGTTCAGCCTAGTATGGTTCTCAATCAGCGGCAGGTGTCGTTAGTTGTCTCTGATTGAGAATCATACTTAGGTAGCCTAGGTTTCACTTTTGGTTTGTGGGTGTTTGTTTCCGTGAGAGTGTTTGGGCCACATGGTACTGGTTCGGTTTTTGTAAAGTCACGTTATTGTTGTGTTTGTTACGTTTGTGGTGTATCGTCGGTTTTGGGTTTTCGCTGTCCGGGTTTGTGTAACTAGGTTTTCGGGTTTGTTTTGCACCTGTGTTTTAGGGCATTCACCCATGTTTGGACCTGTTACTTTGTTAAGGACATTAAAGCGGTTTTTTTCCCGTTTACTTTGCTCTCTGCGTTTGACTCCTCACCCATCGTTACAATGTGCTTCGTTCAATGGTTGTTTCCCATCAGAACCCAAAATGCAAGCTTGTTTTACTCCAATGTTTGTAAACAATGTAAATGTAAACAAACTCTGTAGCTTTAAATTAAAACATGGTTAAAACTATGATTTTGATATCCTTCCATCCATAGCTCTGTCTATGAATTTGATTGAGATTTCTCCAGATTTTCACCAAAACTGTGGTAGGGCAACCGCTTTGTTATGGTTTCAATTAAGGATTCTAGCTTTAATATTAGCAGAATGTTCCAGTAACGTTTTCTCCAAACCAGTTTAATTGAATCCAGACATGATTGCTGAAGAATGTTTATGGATCGTTTTTGGAATACTCATGTCATAACATCACACTTTATGCAAGCATTGTGGGAATATTCCCTGCTTGTTTTTATGGGTGTTTCAAATAACATCTCCATCAACATTAGCAGAATGTTCCCGTAATATTTTCTTACAACCATTCCTATTTCTCTACATTATTTTAATGTTTTTGGTTATCATCCTAATGTTACATACAACGCTAACTAGAACTTAATCAAATCAAATTAACTTTATTTGTCACGTGCGCAGAATACAAGTGTAGACCTTATCGTGAAATGCTTACTTACAAGTCCTTAACCAACAGAGAAGTTCAAGAAGAGTTAGGAAAATATTTACCAAATAAACTAAAGCAAAAAATTATAAAAAGTAACTCAATAACACAACAACGAGTCTATATACAGGGGATACCGAGTCAGTGTGCGGGGGTACAGATTAGTTGAGATAGCAGCAGTGTACAAAACAATCGGGGGTGGGGTCAATGTAAATAGTCCGGTGGCCATTTGATTAATTGTTCAGCAGTCTTATGGCTTGGGGGTGGAAGCTGTTAAAGCGCCTTACGAGCAGTTGCCATACCAGGCAGTGATGCAACCGGTCAGGATGCTTCAATGGTGCAGCTGTAGAACTTTTTGAGGTTCTGGGGACCCATGCCAAATCTTTTCAGTCTCTTGAGGGGGAAAAGGTTTTGTAGTGCCCTCTTCACGACTGTATTGGTGTGTTTGCACATGATAGTTTGTTGGTGACGTGGACACCAAGGAACTTGAAACTCTCAACCCTCTCCACTACAGCCCCGATGTTAATGGGGGCCTGTTCGGCCCGCCTTTTCCTGTAGTCCACGATCAGTTTCTTTGAAGAAGAGGATGTTGTCCTGGCACCACAAGGTCAGGTCTCTGACCTCCCTATGGGCTGTCTCATCTTTGTCGGTGATCAGGCCTACCACTGTTGTGTCATCAGCAAACGTAATGATGGTGTTGGATTCGTGACTGGCCTTGCAGTCATGAGTGAAAAGGGAGTACAGGAGGGGGTAGAGCACGCACCCTTGAGGGTTCCCTGTGTTGAGGATCAGCGTGGCGGATGTGTTATCTACCCTTCACCTGGGGGCGGCTGTAAGGAAGTCCAGGATCCAGTTGCAGAGGGAGGTGTTTAGTCCCAGGGTCCTTAGCTAAGTGATGAGCTTTGAGGGCATTATGGTGATGAACACATCAACACCATTATCCCAGAAACCCTAGACCCACTCCAATTTGCATACCACACCAACAGATCCACATATGATACAATCTCTATTGCACTCCACACTGCCCTTTCACATCTGGACAAAAGGAACACCTATGTGAGAAGGCTGCTCATTGACTATAGCTCAGTGAGCCATGACCAGCCTTTCAAAGCATTTCAAGGCTACAGACGTGAGTGCTACCGGTCGGTAGTCATTTAGGCAGGTTACCTTAGTGTTCTTGGGCACAGGGACTATGGTGGTCTGCTTGAAACATGTGGATATTACAGAGTCAGACAGGGAGATCAGTTGGTCAGCGCATGCTCTGAGTACTTGTCCTGGTAATCCATCTGATCCTGCGTCCTTGTGAATTTTGACCTGTTTGAAGGTCTTACTCACATCGGCTGCGGAGAGCGTGATCACACAGTCGTCCAGAACACAGAACAGCTGATGCTCTCATGCATGTTTCAGTGTTACTTGCATAGAAGTTATTTAGCTCATCTGGTAGGTTCGTGTCAATGGGCAGCTCTCGGCTGTGCTTCCCTTTGTAGTCTGTAATAGTTTGCAAGCCCTTCCACATCCGACGAGCGTCAGAGCCGGAGTAGTACGATTCGATCTTAGTCCTGTATTGACGGTTCGTCGGAGGGATAGCGGGATTTCTTCTAAGCTTCCGGGTTAGAGTCCTGCTCCTTTTCCTCCGTCTTTTCTTCACGCAAATTATGGGGATTTGGGCCGGTTCCCGGGAAAGCAGTATATCCTTCTTGTCAGACTCATTAAAGGAAAAAGTTTATTCTAGTTCTTGGTGAGTATTCGCTGTTCTGATGTCCAGAAGTTATTTTCGGTCATAAGAGACGGTAGCGGCAACATTATGTACAAAATAAGTAAAAAAATAAGTGGAATCTTAGATAAAGTTCTGGGAATTTTCACAGTTTGCTTGGAATATGACAAGACTAGTTTAATGTGGCCATCAGTGCTGGAAAACTATGCTAGCCAAATATGGTTTGGCAGCATCGCAAAGCTATGGGACCTCCTAACAAACTCCATTGTCATTGATGCAGATGTTCTTTGCTTATTGAACCAACAGGTGTCCCATGTTTTACAGTCTATCTGATGTCTAGAGTTGAACCCACCACCCAGATTATTTCTTGCTTCCTGCTGTGGCAGTTTAACATTCAGCATCCAGCCTTGCACATGGCTCCAGGGAGCTCCAGATGTCAGAGGACATCTAGTAAGGGATGAAGCCCAGAGTCCATGACCCCACCTAGGGCACTTCTGCTGTCATGGTCCCCCTACTCTTGTAGCTTGTCTTCAGATATAATAAAATTCCTCTCAATTCCAATGTTAGGTCAATTCCAATTATTCATATCCCAATGAATTATAATCCCCAACAATTCCACAAAGCTGCTACAATTTCAATACAACTTGAAATGTTTTAAAACTAATCCTGTAGTCAATTGTGTTTTCATGTGTTGCTGCCTATGCTATGTTGTCGTCTTAGGTCTCTCTTTATGTAGGGTTGTGTCGTCTCTCTTGTCGTAATGTGTGAAATTATGTACATTAATTCCATTAACTTTGAAAATACTGAATTGCAATTAATTTCTTAAGATTAATTATTTTACCTTAACTTAAATTCCATACAAATTGAATTCAACATACATGCTCTACTTCATGAGTTAATTCAGGAATTTCAGTAAAATTTCAAATTAAATTGGAATTAACGCCAACCCTGATGTGGGTATCATGTCTTGTTACGTAATCTTTATACCGTTAGTCCTTTTCAAGTCCCAGTTGTTTACATTGTCATGTGAAAATACCTCATATGAAAGGCCTGTTAGACATTGCCTAATGCTTGCAATTTCATGTTGTCTTGAACTCATGACCAAGGTTCTTTGATTTCCAGCTCTTTGCCAGACATGGGTCTGTCTATACAGCACCTCAGCCTTTCCACAAATTCCTTCTTTGATAGATTCACCCCCTTTGTGAATCCTGGCCCATTTGCGAGGTGATGTACTGTACGTGCTCTGCAGGTTGATAAATGGGTGGTGTTCCTCTTCTCTTTGGTGAGAACAAAATGTGCTCTGTAATCAATGGAAATGTAATAATGACAGAGACAGGGGGCCCTAACAGGCACATTATGCCATCCTTGATGTGTTTTCAAAGCCTCTTTGTCTCCACCCAATTAATCAGGATAATCAAGACGGTTAACTGCATCAGGTGGGTGCCTCTGAAAGCACACGTCACGACGAGGGAAACTAGTCTATACACTCTCATCTGTACACAAGACTGAACCACTTACCACTTAACCGGCTGCCACAGCCATGAAGGTGACCGAACATAGATCATATTGTTTAAACCCTGCTACAGGTTTTGTAAGAAAAACATTTGGAAGATATCAGGAATTTAATTTTGAAAATCTGTGTAAAGGTTAATATGGCTCAAAGCTGCGTAAAGCCGAGCAAAGGCCTGATAAAATGAATATGGGGGATTAAAAATTGTGAACACATTTTTGAGGGAGAGATTGCACAACGACCAAAGTCCCTCTATGGTCTAGACTATGTTCAGGCCTTGGGGGGTTAAGGATAACATGGCAGGCAGACTTAAACTGTTATTGCTGCCGTTGTCTGAATCAAACACTCAATACAATACTGCTAGTGGGTCTTGTTAAAATGCTTTATAATATCTTTATGTACATATTCTTTATCCCTTTACACTTGTGTGTATAAGGTAGAGGTTTGGAGTTGTTAGGTTAGATTACTTGTTGGTTATTAATGCGTTGTCAGAACTAGAAGCACAAGCATTTCGCTACACTCGCATTAACATCTGCTAACCATGTGTATGTGACAAATACATTTGATTTGATTTTTTAATTATTTGCCTATCTGATGGGTTACTTTTTTGAGTTTTTCTCTGCTGCCCCATGTATGACAAATATAGTGTTGTCCTCACAACATTTTTCACCTAGCCTACACACTAAACTGTAAAGTTTGTTAACTTCTATGAGGCTGAATCATCATAATAGAACAACTTTATTTATTGTATACAAAAGCCAACTTTTTGGGACATAGACAGGTCTTATATGGGCAGAAAGCTTCAATTATTGTTGATCTAACTGTGGTACCCAATTAATAGTAGCTATTATAATGAAAAAATATCATGCTATTGTTTGAGGAGAGTGCACAACAGCAAAGCACTTTTATCACGGCTACTGGTTTGATACATTCACCTCTGAAGATAAATAATGTACTTACATTCAGTAATCTTGCTCGGATTTGTCATCCTGAGGGTCCCAGAGATAAAATGTAGCATCGTTTTGTTTGATCAAATCTATTTTTATGTTAAAATGTAGGATCTGGGGTCTACAGTTTGAACCCACTGCTGTCTTTGGCTCCACACCCACCCCGCCCAGCCATCTAGATGTGTGAAAGTTAATGTATAAGCTAATGATTCATCATGTATGACACTCCTGGGAGTGTGTAAACTTACATTTTTTATTACCATAGCATTTTTGTATGTTCTCTACAGTTATGTATTTGAAAATGTATCAATTGACCAATTCGGCACATTTGGGCAAACACCAGCAAAACTTGATACAAAATATCGTGCAGTAATGTAATTCTTCACTGGATCCGTCTGAAACGTTGCACACACACTGCTGCCATCTGGTGGTCAAAATCTAGATTACACCTAAACTCCTATCTGAATGTGTGGCCTTTCTCTTGCATTTCAAAGATAGGAGAAAAAAACGTAGAAAATTCATGTTTTTTTTGTTTATATTATCATTTACCAGATCTAATGTGTTATATTATCCTACATTCATTTCACATTTTCACAAACTTCAAAGAGTTTCCTTTCAAATGGTATCAAAAATATGCAAATCCTTTCTTCAGGTCCTGAGCTATGGGCAGGTAGATTTGGGTATGTTAGTCTAGGCAAAAAGTTTTAAAAAAGCGTCCTTAAGAGGTTCAAAGAAGGATTTTTATGCCTTGAGACATGGATTGTGTACGTGTGCCATTCAGAGGGTGAATGGGCAATAACATATTTTAGTGCCTTTGAACAGGGTATGGTAGTACGTGCCAGGAACACCAGTTTGTGTCAAGAATTGCAATCTGCTAGGTCTTTCACACTCAACAGTTTCCTGTGTGTATCAAGAATGGTCCACCACCCAAAGGACATCTAGCCAACCTGACACAACTGTGGGAGGAATTGGAGTCAACATGGGCCAGCATCCCTGTGGAACACCTTCAACACCTTGTATTTTTATTTAACCTTTATTTAACTAGGCAAGTCAATTAATAATAAATTCTTAATTAAAATGACGGCCAAACCCAGACGACGCTGTGCCAATTGTGCGCCGCCCTATGGGACTCCCAACCAAGGACTGCAGTAACACCTCTTCCATGAGATGCAGTGCCTTAGACCACTGCGCCACTCCGGATTCTTAGACCACTGTGCAACTTGTAGAGTCCATTGAAGTTGTTCTGGGGGCAAAAAGAGGAGGGGGGGGGGGGGGGGGGGGGGGGTGTAACTCAATATTAGGAAGGTGTTCTTAATATTTTGGACACAGTGTATATCATGAGTTAGAAGATTACGAATAATTTGTGATGAGTGAGTGTGTTATTGCAGAAATAAATAGGCCTATGTTAAAAAAGTATCAATGCTCAGAGGCAGTTAGTGTTTAATTAATTATGAAAGTCTTATTATTATTTTTTTCATTTTGAGCACCTGCCCTCTGAAAGGTCTGTGCACGGCCCTGAGTGGACTCTTTACCTGCCATAGAGGGTGATGGTACACTTCTCCACTTTTCCTCTCCCAGTGATTCTAATAATTTTGAACAATGTGAGTGGCCCCTGGAGGAAAAACTACGTGCCGGCCAGAGAAACTGACACATCCTGACTCAGGAAGGCAAAGTCATCAGGTCGTGGTTAGGGGACACGGGGTAAAGGGCGGTATTGTGTTGTCACATGGGCCTCTCCAAACTAACTTCTGGGGCTCCTGGAGTAGACAGTACAGTTAGAGTAGTAGAGTGTCCTATCATCATATACCCAGGCTGAAGGACTGTGTGCTGTGTGCAGTAAAGAGTGTACTTACTAACAAAACCTAGGTCTGCACAGTCATTTACAGAGCAGTTCTACAGTCATCCATAGCTGACAGTTTACTGTATATGTAGGGTGAAGGACCACTTGCCTTTCAACAGTCTTGAAGGAGTTCCCAATTAAGCTGAGCACTTGTTGGCTTCTTTCCTTCACTCTGCAGTCCAACTCATCCCAAACCATCTCAATTGGGTTGAGGTCAGTTGATTGTGGAGGCTAGGTCATCTGATGCAGCACTCCATCACTCTCCTTAGTGGAGGTGTGTTTTGGGTCATTGTCCTGTTGTCCTGTTGAAAAAGAAATGATAGTCCCACTAACCGCAAACCAGATGGTAAGGTATGGCGTATCGCTGCAGAATGCTACGGTAGCCATTCTGGTTAAGTGTGCATTGAATTCGAAATAAATAACAGACAGTGTCACCAGCAAAGCACCCCCACACCATCACATCTCCTCCTCCATGCTTCACGGTGGGAACCACACAAGCGGAGATCATCCGTTCACCAACTCCGCATCTCACAAAGACACAGCGGTTGGAACCAAGAATGTCAAATTTGGACTCATCAGACCAAAGGACCTATTTCCACCGGTCTAATGTCCGTTGCTCATGTTTCTTGGGCCAAGCAAATTCTCTTCTTCTTCTTACTGGTGTCCTTTACTAGTGGTTCCTACGCAGCAATTTGACCACGAAGGCCTAATTCACTCAGTCTCCTCTGAACAGTTGATGTTGAGGTGTCTGTTACTTGAACTCTGTGAAGCATTTATTTGGGCTGCAATTTCTGAGGCTGATAACTTTAATGAACTTATCCTCTGCAGCAGAGGTAACTCTGGGTCTTCCTTTCCTGTGGCGGTCCTCATGAGAGCCAGTTTTATCATAGTGCTGGATGGTTTTTGCGACGTTTCCGGATTGACTGACCTTCATGTCTTAAAGTAATGATGGACTGTCGTTTCTCTTTGCTTATTTGAGCTGTTCTTGCCATAATATGGGATTTGGTCTTTTACCAAACAGGGCTATCATTTGTATACCACCCATACCTTGTCACAACACAACTGATTGGCCCAAATGCATTAAGAAATTACACAATTTAACTTTTGACAAGGCACACCTGTTAATTGAAATGCATTCCAGGTGACTACCTCATGAAGCTGGTTGAGAGAATGCCAAGAGTGTGCAAAGCTGTCATGAAGGCAAAGGGTGGCTACTTTGAATAATCGCACATATAAAATCTATTTGGATTTGTTTAACACTTTTTTGGTTACTACATGATTCTATGTGATACATGATTCAATGCCAAAAACCGGGACCAAACCCTCCAAGATCCCAAAGGAAAACAGAAAAGAACAATGCAAAAAAAACAAAGGCCATCAAGGACAACTAAAATCATAACAGCAGTGCCAACTGTATATGTTTGAGTGCATGTCTGGCACTATTTACATGTGCGTGTGTCCGTGTATGTGCGTATTTGAATGAGAGTGTGTGTATATGCATGTGTACAAACACCTGCACGGCATCAGCCCAGGCAGACCGGCATTAGCTGTAAAAACACTGCCCCTCAGTGTCACTTTTATTTTGAAAGGATACGGCCTCAGCGCATATTGTTGCTGACTTTCACAACCTTACGGCTACACACAAGCGTCGGTGCGCTTTCCCGCACATCAGTACTGTTGAAATGGCTAGCTCCGTTCGGACTTGGAAGGAATGGCTCGCACAGGTTTCCTACCTGGCAGATATTTTTGATCATCTGAATTCGCTCAATGTGTCAATGCAAGGGAGGGGCACAATCGATTTGAACCGAGGGACAAAGTGGATGCCTTCCAGATGAAGTTTACGTTTTGGCAAATCGTGTTTCTAACTGGAGTATTGGCATGTTTCCCAACGCTGATTTCGATATTCAGAATCTGATCTACAAAGCGCACGGCGACACAGTGACAAAAAAATACGTTAAACAGCATCATGTCAAGCTGCAGGGAAGGTTTTGCAACTACTTCCAGGAGGAGAACGGGAGACAAGACGACTGAACACGGGACGCCTTTCGAGTGGAGCTGGGAAGCGTCACGCTGCCAAGCAATGAAGAGGATCAGCTGGTGGCGCTGTCGATTGATCGCGGACTGAGCATGCGCAACTCGGGAACGACACTGCCACAGTTCTGGTGCAGTTTAGTGGGAGAGTATCCTGCTCTCGCCTGTCATGCAATCAGAATCATGCTACCGTTCAGCACTACCTATTTGTGTGAAAGTGGCTTCTCTGCAATGGCCGTGCTGAAAACTAAAAGCAGAAACAAACTGGACAGCGAGCATGACCTCCGAGTTGTCCTGTCAACCATCACCCCAGACTTCCATAAAGTATAAAACTGAAGCAACACCCCCAGCTTTCCCACTGATAGGCCACACACGCGCGCACGCGCACACAAACACAATAAAATTAACATGTTTATGAGTTATTGTTCACTAAGTTAATATTTTTTTAACTTTATGGTTGTGAAACTTTTCACATGGTAATTGATGATTAAGAATTCCTAATGATTGCTGTTTTTTCTATTTTAGAAACTGGTACGTGTTACTGTTTATTAACATTATTGGACTGGTACGTGTTACTGTTTATTAACATTATTGGACTGGTACGTGTTACTGTTTATTAACATTATTGGACTGGTACGTGTTACTGTTCATTAACATTATTGGACTGGTACGTGTTACTGTTTATTAACGTTATTGGACTGGTACGTGTTACTGTTTATTAACGTTATTGGACTGGTACGTGTTACTGTTTATTAACATTATTGGACTGGTACGTGTTACTGTTTATTAACATTATTGGACTGGTACGTGTTACTGTTTATTAACATTATTGGACTGGTACGTGTTACTGTTCATTAACATTATTGGACTGGTACGTGTTACTGTTTATTAACGTTATTGGACTGGTACGTGTTACTGTTTATTAACATTATTGGACTGGTACGTGTTACTGTTCATTAACATTATTGGACTGGTACGTGTTACTGTTCATTAACATTATTGGACTGGTACGTGTTACTGTTTATTAACGTTATTGGACTGGTACGTGTTACTGTTTATTAACATTATTGGACTGGTACGTGTTACTGTTTATTAACATTATTGGACTGGTACGTGTTACTGTTTATTAACATTATTGGACTGGTACGTGTTACTGTTCATTAACATTATTGGACTGGTACGTGTTACTGTTTATTAGCATTATTGGACTGGTACGTGTTACTGTTTATTAACATTATTGGACTGGTACGTGTTACTGTTTATTAACATTATTGGACTGGTACGTGTTACTGTTTATTAACATTATTGGACTGGTACGTGTTACTGTTTATTAACATTATTGGACTGGTACGTGTTACTGTTCATTAACATTATTGGACTGGTACGTGTTACTGTTCATTAACATTATTGGACTGGTACGTGTTACTGTTTATTAACGTTATTGGACTGGTACGTGTTACTGTTTATTAACATTATTGGACTGGTACGTGTTACTGTTTATTAACATTATTGGACTGGTACGTGTTACTGTTTATTAACATTATTGGACTGGTACGTGTTACTGTTCATTAACATTATTGGACTGGTACGTGTTACTGTTTATTAGCATTATTGGACTGGTACGTGTTACTGTTTATTAACATTATTGGACTGGTACGTGTTACTGTTTATTAACATTATTGGACTGGTACGTGTTACTGTTTATTAACATTATTGGACTGGTACGTGTTACTGTTTATTAACATTATTGGACTGGTACGTGTTACTGTTCATTAACATTATTGGACTGGTACGTGTTACTGTTCATTAACATTATTGGACTGGTTTTGATGTCATGTTCTGAGTCTGATAATGTATTAAACCCCACTCCTGAACTCGTCTCCTAATTAAAATGGCTTATTCTCTTGAATTTATAATAAATATTTTCTCCGTTAATATGGCTGTGTAATCACTTTCTTTAAATCCGTAATAGTAGACCCATGAGACAGTCTATTTTGCAGGTGAAGCCTGCCCATGAAGGCAGCTGCAATACAACATTACAAAATGTAATCGTCAACAGTCCATAATATTGGGTCGCGACTCAATTGTCATTGTCAAATTTGGGTCCCCAGGCAAAGCCAGTTGAGAACTAGAGGTCTAAAGAATACATACCAGAACAAGCACACAAAATGTGGTGGATACACAATCTTCTGAAGCTAAGATATGATACATTAATATCCATCACATCCACAACCATTATGGATGTCATGGATATCATAACGCTGAAAAGGGATAATGAAAATGAACAGAGAAACCAATTAAAAACCAGATAAAACATTAATGAAAGTTAGGTTGAAATAGAATGTTTCAAGATGATTCGATGTAAGGTGCAACTTTTACAAAACTTATGGATTATTACATTACCTGTCCCAGTCACCCCCCTATCTTCACAAGACTATAGAACACGCAAAGAAACCCAATACACTTCAATTTGGTCTGTATTTATCCAATATCAGCTAATCTTCACAATTTGTAGTGGAGAGTGCGATAATTTGAGCCAAAGGGGTAAATTGAGACACACCCTTGTTTCGAGGAAACCATACACACATTTTTTTTGTATATATTCAGGAAGAGGTCACCATTTCACGGAGTCTGTCAAGTAAGAAACAAGATGGAAAACGTAGTAAGCAAGTTAGGTGCAAAAAACAGGTTTTCTCCAAATGAATTGATAGTGTTTCATGATGCTTGTATATAAACTAAAGTTGATAATTTTAAGATTGAGAGAGAGAGAGAGGGGGGGAGAGAGAGAGCGAGACAAAGAGAGAGGTGGAGATGGAAGAGAGAGAGAGAGCGAAAGAGAGGGGGAGATGAGAGATATATGAGAGAGAGATATGAGAGACAGAAATATTGAAGGAGGTTGAAAATAAGAATCGAGGCAGTAAATCTCCTGCCACATTTGTGTCCTCATAAGTACTGTGGATGAAGAGATATATGCTGTAAATTGTCTTAAAAGTATGTTAGTGTAGGACACCGTAAAGCATCTTAATCTGCCCTATAGGACAAGGTGAAGAAAGATAGAGATGGAAAACTCATCTGAAAATAACATGAAACGTCTCAGGATAGGAAGATGAATGCTTTAACGTACAGTAGATTAAACTAGAACTAGTGTCGTCAGGATGTTATTTCTTCTCACTTCGGAGAGGAAGAGCCAAGCCCAGGACAGCTTACCCTTTCAAGGCAGTGCGGCGGGTGAGATTTTAAACTCATTTGCCTTCAGCGAGACAGACGAGTTAACCACATAGGTTGGTGTGACAATAAAACCAGAGGCCTTGAAATTAAATCAAACAGCAAAGTAATTACATGCAAACAATTGAACAGTCTTTTCTGGCACCATTGTTATCTGACACCGGGTTGCAAGGATCTTGCATGCAACTGGTCCGCCGCACGTGGAAATATATATTTCCCTTGACAACCATGTTAAAGTACACGTGTGTGGGACGGGGTGTGTGTGGGATTGAGGTTGGCTGCACTTTTGATAAATCGGTTAAAGCTAGATTTTTCAGCCTGAATGTTATTTCTTTCACCTAAAATGTGCCAGGGTGCATGGCAGATCACTCATTCAGTGGGTTTATCAGCTTGGTCAGCTCACCTGGTGTACCCATGGAATGAGTCGTTTCTTCAGAACTGCTGTGAAGTGTTGAAAAACCCTTTATTCTATCATTCCAAGTGGTTTTTAGTGGCTCTATCAGTAAGTGCAAGATCACTAAAAACCTGTTTCTCATCTCATATCAACCCGTTTAAAAAAAATATTAAGTTTTAAAAGAATTGCGCTAATCGTAAAATCATGTTTCATTATTGCTTGGCCTTCTGAAGTTGGGCTTTCTGCTTAAATTGGGTGTCTCTATTTTTTAGACAGTCTTTGTCCTTTCTTTCCCTTGATCAATCATGTCAAAGCCTGTTCAGTTGGCCAGGTAACACCCTAGCATACAGAATACATTTTGTTTCCATTATGCAGTATCTGTGTACTGTAATTATTGATACAAACCTTGTACAATACACCTAGCAGAAACATTTTCAAAAATAATACCCTTAACTGATCTTCCTTCAATAAGAGAGAGCATTCATATTGACAGCAAGTGCATCTCACCCAAAACAATATAAGGGGCTAATTAGAAGCAACTGTCCTTAGTGGTCTATACTTGCCAAACCCCAGAGAGACTGACTCGTTATGAATAATTGAAGGCCTTTCTCCCCCACACAACATCAACACTGAACCATTCTCACCACCACTACTGCTGCACATTCATAACTACCTTGTATTCTGCCAAAATCCTATCTGGAGCCCCTCAAAATTAGGAATGTTAAATTGTGTTGAATTTCAAAACTGTGGCACTTTCGACCTTCATCCCTAATTCAATTGACTAAGTAACTCAACTAACTGACTAACTCAAAAGACTAACAACTATAGAAGAAACTCAACTAACGCGACTGACTAACTAACTCAACTAACTCGCTCACTCACTAAACAAAGTAACTCAATAAACTCAATTGAATACCTCAACTGACTTCATTTTGTCTGTTCCACCCCACTGACTCTCTACTGCTGTCTCTCTCTGTCTTAGGGTACGGCCATGCGGCCCCCAGCACGGATGGAGGCAAGGTGTTCTGCATGCTCTACGCCCTGCTGGGCATCCCTCTCACCCTGGTCATGTTCCAGAGCCTGGGGGAGCGCATCAACACCCTGGTGCGCTACCTGCTGCACCGCCTGAAGAAGTGCCTTGGCATGCGGCGCACTGAGGTCTCCATGGTCAACATGGTGGCCATTGGCTTCATCTCCTGCATGAGCACGCTGTGCATTGGAGCACTCTCCTTCTCCTACTTCGAGGGATGGAGCTTCTTCCACGCCTACTACTACTGCTTCATCACGCTCACCACTATCGGCTTCGGGGATTATGTAGCACTGCAGAAGGATCACGCTCTACAGACCAACCCCAAGTACGTGGCCTTCTGCTTCATCTACATTCTCACTGGCCTGACCGTGATCGGAGCCTTCCTCAACCTTGTCGTGCTGCGCTTCATGACCATGAACGCAGAGGACGAGAAGCGGGACGCCGAGCAGCGCGCCCTCCTCTCCCGAAACGGCCAGGCCGGAGGGCACAACCACATGCGCTGCACCCCCGACTTGCCCTCCTCCTCCTCAGCTGCCTCAGGGTGTGGTGGAGGATCAGGGAACAGTGGTGTGGGGGGAGCAGGGAGGGGGCTGCGAAACGTATACGCGGAGGTGCTCCACTTCCAGTCCATGTGCTCCTGCCTGTGGTACAAGAGTAGGGAGAAGCTGCAGTACTCTATCCCCATGATCATCCCCCGGGACCTGTCCACCTCGGACACATACATGGAGCAGGGGGAGGCCTTTTCCTCCGACCCCCTCCACCCGCTTCACTCCAACGGCTGCATCTGCAGCATGCACCATCCCCACTCTGCCATCAGCTCTGTGTCCACGGGCCTGCACAGTCTCACCCCATACAGACTAGGACACAGCAAGCGGCGAAGCTCCATATAGAGGCCTGGAGGACGCAATGCATATAAAACCAAGCCCCACCTCCTCTCTACCACACGGAAGGACTGTGGCACCATTTTAGATGGACTAAACCAAGAGCGCTCAACTAACAGTCCTCATGGGATCATTGTCCTGTGGTGATTTGTTTTGCACTGGCACTTAAGTGATCGATTAATGTCACTGATTTTCGAAAAACAAGAATAGGCCGAAGTTTTGACCCTTGAACTATATCTTTACTATATTTTCAGCATCCTTTCACATTTTGCCATATTTAAGGTTGAAGTTCATGATCTTCAATATTGGGAGATTGTTTGAATGATAAGAGGACATTGCACTATGAGAGACATATTTTTATGTGAAAGCGAGGATTATTAATTTTAAGAGACTGTGCATCATAAGCCACACTTGATTTTATGTTTGGTGAAGTGATACTATTATTTTTCACAAATAATATTATCACTTCAATATATCACAAGAGATATATAGAAGTGTTACTCTCAGTAATCATCAATAAAAACTCCCAGTAGTCATCAATAAAATAAATGTAAATATATTTCTCATATGAATACAGTTTTTAACCAACGTAGTTACTAGGGAAGAAGGTATATTTTCAGTTAAAGTATTCTAAAAACTCAGTCGACTCTGTCTTGAGTCTGTAACTGAAGTTCAGTTTCAAGCTGAACACTTTTGATCTGCTTTAGTTACTTACTGTATCTTTCTCTCAATCCTCAAGACCTATCATACTTTCTTTGTAAAAAGTATTGTAATTTTCTTTCTAATGCTTTTTTTTACATCCATATAATTGATTTACTGTATGTTTGTTATTCATTTGTTTTATGTTTTCATGATAGGGTTTTACTGAGAGCATTTGGGCTCACTGTGTATACTGTAGTAGACAGTCTAATTTACTGCTGCACTTTATAACATTATTGTGTGCTTTAAGGCACTGGAATTTATGCTTACTCACCTGATTTTTTGGTACCTAAATAATTTATTCTTATAGGTGTAATGCTCGTAAATATTGTCTAAGGGAGATTTGTAATACCCTATGAAAGTGACACACATTTTTACTTCTGGGATCCTTGTTTTGTAGGCTTAGAATTTGCTTCCAATTTGCATCGTCAAATTCATATTAAAATGTATATGTATTTTCGTATGAATTAACTTACCATATGCCGGTTTTCCACGTGTGTGTGTCATCCAAGAAGAAGCACAAATCCAAAAAGCTACAGCTGTTTCATTTGAACTTACACTGGGTTTTGGTTCGGATGTCTTTTGTCTTTGGTTCAGTTGGTTGAAATAGATTTTTAAATGCCTTTTTCGCATCCAGAAAAATATGTCTTGACGTTATGAAAAAATTATATCTTTACTTGGTTTTAATCTGTTTATTTTCCATCTCCTCAACCAGAAAACCAATTTATAACCAGAAACCTACATCATTATGATGTCACATGGCACGTTTTGTCGACTGGGAATGCACATCTTCAAGCAGATAGAGCGTCTTTGGTGAGGGTCATATGGATCACAAGTTAATGATTTACTGAATAATATTTATGTTATAGAGAAATTAGATTTGTTTGAAACATCATGAGATGGTACTATGAATGTTTAACAGATTTTAAATTGAAACTCTTTTTGATTCAATCACTTCAGATTGATTTGAAGATTACCATTTCTTTGAGTTGGAGTTATTAATCACATTTTCTTAATAAAGTATAGAAGTTGGAAATTTAATACCAACATTTATTTTTTAATTTTTATATATTCTGATTGGGTGATAATGGTAACCAAAGTGAAAGTTAAAATCTCAGTTCATCACAGTATTTTTCAACAGCTTGGTGAATTGTTGAGAAAAAATAAGAAACCCGCACACTGCTCTTGCTAATATCACCGCTCCCCACCAAGCCCTACGTATCGGCCTCAAGGCAAAAGCAGTGTGTGGGTTTCTTCTTTTTTCTCAATCTTATTCAACTGTTTCCATGAACCTGCAACAAAGATAGCTCAGATTTGCGATTACCTTTTGAATTTTGAATTACAGTATGTAATTGTTGCCTGGTGGGGCATCAGTATGTATTTTAAATAGTTAAATAAAATAAAATTAAATAATAATACAATCAAAATGCGCTTAATGATGTGACGAAAAACAATGCACATGTGGCTAAATTATGTTATCTGGTGTAGTATTTTCAAGGATTTCCTTTATATCTGAACAGGCAGGAGTAATTATATCATTTGATTGAATTAAAACACCCCCCTTCCTGCGGCTAATGATGAACACTTCTTATTATTCAATGGATTGTGGTGAGTAACCCCATACGATGTTATTGAGTAGGTAGGCCTGCTGTTGCAATAATATTGAAAATAATCTATCAGCAAATAGCCTACAATTACAAGAGAATAATTTCAGTAAGTCAATGAACAAGTGTTTCTACCTAATCATTTATTTTGCCTGTTTAGCCAAGTGATTTTAGTGCCTATAGAAAGTCTACACCCTCCTTGGATTTCTTCAAATTTTATTGTGTTAGAAAGTGCGATTAAAATGTAATTATAATTTTTTGTCAACGTACTACACAGAATTCTCTAATGTCAAAGTGGAAGATTGTTTTTTGATTAATGAAAAATAAAACAAACACTAATATATATAATATATACTAATATACTAATATATAATTATTCACCCCCTGAGTATATGTTAGAAACACCTTAGAGCTGAGCTGTAAATCTCATTAGTGCTTTTTACACCTGTACTGTGCAATATTCACCCATTATTATTTTCAAAATTCTTTAAGCTCTGTGAAGGTATTGGAGATCATATCTAGCCAGCAATTTTCAAGTCTTGCCATAGATTTTCAACCAGTTTAATTAAAAACTGTAACTTCGTCACTGTCTTCTTGGTAAGCAACCCCAGTGTAGATTTGGATTTGTGTTGTAGGTTATCCTACTGAAAGGTGAATTCCTCTCCCGGTGTCTGGTGTAAAGCAGACTGAAGCAGGTTTTTACTCTAGGATTTAGCCTGTGCTTAGCTACATCCTATTTATTTTCATCCTCAAAAACTCCCCAGTCTTTGCCAATCAGAAGACCATTGTCATGTTTAACACATTGTGGCACTATTCTTAACCAAGAAACTACTTAACTCACAAACCTTATGAAAACATTTTTTCAAATGCAAACAACTGAACTACACCAATCATTGTTATATTGTGTTTGTTTTCACACTTGACTTTGTAAGTTATACAGTACAACAACTAAAACAATAATTGTCTGCGTACGTGCATGCCAACGTACACATAGGAATCATTTTCAGTCAGATTAACAGTTGAGAAACATGTACACATGCATACTCCATTGTTGGCCTACAACTTTGTATGCTTCAAATCACTGCACCCACATCTCACTTGGGATAGTTGTAACATTGTGTCACAACTCACCCCAACCTTGGCAGCTATTACATTGCTCCACATGACCTGGATCCTTTGTTTGGATTTCCCGAGGTAGCCTGAGCATCCCATGTGCTCCACCAAAAGAACGACACCAGAGGAGTGGGAGGAGAGCTGTGGTTCTAGTCAGTTTCAGGTGGCGAGCAAACCATCCACCGCTTCTGAGTATATTACTCACTAATGTTAAGGCCCTGGACAATAACGTAGATGAGCTCAGGGCGATGATATCCTTTCAGAGAGACACAAGGGATTGCAACATACTCTGTTACACTCTAGACCCACTTCAATTTGCATACCGCCCCAACAGATCCATGGACTATACAACAGCAATTGCACTGCTCCTTCCCTATCCTGCCAGGAAACCCCAGGTCGAAAAAGTAGATAACAACACCTCCACCACGCCGATCCTCGACACGAGGGCCCCACAGGGGTGCGTGCTCAGCCCCTTCCTGTACTCCCTGTTCATCCATGAATGTGTGGCTGCGCACTCCAAAGCAATCATCAAGTTTGCTGACAACACCGAAGTGGTAGACCTGATCACCAAAAATGTTGAGACAGCCTACAGGGAGGAAGTGAGAGCCCTGGTGGAGTGGTGCCAGGAAAATAACCTCTCCCTTAATGTCAACTAAATTAAGGAGCTGATCATGGACTACAGGAGACAGCAAAGAGAGCACGCCCACCTCCAAATCGATGGGGCCGTAGTGGAGAGGGTCAAAAGATTAAATTTACATCCTTGAGGGCTTGAAATGGTCCCCCCACACCAACACCATAGTGAAGAAGTCGCAACAGGCTCTATTCAACCTCAAAGGTTAAAGAACTTCTACAGATGCACCATCGAGAGCATTCTGTCGGGATGTATCCATGCCTGGTAGGATAACTGCACCCCCTTAATCACAGGACTCTACAGAGGATGGTGCAGTTAGCCCAACCCATCACCAATGCCAATGAGATCATCAAGGACCTCAGACACCTGAGCCATGGCCTGTTTGCCCTACTACCATCTAACAGACGGAGACAGTACAGGAATATCAAAACTGAAAAACAGCTTCTATCTTCAAGCCGTCAGACTGTTGAGCAGTCATCACTAGCCGGCCGCTGGCCGGTACCTGCCTTCCAACTTATACACTGTCACTAGCCGGCTACCATCTGGTACTCTACCCTGCACTTTAGAGACTGCTGCTCTATGTACAGTACCAGTCAAAAGTTTGGTCACACCTACTCATTCATGGGTTTTTCTTAATTGTTTTCTATTTTCTACATTGGAGAATAATAGGGAAGACGTTAAAACTAACTAACTAACACCTTTATTTAGCCAGGTAAGCTAGTTGAGAACAAGTTCTCATTTGCAACTGCGACCTGGCCAAGATAAAGCATAGCAATTTGACAGATACAACAACACATGGAATACACATGGAATAAACAAAACATACAGTCAATAATACAGTAGAAAAAAAGATAGCAAAAAAAAAGTCTATACACAGTGAGTGCAAATGAGGTAAGATAAGGGAGATAAGGCAATAAATAGGCCATATTGGCGAAGTAATTACAATATAGCAATTAAACACCGGAACGGTAGATGTGCAGAAGATGAATGTGCAAGTAGAGATACTGGGGTGCAAAGGAGCAAGATAAATAAATAAATACAGTATGGGGATGAGGTAGATAGATGGGCTGTTTACAGATGGGCTATGTACAGGTGCAGTGATCTGTGAGCTGTTCTGACAGCTGGTGCTTAAAGCTAGTGAGTGAGATGTGAGTCTCCAGCTTCAGTGATTTTTGCAGTTCGTTCCAGTCATTGGCAGCAGAGAACTGGAAGGAAAGGCGACCAAAAGAGGAATTGGCTTTGTTGGTGACCAGTGAGATATACAGTTCCTGCTGGAGCGTGTGCTACGAGTGGGTGCTGCTATGGTAACCAGTGAGCTGAGATAAGGTGGAGCTTTACCTAGCAGAGACTGGTAGATAACCTGTAGCCAGTGGGTTTGGCGACGAGTATGAAGCGAGTGCCAACCAACGAGAGCGTGTAGGTCGCAGTGGTGGGTAGTGTATGGGGCTTTGGTGACAAAACGGATGGCACTGTGATAGACTGCATCCAATTGGTTGAGTAGAGTGTTGGAGGCTATTTTATAGATGACATCGCTGAAGTCGAGGATCAGTAGGATGGTCAGTTTTATGAGGGTATGTTTGGCAGCATGAGTGAAGGATGCCTTGTTGCGATATAGGAAGCCGATTCTAGATTTAATTTTGGATTGGAGATGCTTAATATGAGTCTGGAAGGAGAGTTTTGAACCCTGTGGCACCCCCATAGAGACTGCCAGAGGTCCGGACAACAAGCCCTCCAATTTGACACACTGAACTCTATCAGAGAAGTAGTTGGTAAACCAGGCGAGGCAATCATTTGAGAAACCAAGACTGTCAAGTCTGCCAATAAGAATGTGGTGATTGACAGAGTCGAAAGCCTTGGCCAGGTCGATGAATACGGCTGCACAGTAATGTCTCTTATCGATGGTGGTTATGATGTCGTTTAGGACCTTGAGCGTGGCTGAGGTGCACCCATGACCAGCTCTGAAACCAGATTGCATAGCAGAGAAGGTACGGTGGGATTCGAAATGGTCGGTAATCTGTTGGTAACTTGGCTTTCGAAGACTTTAGAATGACAGGGTAGAATAGGTCTGATTTGCACTTTTCGCACCAAAGTACGTTCATCTCTAGGAGACAGAACGTGTCTCGTTCAACACGTATGGAATCATGTAGTAACCTAATCATGTAGTATTTTATATTTGAGATTCTTCAATGTAGCCACCCATTGTCTTGATGACAGCTTTGCACACTCTTGGCATTCTCTCAACCAGCTTCATGAGGTTGTCACCTGGAATGCATTTAAATTAACATATCCAATTATCTCTGGCCTTGGTGCACAGCATGCACTGCTCTACTTTTGAAGTTCCAATGAATAGCAAAGCCTCCCGTTATCACAATGGTATTGTCAATCTCAGTAAGCATGGCTGTCCTTTTGTATGACCAGGTAAAAAAGTTATGAAAACTGTCAATGATACAAAAAAAAATACTTTGCGTCTTGAATATTGCTTGTCCACTGTGCTAAAACTAAGTTTAGTTTGTGTGAATAACAATGAATGAGCAGGGCATATTGACAGTAGGTTTTCACAAGTGCCTGAACCCCACCTAGCTGCCCATTCATGTAGCTTGCTTCGTCGTAAGGCTGATAGTTTCCATTACAACAGGTGAAGCTGGTTGAGAGAATGCCTAGAGTGTGCAAAGCTGTTATCAAGGCAAAGGGGGGCGGGCTACTTTGAAGAATCTATTTTGATTTGTTCAACAATTTTTTGGTTACTACATGATTCCATGTGTGTTATTTCATAGTTTGATGTCTTCACTATTATTCTACAATGTAGAAAATAGTCAAATATAGAAAACACGTTTAATGAGTAGTAGTGTCCAAACTTTTGACTGGTACTGTATGTCCACTAATATTTCTTCATGCACTATTTATCAAGTCTTGGTGCTTATGTTTGCGTACTTTGCGGGTTGACATGCATCTGATGTGTATGCTAAATTGAACGCCTGGCAACTTTGTCGACTTTTATAGGCTGAAAGACCAGGAGGCTCTAGTGTTAAAAGCTTGCCAGTCTGGGCCTAAGCCGGTGTTCCTGGCCTCATCTCTTTTATGAATTAGAATTACTTCTGATAATTCTGGAGTGTACCAGGCATTCAATCTACTTTCAACCCATAATGTTTTGAAGGGAGCATGATTATAGAAGATAACATTTAAGACATCTGCAAAGACGCTCAAAGCTTAATCAGGTTCAGGTATAACTGAAATACAATCAAGGACACTAAAATAAAGACAATGTAAAAAAAAAAGTCTGTTCACAGTTTCAAGTTTTTAAAGTTCCTCTTTGTGATGATACGAGGCTTATTTTTTTGTATTCTCACGTCTCTAACACAAACAATTGGGCAATGGTTACTAATGTGAAGACACCAGTAGAAATATAATACACTGGTGTTGTAACGGGTGCGTACTGGCAGCAGAGAAGTCAGGCGCAGGAGAGCAAAAACTGTGTTACAACGGCCAGTTTAACTTCTTATGGGTGCAGGGGCAGTATTGAGTACCTTGGATGAAAAGGTGCCCAGAGTAAACTTCCTGCTCTTCAGTCCCTGTTGCTAACATATGCATATTATTATTAGTATGGGATCGAAAACACTCTGAAGTTTCGAAAACTGTTTGAATGATGTCTGTGAGCATAACAGAACTCATATGGCAGGCAAAAACCTGGATGTTTTTGGAACTACTGAACATAACGTGCCCAATGTATACTGAGATTTTTTTATATAAATATGAACTTTACCGAACAAAACATACATGTAGTCCTATGAGTGTCATCTGATGAAGATCATCAAAGGTTAAAGATTAATTTTATCTCTATTTGTGCTTTTTGTGACTCCTCTCTTTGGCTTGGCTCTGACCTAACATAATCGTTTGTGGTGCTTTCGCTGTAAAGCCTATTTCAAATCGGACACTTGGGTGGGATTAACAACAAGATTACTTTTAAAATGGTATAAGATACTTGTATGCTTGAGGAATCTTAATAATGAGATTTCAGTTGTTTTGAATTTGGCGCCCTGCACTTTCACTTGCTTTTGTCATATCGATCCCGTTAATGGTATTGCAGCCCTAAGTTTTTAATAATAAAAATCACTGTAAACAAAACAATCAAAATACAATGGGTACAAACCCCATAGCACACCAGACATAACGTGCACAAGCACTTACAATAAACAATTCGGACAAGGACATGGGGGGAACAGAGGGCTAAATACACATGTAATGATGGAATTGAAACCATGTGTGTGGGAAGACAAGACAAAACAAATGGAAAATGAAAGGTGGATTGGCGATGGCTAGAGGACCGGTGACGTCGACCGCTGACCGCCGACCGAACGTGGAGAGGGACCAACTTCGGCGGAAGTCGTGACAGTACACCCCTTGACGTGCGACTCCAGCAGTGCGCTGACACCGGCCTCGGGGATGTCCCGGAGGGCGAGGCGCAGGGCTATCCGGACGAAGACGGTGGAACTCCTGCAGCATTGAAGGATCCAACACATCCTCGACAGGAACCCAGCACCTCTCCTCCGGACCGTACTTCTCCCACTCCACGAGATACTGAAGGCCCATCGCCCGACGCATCGAATCCAGTATGGAGCGAACGGAGTACGCCGGGACCCCCTCGATGACCAGAGGGGGCGGAGGAACCTCTCGCACCTCAGACTCCTGGAGCGGTCCAGTTACCACCGGCCTGAGGAGAGACACATGGAACGAATGTTTAATACGGTAATCAGGGGGAAGCTGTAACCTATAACAAACCTTGTTCACTCTCCTCAGGACTTTAAAAGGCCCCACAAACCGCAGACCCAGCTTCCGGCAGGGCAGGCAGAGGGGCAGATTTCGGGTCTAGAACCAGAGCCGGTCCCCCGGTGCGAACACCGGGACCTCACAACGGTGACGGTCTGTATTCTCTTTTTGGCGCAGCACGGCCCGCTGAAGGTTCTGGTGCCTACCCATGTCTCCTCCGCGCGCCTGAACCAGTCGTCCACCGCAGGGAGCCTCGGTCTGACTCTGATGCCAAGGCGCCAGAACTGTCTGGTACCCCAGTACACACTGGAAGGGAGAGAGGTTAGTGGAGGAGTGGTGAAGCGAGATTTGTGCCATCTCGGCCCAAGGCACGAATGCTGCCCACTCCCCCGGCCGGTCCTGGAAATAAGACCACAGAAATCAGCCCACATCCTGGTTTACTCTCTCCACCTGCCCATTACTCTCGGGTGAAATCCTGAAGTAAGGCTGATCGAGATCCCCAGACGTTCCATGAACGCCTTCCAGACCCTAGACATGAACTGGGGACCTCGATCACTATATCCTCAGGCACCCCATAGTGCTGCAAGACGTGCTTAAACAAGGCTTCCGCAGTCTGTAGGGCCGTAGGGAGACCGAACAGAGGGAGGAGACGACAGGACTTAAGAGAACCGATCTAAAAAACGACCAGGATCGCGGTGTTACCATGTGAGGGGGGAAGATCGGTAAGAAAATCAACCAACAGGTGCGACCAAGGCCATTGTGGAACGGGTAAGGGGTGTAGCTTCCCTCTGAGCAGGTGCCTAGGATCCTTATACTGGGCACATACCAAGCAGGAGGAAACATAAACCCTCACGTCCTTAGCCAAGGTAGGCCATCAGTACCTCCGGCTCAAACAGTGCACCGTCCGACCGATCCCAGGATTACCAGAGAAGGGTGATGTGTGGGCCCAATAGATCAACCCGGGTGAAGTGGAGGACCGAATGTACCCCTGACGCAGGGATTCGGAGACATATGTTTCCATGCCTCCGTCTCCGCCTGTGAGAGGGGATACACGTGACTCCTGGGAAGTGCAGCGTCTACCAGGAGATTTATTGCACAATCGCCCCGTCGATGGGGTGGTAATTGAGTCGCCTTCTTTTTGGGGAAGGCGAGAGCCAAATCGGCAAATTCAGGGGAGGTGCACACGGTGGAGGCCTGGTCTGCACTTTCCACCGTAGTAGCACCAACAGAAACCCCTAAACACCTCCCTGAGCACTCTTGCGACCACCCCCCGTGAGAGCCCTCTGTGGCCAAGAAACAGTGGGGTCATGACAAGCTAACCAGGGTAGGCCTAGCACCATAGGAAACGCAGGAGAGTCAATAAGGAAGAGACTAATTCTCTCCTTGTGACCCCCCTGCATCACCATGCCAATGAGGAGCGTTGGCCTCCCTAATCAACCCTAACCCTAATGGTCGACTATCGAAGGAGTGAATGGGGAAGGGCACAGTCACAGGAACAATGGGGATCCCTAAAATATGGGCGAACGATCTATCTATAAAATTCTCAGCTGCGCCTGAATCGACGAGCGCCTCATGCTGGGAATGCGGGGAAATCTCAGGAAAAGTGACATACATAAACATATGTGCAACAGAGGGCTCTGGGTGAGAATGGTGCCGGCTCACCTGGGGTGACGCCAGAGCGTCCTGCCTGTTGCCTCGATACCCAGAGGAACCAACCCGGCACCGACCCGCAGTGTGACCTCTGCGGCCACAGATGGTGCATGAGCTGGAATCCCCTCCGGTCTCTCTGCGCACCGCCCCTCCCAGCTCCATGGGTATCGGAGAAGGGGTGTGGGGGGATGGAGCCAACAGACCCCGATCTGAACGTCCACGGGTAGCTAGCAGGTTTTCCAGCCGGACGGACAGGTCCACCAGCTGGTCGAACGTGAGGGTGGTTTCTCTGCAGGCCAATTCCAGACAGACGTCCTCGCACAGACTGCAGCGATAATGGTCGATTAGGGTCCTGTCGTTCCATCCCGCGCCGGCAGCCAGTGCCCAAATCTCCAGAGCGAACTCCTGGGCGCTCCTCGTCCACTGCTTCAGATGGAAGAGGCGGGTGGGTGGTTGAACTGGTCCAACACCGCATCTCTCTCTACACACGGCGTTGGCCAATTCCAGGGCTTTCTCGGTGAGGCACGAGATGAGGGCGGACACCCTCTCACAGCCCGAAGGAGCCGGGTAAACGGTTGCCAGGTATAAGTCCAGCTGCAACAGGAACCCCTGGCAGTTCGCAGCCGTCCCATCATATTCCTGGGGAAGGGAGAGACGAATCCCACTGGGACCAGGAGAAGAAGGGGTGTGTAGTGGGGACCCCGGTTGTGCTGGTGGAGATGCTGGGAGAACCCCCTGTCTCTCCCAGCAGTCCATTGTCTGGACAACGCGATCCATGGCAGTGCCAAGATGGTGGAGCATTGCTGCGTGCTCCCGGACGTGCTCCTCCACCCCTATACCCGGTGTACCTGCTCCTGCTGACTCCATAAGTTTGGTCCGGAATTCTGTAAGGGGTGCGTACTGGCGGCAGAGAGGTCAGGCGCATGAGAGCAAAAACTGTGTTACAACGGCGTAGTTTAATAATATAAATCACCGTAAACAAAACAAATCAAAATACAATGGGTACAAAACCCGTAGCACACCAGACATGACGTGCACAAGAACTTACAATAAACAATTATTGACAAGGACATGGGGGGAACAGAGGGCTAAATACACATGTAATGATGGAATTGAAACCATGTGTGTGGGAAGACAAGACAAAACAAGTGGAAAATGAAAGGTGGATCGGCGATGGCTAGAAGACCGGTGACGTCGACCGCCGAACGCCTCCCGACCAAGGAGATGTCTATTCGTTAAAATAAGATCAATCAGAGTTGACTGATGGATCTCTAGGGTTGGGCCATGTAGGCTTAGTCACCAGCTGGATTAGGTTTAGATCATTACACATGTTCTTTTGATTGCCTGAATTCTGCATTTCCCAATCATAATTTAGGTCACCCAGAATAATAACTTCTGATTTATTCTTCGAGTGCACAAAGGTTTCCCGGGGGAGGACAGTAGACCCCATATAACTGTTATGGATAAAGCATTTCCCCAGACAGAGAATTAAAGATAATAGCACAACGTTTTTGGCAAGGGAAATTGATTTTTAGTAAAGAGACAGAAATTAAGTTGAGTAAAATTGGCCACTCAACCAACCTGTCTGTCAGCTCTGACTAATGGAAAGCCTTCAAAGAAGAGTGTAGGCTGTTATAGCAGCAAAGGGGGGACCAACTACATGCTAATGCCCATGATTTTGACATGAGATATTCGACGAGCAGGTGTCCACATATTTTTGGTAATGTAGTGTACTGGATACGGCCCTTAGCCATGGTATATTGGTCATATACCACAAACCCCAGCGGTGTCTGATGCTACTAAAAACTGGAAACCATCCTAATTAGAACAATAAAAAAATGGCATACCAGTGGTACAGTTGAAGTCAGAAGTTTACATACACTTAGGTTGGAGTCATTAAATCATTTTTCATCCACTCCACAAATTTCTTGTTAACAAACTATAGTTTTGGCAAGTCGGTCAGTAATTTTTCCAACAATTGTTTACAGACAAATTATTTCACTTATAACTCATTGTATCATAATTCCAGAGGGTCAGAAGTTTTCATACACTAAGTTGACTGTGCCTTTAAAACAGCTTGGAAAATTCCAGAAAATTATATCAATGCTTTAGAAGCTTCTGATAGGCTAATTGACATAATTTGAGTCAATTGGAGGTGTACCTGTAGATTAATTTCAAGGCCTACCTTCAAACTCAGTGCCTCTTTGCTTTACATCATGGGAAAATAAAAAGAAATCAGCCAAGACCTCAGAAAAAAATGGAAGACCTCCACAAGTCTGGTTCATCCTTGGGAGCAATTTCCAAATGCCTGAAGGTACCACGTTCATCTGCACAAACAATAGTGCGCAAGTTTAAACACCATGGGACCACGCAGCCATCATACCGCTCAGGAACGAAACATGTTCTGTCTCCTAGAGATGAACGTACTTTGGTGCGAAAAGTGCAAGTCAATCCCAAAACAACAGCAAATAACCTTGTGAAGATGCTGGAGGAAACAGCTACAAAAGTATCTATATCCACAGTAAAACTAGTCCGATATCGACATAACCTGAAAGGCCGCTCAGCAAGGAAGAAGCCACTGCTCAAAAACCTCCAAAAAGAGGAGAAATGTCCTCTGGTCTGATGAAACAAAAATAGAACTGTTTGGCCATAATGACCATAGTTATGTTTGGAGGAAAAAGGGGGAAGCTTGCAAGCCGAAGAACACCATCCCAACCTTGAACCACGGGGGTGGCAGCATCATGTTGTGGAGGTGCTTTGCTGCAGGAGGGACTGGTGCACTTCACAAAATAGATGACATCATGAGGAAAGAAAATTATGTGGATATATTGAAGCAACATCTCAAGAAATCAGTCAGGAAGATAAAGCTTGGTCGCAAAATGGGTCTTCCAAATGGACAATGACCCCAAACATACAGTGCCTTGCGAAAGTATTCGGCCCCCTTGAACTTTGCGACCTTTTGCCACATTTCAAGCTTCAAACATAAAGATATAAAACTCTATTTTTTTGTGAAGAATCAACAACAAGTTGGACACAATCATGAAGTGGAACGACATTTATTGGATATTTCAAACTTTTTTAACAAATCAAAAACTGAAAAATTGGGCGTGCAAAATTATTCAGCCCCTTTAAGTTAATAATTTGTAGCGCCATCTTTTGCTGCGATTACAGCTGTAAGTCGCTTGGGGTATGTCGCTATCAGTTTTGCACATCGAGAGACTGAAATGTTTTCCCATTCCTCCTTGCAAAACAGCTCGAGCTCAGTGAGGTTGGATGGAGAGCATTTGTGAACAGCAGTTTTCAGTTCTTTCCACAGATTCTCGATTGGATTCAGGTCTGGACTTTGACTTGGCCATTCTAACACCTGGAAATGTTTATTATTGAACCATTCCATTGTAGATTTTGCTTTATGTTTTGGATCATTGTCTTGTTGGAAGACAAATCTCCGTCCCAGTCTCAGGTCATTTTTTCTTCCAGAATGGTCCTGTATTTGGCTCCATCCATCTTCCCATCAATTTTAACCATCTTCCCTGTCCCCGCTGAAGAAAAGCAGGCCCAAACCATGATGCTGCCACCACCATGTTTGACAGTGGGGATGGTGTGTTCAGGGTGATGAGCTGTGTTGCTTTTACGCCAAACATAACGTTTTGCATTGTTGCCAAAAAGTTCAATTTTGGTTTCATCTGACCAGAGCACCTTCTTCCACATGTTTGGTGTGTCTCCCAGGTGGCTTGTGGCAAACTTTAAACAACACTTTTAATGGATATCTTTACGAAATGGCTTTCTTCTTGCCACTCTTCCATAAAGGCCAGATTTGTGCAATATACGAGTCTCCCACCTCAGCTGTAGATCTCTGCAGTTCATCCAGAGTGATCATGGGCCTCTTGGCTGCATCTCTGATCAGTCTTCTCCTTGTATGAGCTGAAAGTTTAGAGGGACGGCCAGGTCTTGGTAGATTTGCAGTGGTCTGATACTCCTTCCATTTCATTATTATCGCTTGCACAGTGCTCCTTGGGATGTTTAAAGCTTGGGAAATCTTTTTGTATCCAAATCCGGCTTTAAACTTCTTCACAACAGTATCTCGGACCTGCCTGGTGTGTTCCTTGTTCTTCATGATGCTTTCTGCGCTTTTAACGGACCTCTGAGACTATCACAGTGCAGGTGCATTTATACGGAGACTTGATTACACACAGGTGGATTGTATTTATCATCATTAGTCATTTAGGTCAACCTTGGATCATTCAGAGATCCTCACTGAACTTCTGGAGAGAGTTTGCTGCACTGAAAGTAAAGGGGCTGAATAATTTTGCACGCCCAATTTTTCAGTTTTTGATTTGTTAAAAAAGTTTGAAATATCCAATGTCGTTCCACTTCATGATTGTGTCCCACTTGTTGTTGATTCTTCACAAAAAAATACAGTTTTATATCTTTATGTTTGAAGCCTGAAATGTGGCAAAAGGTCGCAAAGTTCAAGGGGGCCGAATACCTTCGCAAGGCACTGTACTTCCACAGTTGTGGCAAAATGGCTTAAGTACAACAAAATCAAGGTATTGGAGTGGCCATCACAAAGCCCTGTGTTACGAATCCCTTTTGGCCCGGCAGTCTAGGGGAGATAGTAACGAGACGCGTAACATAACTCATGCAAATTATAATAGTGAAAAAGTAAAAGTGAGAACGAAATAACCACGACAACTGAAATCTACCGTCAAACTCAGGGTTTATTGGAAAACACACAGTAATGGGGGGAGCAGGTAAAGGGGCTGAGCTGGACCCAAGGAAAGAAATAATAAGTATTCAAAAACAAAACATTTGTGGGCAGAACTGAAAAAGCGTGTGCTAGCAAGGAGGCCTACAAACCTGACTCAGTTACACCAGCTCTGTCAGGAGGAATTGGCCAAAATAACCCAATTTATTGTGGGAAGCTGGTGGAAAGCTACCCAAAACGTTTGACCTAAGTTAAACAATTTAAAGGCAACGCTACCAAATTCTAATTGAGTGTATGTAAACTTCTGATCCACTGGGAATGTGATGAAAGAAATAAAAGCTGAAATAATTCATTAAATCTCTACTATTATTCTTACATTTCACATTCTTAAAATAAAGTGGTGATCCCAACTGACCTAAGACATTGACTTTTTACTAGGATTAAATGTCAGGAATTGTTGATAATCAGGCCTACTACTGTTGTGTCATCTGCAAACTTGATGATTGAGTTGGAGGTGTGCATGGCCACGTAGTCATGGGTGAACAGAGAGTACAGGAGGGGAATGACCACACACCCTTGTGGGGTCCCTGTGTTGAGGATCAGGGAGGTGGAGGTGTTGTTTCCTACCTTCAACACCTGGGGCGGCCCATCAGCAAGCCCAGGACCCAGTTGCACAGAGCGTGGTTCAGACCCAGAGCCCCGAGCTTAATGATGAGCTTGGAGGGTACTATGGTGTTGAATGCTGAGCTGTAGTCAATGAACAGCATTCTTACATAGGTATTCCTCTTGTCCAGATGGGATAGGACAGTGTGCAGTGCGATGGCGAAATAATACACAAAGCAAAACACTGCAGAATTGCCTAGCAGCTAGAAGCAGATCTGCCATATCCGTCGGAGTCATCTTACTTACAACATCTCTCTCCTCTTCACACACTCTATTTTTGCTCACAGCGGAGCTAACCCAAAGGCCCTGCGTGGGAGCTATAAAGGCTTTTAATCAACCCACTGGTGCATTTATATGCTGGGGATCAACTGGCCCAAGAGCAGAGAGCAATTGCATGAAGAGGCCTCTAGATAACTCAAACACTCCGCATGTGTGAGAAGTGCATGTATGAGTGCTTGTGTGTGTGTGTGTGGGGGGGGGGGGGGGGGGCATACGTGGTGTGTTTACTTGTCTCTGATCGTATGAAAAAGGACGTTTTGACGCCTATTCTATCTTATACGACAACGCTACTTACTTTAATTTCACACCCGTTGAACTGAGCAGGCTGGTCTCGGTGATGGAGCTTGCTTGGTTGTGAAAGTTGTTTCAAATCAACTGTAATGGGTGATTGTTTAGCTGGCCTCCAACTCAGAGAAAATGGCAGCCGGTGACATGGATTCCGGGGTTTCATCTCATGCGATGGGGTTGACATTAGCTGTGTTATGCAACCGTAACCTCCAGCTTTGCTGTTGTTGCAGCCTGACAATAGGCACAGTGCGTGTGTGTGTGTGTGTGTGTGTGTGTGTGCGTGTGTGTGTGTGTATGTGTGTGTGTGTGTGTGTGCATGTGTGTGTGTTGCTGCTGCCTGACACTGGGCCAGGGGCGTACTGTGACAAGAATTCAGCCCTAGCATTTAATCCATACCACATCACTGCCTGTTTGCTTAAGCCTTATATGTTATAAAAGCCACGCTAACGACTTAGGTTATATACAAATTAGTGCCTGTCATATACTGTATTCTTTACTGAATCAACACCTACTCTAACTGTTAATTAGACTAACATTTTCCCCTGGTGTCACTGGTGCCACTTACTTTTACAATTGGTGGCACCAGCCCATGATTTAGGTCCATCTTATTTATTTATTTGATTTTATTTCACCTTTATTTAACCAGGTAGGCAAGTTGAGAACAAGTTCTCACTTACAATTGCGATCTGGCCAAGATAAAGCAAAGCAGTTCGACACATACAACGACACAGAGTTACACATGGAGTAAAACAAACATACAGTCAATAAAACAGTAGAAACAAGTCTATATACGATGTGAGCAAATGAGGTGCGATAAGGGAGGTAAAGGCAAAAAAAAGGCCATGGTGGCAAAGTAAATACAATATAGCAAGTAAAACACTGGAATGGTAGATTTGTAGTGGAAGAATGTGCAAAGTAGATATAAAAATAATGGGGTGCAAAGGAGCAAATTAAAAAAATAAAATAAATACAGTAGGGAAAGAGGTAGTTGTTTGGGCTAAATTATAGGTGGGCTATGTACAGGTGCAGTAATCTGTGAGCTGCTCTGACAGCTGGTGCTTAAAGCTAGTGAGGGAGATAAGTGTTTCCAGTTTCAGAGATTTTTGTAGTTCTTTCCAGTCATTGGCAGCAGAGAACTGAAAGGAGAGACGGCCAAAGAAATAATTGGTTTTGGGGGTGACCAGAGAGATATACCTGCTGGAGCGCTTGCTACAGGTGGGTGATGCTATGGTGACCAGCGAGCTGAGAAAAGGGGGGACTTTACCTAGCAAGGTCTTGTAGATGACATGGAGCCAGTGGGTTTGGAGACGAGTATGAAGCGAGGGCCAGCCAACGAGAGCGTACAGGTCGCAATGGTGGGTAGTATATGGGGCTTTGGTGACAAAACGGATGGCACTGTGATAGACTGCATCCAATTTGTTGAGTAGGGTATTGGAGGCTATTTTGTAAATGACATCGCCGAAGTCGAGGATTGGGAGGATGGTCAGTTTTACAAGGGTATGTTTGGCAGCATGAGTGAAGGATGCTTTGTTGCGAAATAGGAAGCCAATTCTAGATTTAACTTTAGATTGGAGATGTTTGATGTGGGTCTGGAAGGAGAGTTTACAGTCTAACAAAACAAAACACCTATGTATATTCTACGTCAGAGCCGTCCAGAGTAGTGATGTTGGACGGGCGGGCAGGTGCAGGCAGCGATCGGTTGAAGAGCATGCATTTAGTTTTACTTGTATTTAAGAGCAATTGGAGGCCATGGAAGGAGAGTTGTATGGCATTGAAGCTTTCCTGGAGGGTTGTTAACACAGTTTCCAAAGAAGGGCCAGAAGTATACAGAATGGTGTCGTCTGCGTAGAGGTGGATCAGAGAATCACCAGCAGCAAGAGCGACATCATTGATGTATACAGAGAACAGAGTCGGTCCAAGAATTGAACCCTGTGGCACCCCCATAGAGACTGCCAGAGGTCCGGACAGCAGACCCTCCGATTTGACACACTGAACTCTATCAGAGAAGTAGTTGGTGAACCAGGCGAGGCAATCATTTGAGAAACCAAGGCTGTCGAGTCTGCCGATGAGGATGTGGTGATTGACAGAGTCGAAAGCTCAATGAATACGGCTGCACAGTAATGTTTCTTATCGATGGCGGTTAAGATATCATTTAGGACCTTGAGCGTGGCTGAGATGCACCCATGACCAGCTCTGAAACCAGATTGCATAGCAGAGAGGGTATGGTGAGATTTGAAATGGTCGGTAATCTGTTTGTTGACTTAGCTTTCGAAGACTTTAGAAAGGCAGGGTAGGATAGATATACAGTAGGTCTGTATCAGTTTGGGTCAAGAGTGGCCTCCCCCTTTGAAGAGGGGGATGACCGCAGCTGCTTTCCAATCTTTGGGAATCTCAGACGACACGAAAGAGAGGTTGAACAGGCTAGTAATGGGGGTGGCAATAATTTTGGCAGATCATTTTATGAAGGAAAGGTCCAGATTGTCTAGCCCGGCTGATTTGTAGGGGTCTAGATTTTGCAGCTCTTTCAGAACATCAGCTGACTGGATTTGGGAGAAGGAGAAATGGGGAAGGCTTGGGCGAGTTGCTGTGGGGGGTGCAGTGCTGTTGACCGGGGTAGGGGTAGCCAGGTGGAAAGCATGGTCAGCCGTAGAAAAATGCTTATTGACATTCTCAATTATAGTGGATTTATCAGTGGTGACAGTGTTTCCTATCTTCAGTGCAGTGGGCAGCTGGGAGGAGGTGTTCTTATTCTCCATGGACTTTACAGTGTCCCAGAACTTTTTTGAGTTAGTGTTGCAGGAAGCAAATTTCTGCTTGAAAAAGCTAGCCTTGGCATTTCTAACTGCCTGTGCATAATGGTTTATAACTTCCCTGAAAAGCTACATATCACAGGGGCTGTTCGATGCTAATGCAGAACGCCATAGGATGTTTTTGTGTTGGTTAAGGGCAGTCAGGTCTGGGGAGAACCAAGGTCTATATCTGTTCCTGGTTCTAAATTTCTTGAATGGGGCATGGTTAGGAAGGCATTTAAAAAAAATAACCAGGCATCCTCTACTGACGGGATGAGATCAATATCCTTCCAGGATACCCCGGCCAGGTCGATTAGAAAGGCCTGCTTGCTGAAGTGTTTCAGGGAGCATTTGACAGTGATGAGTGGAGGTCGTTTGACCGCTGACCCATTACGGATGCAGGCAATGAGGCAGTGATCGCTGAGATCTTGGTTGAAGACAATAGAGGTGTATTCAGAGGGCAAGTTGGTTAGGATGATATGAGGGTGCCCGTGTTTTTTGCTTTGGGGAGGTACCTGGTAGGTCCATTGATAATTTGTGTGAGATTGAGGGCATCAAGCTTAGCAATGGACAAGGCACATTGACATTAAGGAGAGGCATACTTAGTCAAGTGATCAAAAGGGTCCAGTGAGTAGTGAGGTTGGTTGGGGTCACGGCGATTCAGACAGCTAGCCGGGCCATCGGTAGCAAGCTAGCATAGGATGGAGGTCTGTTTTTAGCCACCTTGTGCGTTTCCGTCGGTTATATTAGTGGGGTTCCGTGTGGTAGAGGGGATCAATCCAATTCGCAAAAAAAATAAAAATATATTTAGTTATAGAGGCCCAAGAAGAAAAAAAAATTGTCCCCTAGGTCTATTCAGATAGCAGCCGATGAGACAGCTAACGATTAGCGGACCGCAGATGGGCGTTCAGGTAACGTCGTGACGGAGGAGCCAGCTGGATAACTCCCTCGGGCAGATAACGTCGGTAGTCCAGTTGTGAAGGCCTGGTGGGGCTCCGCATTGGCAGTAAAACGGGTCCGGATAGGTGATTGTAGCCCAGGAGTGACTGATGGAACTCAGGAGTGATTGACGGAGCTGGCTAGCACCGGAATAATTGATGTTTGCTCCGGAATCAACGATAGTCACACAGATAGCAGCTAGCTAGCTGCGAGATCCAGGTATAAATGTCCAGAGCTTGCAGTTGAAATCCGGGGACATGGAGAGAAAAATAGGGCCGGTATGTTCCGGTCCGAGCCGTGCCGTATAAAACTGGCGACAGATTTTCGAGCTAAAGGATAGCTGATGACCACAAACTGTGGTTACCTGAATACTAACGATTAGCCAGTAAAGAAGCTAACTAGCTTCTGGCTAGCTTCTGATTAGCTTCTGGTTAGCTTCTGGCAAGCTCCTGATTAGCTTCTGGTTAGCTTCTGGCTAGCTTCTGGCTAGCTTCTGGTTAGCTTCTGGCTAGCTTAGAAAATAAAAAAATATATATAAAAAGGTATGCGAAGAAAGTTGTAAATATATATACGGGACACGACAAGACGAGGACAAAGATGTCTGACTGCTATGCCATCTTGATTGGATTAGAAAAGTCATTATAAAGTTATAAAGTCATTCATAGTGCTTTATTAAGAAATGTAATAAATAGGCAACTGAGGTATTCAATAAAGAAGTTGTTTCATTTAATTTAACACGTCCAAGCAAGAATGCATGATTAAAGATTATTTGATGTGCAACCTAATAAAGTGACTGACATGAATTTTGTGATGACAATTAGACTATAGTACTATAGACTATAGGACTCCAGATTTTCTCGATTTTTTTTGTTCAATAGAGATGAATTACATAATTTATTTTCACTAACTAATGTCATATGGTTATTAATTTTGGGGTTCAACTCATGAGGAAGTGGAAACTGAAAACATATTAACTAGATTGCTAACTCTAATTATTAACCTGGCGGTTCGAGCCCTGAATGCTGATTGGCTAAAAGCTGTGGTATTTCAGCCCGTATACCATGGGTATGACAAAACGTTACTTTTTACTGTTCTAATTACAGTGGTAACCAGTTTATAATAGCAATAAGCACATCTGGGGTTTGTGATATATGGCCAATATACCACGGCTAAAGGCTGTATCCAGGCACTCCGTGTTGGCGTCATGCACATTGGCGATTTTCGCATGTAATTCTTGGTGGGGCAAAAGCCACTACACAACATTAAATTGCACTGTAATGGTGACAAACGGTGGCCACGAACGGCCTACATAAAGCTGCCCCAACAGCAGTCCTTGCCTTGTCTGACAGTGAAACAGTTCATTCAGACTCATTTACTGCCTTTAAAAAAACATAGCTGATATGGCTGACTTGCTTAAACAAATGTGGTTTCTAATGACAATTGAGATGTACAAACTATGGCATAAGGGGACGACGAGTGGATAAGAGACAATCTGTAATTTTGATTAAGACATTAATGAGCGAGCTTGGACGGACGTAGTCAATATAACTATTTGTTTAGCACTTTTAAAATATACAGCAACAGAATTCAGAACATGGGCCATTCTTACAGTATTCTCCCTTTAAACCAAGTTAGAACCATAGGATAAATAAAGGGGGCATATAAGCAAACAATGAAAGCTCTTACAATATTCAATGATTACATTTCTCTAAAATAGGCTACATGTGCACCAGCAAGTCAGAACAGTAGGCGAAGTTAAGAAGGGTAAATAGACCAAATTATTAGGGTGAGGCACATGGCCTACTAACATCTTACTTCACAACATAGACATAGTATTACTTTCTTAGCTACAGTATTTATATCTCCCTGACATATTACATAATTAATTCAGCAGCATACAATACATTTTTGGACTCACCTTGTTTTGCTGTGCTCACTTCAGAGGCGACCGACCGGTCCTTCGTGGGCAAATTTTATCATCAAAATCTGGCATTCTCTGGTTTTATGGTGCTTCAAAACAACTAGCAACTCTGAAAAAAATAATTCAAATCATGATGACATCTTTAATCTTCAGGCCGTAGCTCTAGAAAGAGGCCAGATTTACAATTCGAATTGGATGACTGTTCAAAAAGTATTTTCCCAGTCAGAGCTTGTATAGTCAGGTTTTCGTAGTTCCGAGTTAACAGTTGTTTTGAGCGCGGCACAAATCATGCTTCATTGACAGAATGGCCAATTGCATGTTTATTATTTTGAACTTTAGGGATAGGTGTCTCGCTAGCTGGACACAAGCCGACAAAATCCTGTGAAATTGAAGGGTTGGGGTTAGAACATACAAGTGTCATGAACATAGAAGTGTCTTATATAATATAATCCTTGTTAATCTAATCCGTTGTCCGATATCAAAAAGAATTTACGGAGAAAGCATACCATGTGATTGTCTGATGCCGGTGCCCCACGTCAACATATTTTTCAACCAGCACAGGCTTCATAAAATCACAAGTAGCAATTCAATAAATCACTTACTTTTGAAGATCTTCCTCTTTTTGCAATCCCAAGGGTCCCAGCTACAACATGAATGGTCATTTTGTTAGATAAAATCCTTCTTTATGTCCCAAAAAGTCTGTTTAGTTGGTGCCATCGATTCATATTCGTATTCATTCCTTTACACTTGTATGGTAGTTGTTGTGAAATTGTTAAGTCATATTACTTGTTAGATAGTACTGCATGGTCGGAACTAGAAGCACAAGCATTTCGCTACACTTGCATTAACATCTGCTAACCATGTGTATGTGACAAATACATTTGATTTGATTTGAAATGTTTTGTGCTGGCGACCCGTGCCGCCCCTGGGAAGATGCCTCCCTGGGCAGCTGCCCATGTCGCCTATACCTAAATCCGCCACTGCCCATGTGTGACAGAACACTGAGCCAATCACAGCGCAACGCTCCGTATTTTCTGCTGGCTTGCCCCACCACCACAGAAAGCACTGAGCTAGGCTGAGCTAGGCTAAAACACCTGCATTTTGGAGCTGCGGCTTTATTAACTCAATGATATATATATACAAAAAAACGTTTTTACATTGTTTGCAAACTGATATGTGACACGTACTAATGCCAAAATAACATGCAAAAACAGGCAAGCCCAAAAAATGTTGGGCTCAAATGTGGGGCTCAAAACAGGTGGGGCTCTGAATGATGGGTCGCCACTGACCGTGCGTAAGCACATCCCTTAGCTGTGGTATATTGGCCATATACCACATCCCCTCTGGCCTTATTGCTTAAATATAACAGGCTACTTACTCACTTCTAGTAGCCATGTCTTCATTCAACAGTAAATATAATGTCCTAAAGAACTTTGCAGTTACAGGCAACTCTTGGCATCCTATGAGACCTATTGGTCTATGCCCTCGTAATGCCATATCATATCTTTGTTGCAACATAGTTGTTATTAAACTGAATATTGAGATTTTAGAAATAAATATTTTATCCTACAGAAAGCTGAGACCCTGCTCTCTTCGACAACGACAGTGGGATGAAGCTTCCAAGGCTGTGTTTTTCCCGCAATTGCATTTTGAAATGTTCAGAATGTGAGAAGAACACATTGGCTCACTCATCACACTGAAACAGGCACAGGTGCAGGACAGACACTTTCAGTACAGGAATCATTTTAGCTGGCCCAAAAATAGGAAGTTTTGAGTGAATGTGTTCTTTCTAGGTTGAAAGGCACCCTTTTAGTTTTTTTTAAGGTTCATGATCTTGGCTGTCTAACTGATGACAGAGTCGGACTTGGTCTCTTTGCTGATGCAGCATTTTACTTTAAATATGAGTTAGCGTGACCTCAGCTCAGCCTATCAGAAAACCAGGCCGGCCCATCTTGGTAGCTCACTGATCAAAAAGGGTCTATTGTGCTGATCAGCCAAATGCTCATTATACAGTGCATTTGGAAAGTATTCTGATCCTTTGACGTTATCCACATTTTGTTACATTACAGCCTTATTCTAAAATCTATTAAAATCTTTTTTTCCCTCATCAATCTACACACAATACCCCATACTGACAAAGCAAAAACAGGTATTACAGTTTTTACACAAGATACGCTTTCTCTTGCCAAACATCGAGGGAAGTATCTCCTAGCGTGGCGTATCCAACCTTGGACAGAGGCCCCCTCTATGTCCCCACATGCGTCCTCCATTGCCTGGAGAAGCAGCATGCGGGCATAGGGTTGGCGATCATACACTTTCCAGCGCCGGGCTGAGAAGAATTTCTCTATGGGATTTAGAAGAGGTGAATATGGGGGTAGGTTCAAAACTACAAATTGTGGATGGGGGACAAACCAGTTTTGGACCAGAACAGCCCGGTGAAAACTAACATTGTCCCATAAAACCACAAATCTAGCAGGCTCCTGATCTGGATCAGGGACAAGCATTGTGTAAATTGCATCCAGAAAAGTGAGCATATGGCCGGTGTTGTACGGACCCAGTGTGGCATTGTGATGGAGGACCCCGTTTTGAGTGATGGCAGCACACATAGTTATATTACCCCCACGCTGTCCGGGGACATTGATAAATGCCCTCTGTCCTATTACATTTCTTCCGCGGCGCCTGGTTTTGGTGAGGTTGAAGTCAACCTCATCCACATAAATAAATTCATGGTGAATTACATGGGCATCCAGCTCCAATACTCTCTGTAACAGACAAAAGGATATACAGATGAGTAAATATGGTCTGAAGTACTGGAAGTAGTGTTGCAAACATACCACTACAAAGTCATGTCGCATATTCTTGACTCTGTCAGAGTTTCTCTCAAAGGGCACCTTGTAAAGTTGTTTCATCGTCACTCGGTGCCGTTGGAGGATGCGTTGTATGGTCGACAGGCTTACAGCATTGATGTTGTTAAATATGGTGTCATTCTTCAAGATATGCTCTCTTATCTCTCGAATCCTAATTGCATTGTTGGCCAAAACCATATTTATAATTGCAGTCTCTTGTACATCTGTAAACAAGCGTCCTCGTCCTGTACAGAATTCAAACACAGTATGTGTTCAGCATAGGAACTGTAAACAATGTACAAAAAAATGTAGTACAGCATGATAACCAACCTCATTCATTCAATGCAGTGCAGTAAATGGATGGCTTAGAGTTACAAATGTGTATGCAATACTATGCAGTCATACGTATTTTACAGTGCATTACTGTAATGCTAAAATAGTCATTATATAGTTGCATACCTGTTCTCATTTCTGAAGGTTCGAATTATGGACGCCACTGTAAATCGACTCAAGTTGGGCTGGACTCTCAGTCCAGCCTCTCTCATGGTCAAACCGTGGTTGATCACATGATCAACAAGTGTTGCCCTAATTCACTCCAAGATCGCATAGCAGTTCAGACGTCTTTTGTCCTCGTCTTGTCGTGTCCTGTATATATATATATACAACTTTTTTCACATACATTTTATTTTTATTTTCCATCAACTCATCTTCAAAACACTCTCCTGCAACCCGCCTCACCAATTTATATTTATAAAAAAGTATTATTTACCTCAGATCTGTAATCCTCCAAGAAGCTAGCCAGAAACTCCAAGAAGCTAGCCAGAAACTAGCCAGAAGCTAGCCAGGAGCTAGCCCAGAAGCTAATCCAGAAGCTAATCAGAAGCTAGTTAGCTTCTTTACTGGCAAATCATTAGTATTCAGCTAACCACGGTTTGTGGTCATCAGCTATCCTTTAGCTCGAAAATCTATCGAAAATCTATCGCCAGTTTTGTACGGCGCAGCGCGGCTCGGAACGGAACATACCGGACCAATTTTTCTCTCCATGTTCCTGGATTTCAACTGCTCTCTGGACATTCATACCCGGATCTCACAGCTAGCTAGCTGCTATCCGTGTGACAATCGGCTTTCGTCGATTCCGGAGCAAACATCAATTATTCCGGTGCTAGCCAGCTCCGTCAATCACTCCTGAGTTCCATCATTCACTCCTGGGCTGCAGTCACCTATCCGGACCCATTTTACTGCCTACGCGGAGCCCCACCGGGCCTTCACAACTGGACTGCCGACGTTATCTACCTGAAAGAGATCCGGCTGGCTCCTCCGTCGCGACGTTACCTGAACGCCCATCTGCGGCCCGCTAATCGTTAGCTGTCTTACCGGCTGCTATCTGAATAGACAATCGGACAATTTATTTATTTTTATTATTATTATGTTTTCTTCTCGGGCCTCTATAACTATATCTATTGTTCTTATTTTTGTTGTTGTTGTGTGATTTGGATTAATCCCCTCTACCACACGGAACCCCACTAATCTACTGACCGAACGCAAGAGGTGGCTAACAACAGACCTCCATCCTATGCTAGCTTGCTACCGATGGCCTGGCTAGCTGTTTAAATCGCCGTGACCCTCAACCAACCTCTCCACTCACTGGACCCTTTTGATCACTCGACTAAGCATGCCTCTCCTTAATGTCAATATGTCTTGTCCATTGGTGTTCTGGTTAGTGTTTATTGGCTTATTTCACTGTAGAGCCTCTAGCCCTGCTCACTATACCTTATCCAACCTAGTAGTTCCACCACCCACACATGCAATGACATCTCCTGGTTTCAATGATGTTTCTAGAGACAATATCTCTCTCTTCATCACTCAATACCTAGGTTTACCTCCACTGTATTCACATCCTACCTTACCTTTGTCTGTACATTATACCTTGATGCTATTTTATCGCCCCCAGAAACCTCCTTTTACTCTCTGTTCCAGACGTTCTAGACGACCAATTCTTATTGCTTTTAGCCGCACCCTTATTCTACTCCTCCTATGTTCCTCTGGCGATGTAGAGGTGAATCCAGGCCCTGCAGTGCCTAGCTCCACTCCTATTCCCCAGGCGCTCTCTTTTGACGACTTCTGTAACCGTAATAGCCTTGGTTTCATGCATGTTAACATTAGAAGCCTCCTCCCTAAGTTTGTTCTATTCACTGCTTTAGCACACTCTGCCAACCCGGATGTTCTAGCTGTGTCTGAATCCTGGCTCAGGAAGACCACCAAAAATTCAGACATTTTAATTCCAAACTACAACATTTTCAGACAAGATAGAACTGCCAAAGGGGGCGGTGTTGCAATCTACTGCAAAGATAGCCTGCAGAGTTCTGTCCTACTATCCAGGTCTGTACCCAAACAATTTGAACTTCTACTTTTAAAAATCCACCTCTCTAAAAACAAGTCTCTCACCGTTGCCGCCTGCTATAGACCACCCTCTGCCCCCAGCTGTGCTCTGGACACCATATGTGAACTGATTGCCCCCCATTTATCTTCAGAGCTCGTGCTGCTAGGCGACCTAAACTGGAACATGCTTAACACCCCAGCCATCCTACAATCTAAACTTGATGCCCTCAATCTCACACAAATTATCAATGAACCTACCAGGTACCTCCCCAAAGCCTTAAACACGGGCACCCTCATAGATATCATCCTAACCAACTTCCCCTCTAAATACACCTCTTCTGTCTTCAACCAAGATCTCAGCGATCACTGCCTCATTGCCTGCATCCGTAATGGGTCAGCGGTCAAACGACCTCCTCTCATCACTGTAAAACGCTCCCTGAAACACTTCAGCGAGCAGGCCTTTCTAATCGACCTGGCCGGGGTATCCTGGAAGGATATTGACCTCATCCCATCAGTAGAGGATGCCTGGATATTTTTTTTAAATGCCTTCCTAACCATCTTAAATAAACATGCCCCATTCAAGAAATTTAGAACCAGGAACAGATATAGCCCTTGGTTCTCCCCAGACCTGACTGCCCTTAACCAACACAAAAACATCCTATGGCGTTCTGCATTAGCATCGAACAGCCCCCGTGATATGCAGCTGTTCAGGGAAGCTAGAAACCATTATACACAGGCAGTTAGAAAAGCCAAGGCTAGCTTTTTCAAGCAGAAATTTGCTTCTTGCAACACTAACTCAAAAAAGTTCTGGGACACTGTAAAGTCCATGGAGAATAAGAACACCTCCTCCCAGCTGCCCACTGCACTGAAGATAGGAAACACTGTCACCACTGATAAATCCACCATAATTGAACATTTCAATAAGCATTTTTCTACTGCTGGCCATGCTTTCCACCTGGCTACTCCTACCCCTGTCAACAGCACTGCACCCCCAACAGCAACTCGCCCAAGCCTTCCCCATTTCTCCTTCTCCCAAATCCATTCAGCTGATGTTCTGAAAGAGCTGCAAAATCTGGACCCCTACAAATCAGCCGGGCTAGACAATCTGGACCCTTTCTTTCTAAAATTATCTGCCGAAATTGTTGCCACCCCTATTACTAGCCTGTTCAACCTCTCTTTCGTGTCGTCTGAGATTCCCATAGATTGGAAAGCAGCTGCGGTCATCCCCCTCTTCAAAGTGGGGGACACTCTTGACCCAAACTGCTACAGACCTATATCTATCCTACCATGCCTTTCTAAGGTCTTCGAAAGCCAAGTCAACAAACAGATTACCGACCATTTTGAATCTCACCATACCTTCTCTGCTATGCAATCTGGTTTCAGAGCTGGTCATGGGTGCACCTCAGCCACGCTCAAGGTCCTAAACGATATCTTAACCGCCATCGATAAGAAACATTACTGTGCAGCCGTATTCATTGAGCTTTCGACTCTGTCAATCACCACATCCTCATCGGCAGACTCAACAGCCTTGGTTTCTCAAATGATTGCCTCGCCTGGTTCACCAACTACTTCTCTGATAGAGTTCAGTGTGTCAAATCGGAGGGTCTGTTGTCCGGACCTCTGGCAGTCTCTATGGGGGTGCCACAGGGTTCAATTCTTGGACCGACTCTCTTCTCTGTATACATCAATGAGGTCGCTCTTGCTGCTGGTGAGTCTCTGATTCACCTCTACGCATACGACACCATTCTGTATACTTCCGGCCCTTCTTTGGACACTGTGTTAACAACCCTCCAGGCAAGCTTCAATGCCATACAACTCTCCTTCCGTGGCCTCCAATTGCTCTTAAATACAAGTAAAACTAAATGCATGCTCTTCAACCGATCGCTACCTGCACCTACCCGCCTGTCCAACATCACTACTCTGGACGGCTCTGACTTAGAATACGTGGACAACTACAAATACTTAGGTGTCTGGTTAGACTGTAAACTCTCCTTCCAGACCCATATCAAACATCTCCAATCCAAAGTTAAATCTAGAATTGGCTTCCTATTTCGCAACAAAGCATCCTTCACTCATGCTGCCAAACATACCCTTGTAAAACTGACCATCCTACCAATCCTCGACTTTGGCGATGTCATTTACAAAATAGCCTCCAATACCCTACTCAACAAATTGGATGCAGTCTATCACAGTGCAATCCGTTTTGTCACCAAAGCCCCATATACTACCCACCATTGCGACCTGTACGCTCTCGTTGGCTGGCCCTCGCTTCATACTCGTCGCCAAACCCACTGGCTCCATGTCATCTACAAGACCCTGCTAGGTAAAGTCCCCCCTTATCTCAGCTCGCTGGTCACCATAGCATCTCCCACCTGTAGCACACGCTCCAGCAGGTATATCTCTCTAGTCACCCCCAAAACCAATTCTTTCTTTGGCCGCCTCTCTTTCCAGTTCTCTGCTGCCAATGACTGGAACAAACTACAAAAATCTCTGAAACTGGAAACACTTATCTCCCTCACTAGCTTTAAGCACCAACTGTCAGAGCAGCTCACAGATTACTGCACCTGTACATAGCCCACCTATAATTTAGCCCTATCAACTACCTCTTTCCCAACTGTATTTAATTTATTTATTTATTTTGCTCCTTTGCACCCCATTATTTTTATTTCTACTTTGCACATTCTTCCATTGCAAAACTACCATTCCAGTGTTTTACTTGCTATATTGTATTTACCTTGCCACCAAGGCCTTTTTTGCCTTTACCTCCCTTCTCACCTCATTTGCTCACATTGTATATAGACTTGTTTATACTTTATTATTGACTGTATGTTTGTTTTACTCCATGTGTAACTCTGTGTTGTTGTATCTGTCGAACTGCTTTGCTTTATCTTGGCCAGGTCGCAATTGTAAATGAGAACTTGTTCTCAACTTGCCTACCTGGTTAAATAAAGGTAAAATAAATAAATAAATAAATAAATAAATAAAAATTTGCTCACATTGTATATAGACTTGTTTATACTGTATTACTGACTGTATGTTTGTTTTACTCCATGTGTAACTCTGTGTCGTTGTATCTGTCGAACTGCTTTGCTTTATCTTGGCCAGGTCGCCATTGTAAATGAGAACTTGTTCTCAACTTGCCTACCTGGTTAAATAAAGGTAAAATAAAATAAAATAAAATAAATAATCTCATCAGAGATGGCTCTCCTTCCTTCTCTTCTTTGCCCTCGTCCTCTTCTTCATCTTCCTCTCCCTCCTACTCCTCTTGCTCTCTGTCCATTGTTGGCATCCATTGTTCAAAACAGGTCATCTGACCTATGACCTATTTATAGGCCTATACTACAGTAAAGCAGTGATTGGTTAGTGATCAGTTAAGCTATTAGTGTTTGCACATGTTTGCACATGTGAGGAGTGTGTGTGTTGAATAAGTGTAGCATTTTGATTGGTTGTGTTTGGAAAAGGAAAGCAAGTCCCTTCCTGTTAGATTTTTGTGTTTTAGGTAGAGAATTGTGTGTAGTGTTTTGAAAAAAGTGTTTTATGCAACTTAGTCAAAGACTGAGAAATAGCTTATGGTTTTGGATATTTGGTGTGTAGTTATGCACTTTAAGTGAGAGGTTTCAAAAATCGTGTGACATGAAAAGATTTTGTGTGTAAGCAGTTGGAAAAAACTGTAAAAAAATATCACATTTACTTTGTTGAAGCACCTTTGGCAACGATTACAGCCTTGAGTCTTCTTGGGTATGACGCTACCAGCTTAGCACACCTGTATTTGGGGAGTTTCTCCCATTCTTCTCTGCAGATCCTCTCAAGCTCTATTATGTTGGATGGGGAGCGTCTCTGCACAGCTATTTTCAGGTCTCTCCAGAGATGTTCGATTGGATTCAAGTCCAGGCTCTGGCTCGGCCACTCAAGGACATTCAGAGACTTGTCCCGAATCCACTCCTGCTTTGTCTTGGCTGTGTGCTTAGGGTCGTTGTCCTGTTGGAAGGTTTTTCACGCGCCAACTTGTCACAACTATGGGAAGCATTGGCGTCAACATGGGCAGGCATCCCTGTGGAATGCTTTTACATCTTGTAGAGTCCATGCCCGACAAATTGAGGCTGTTCTGAGGGCAAAAGGCGGGGGTGCAACTCAATATTAGGAAGGTGTTCTTAATGTTTTGTACACTCAGTGTACTTTATTCCCAAAATCTTAATTTACATATATTAGATGTTCAGCTTTAATCATCAAAATACATAATAGTGTATAGTACTTTGTACTAAATTAAGTTGACAACGTGAATCTGAATCACCGATTCAGGTGGCACACGGAGCCACGTGTTAGATCAGTGTGTTTAAAGCACCTGGCATTATGGCTTTATGGTTATCTGTGGCTTCTGTGTGCACCCAAAGCAGATGTAGTGGGTAATGAGAGCTTTAGCAGGCTGATCTAATTGTGTGTGTGTGTGTGTGTGTGTGTGTGTGTGTGTGTGTGTGTGTGTGTGTGTGTGTGTGTGTGTGTGTGTGTGTGTGTGTGTGTGTGTGTGCATGTGTGTGTGCTGGTCTGTGTGTTTGTGTGTGCATGCATGTGTGAGAGAGAGACCCACTCCAAACAGCCCCTGTCAGGAAGCAGCTCAACATGAAAGACCAAACCCATTCCCAATACAGTACCACCCATTCATAACATGAAGACAATATAATTGTCTTTCTGCCGTTTACTTAACTGTATTGTTGTCGTTGTCGTTGTTTCTGTTTTGTTAATGTTGTTGTTGCACTGTGGAGATCACACTATATATTATACGGTTAACCAATACTGATCATAATTAGCATACTAGTACGCCTATCTATCTTAAATGTTATTTTATTCCGATGTTGAAAATAAAATGTTGGTATGAAACATGAATCGATCTTCTATTCAGAGTGTGAATTATATGTTACTTAGGTTAAAAGAAAAGTAGTATGTACTGTAATATAATGGCATTTTGCAGACACTTTTATCTGAAGCGACTTACAGTGGTGTGCACATACATTTTTACATGGATGGCCCCAGCAGGAATTGAATCCACACTCCTGGCATTGCAAGCGCCATGCTCTACCGACTGAGTCACACAGGATGAATGCAGTGGGTTCATATTGGACATGTGGCCAAGCTTGCGCTCACTTTCGAAAGACTAGACAGAGCTTCACGGAGTCCCTGTCATGTGCAAACCTTGGCAAAATGTTTGCATATATTTTGAAAATGTAAGAAAAAAATAGCTAATTGACATAAGTAATCACACCCCTGAGTCAATACTTTCTAGAAGCACCTTTGGCAGTGACTACTACTGTGAGTGTTTCTGGGTAAGAGCTTTCCACATCTGGATTGTGACATATTTGACAATTATTCTTTTCAAAATCCTTCCATCTCTGTCATATTGGTTGTTGATCATTACTAGACAACCATTTTCAGGTCTTGGCATAGCTTTTCAAGTAAAACTGTCACTCGGCCACTCAAGAACACTCATTTCTTGGTAAGCAACTCCAGTGTAGATTTGTTCTTGTGTTTTAGGTTATTGTCCTTCTGAAAGGTAAAAAAAAGAGAAAAAAGAAAGGTGAATTCATCTCCCAGTGTCTGGTGGACAGCAGACTAAGCTAGGTTTTCCTCTAGGATCTTGCCTGTCATTAGCTCCATTCTGTTTCTTTTTTATCCTTAACTCATCAGTGCGTAACAATTACAAGCATACCCATAGCATGATGCAGCCACCACTATGCTTGATAATATGAAGAGTGTGTTACTCAGTAATGTGTTGTTTTAGATTTTCCCCAAACATAACACTTTGTCATGATAAAAAGTAAAAATTGCTTTGACACTATTTTTGCAGTATTACTTTAGTGCCTTCTATGTTTTGGAATATTTGTATTCTGTACAGACTTCTTTCTTTTCACTCTATCAATTAGGTTAGTATTGTGGCGTAGCTACAATGTTGTTGATCCATCCTCAATTTTCTACAATCACAGCCATTATACTCTTTTACTGTTTTAAAGTCACCATTGGCCTCGTGGTGAAACCCTTGAGTGTTTTCCTTCCTCTCTCCAGCAACTGAGTTAGGAAGAAATACACCTGTATCTTTGTAGTGACTGGGTGTATTAATACACCATCCAAATTGTAATGAATAACTTCACCATGCACAAATGGATATTCAATGTCTGCTTTTTTTATTTTATTATTTATTTTGACCCATCTACCCTTCTTTGCAGGGCATTGGAAAATCTCCCTGGCCTTCATGGTTGAATCTGTGTTTGAAATTCACTGCTAGACTGAGGGACCTAACAGATTGTTGTGTGGGGTACAGAGATGAGGTAGTCATTCAAAAAATAATGTTAAACACTATTATTGCACATAGAGTGAGTCCATGCAGCTTATTTTGTGACTTACAGTGCCTTGCGAAAGTATTCGGCCCCCTTGAACTTTGCGACCTTTTGCCACATTTCAGGCTTCAAACATAAAGATATAAAACTGTATTTTTTGTGAAGAATCAACAACATGTGGGACACAATCATGAAGTGGAACGACATTTATTGGATATTTCAAACTTTTTTAACAAATCAAAAACTGAAAAATTGGGCGTGCAAAATTATTCAGCCCCTTTACTTTCAGTGCAGCAAACTCTCTCCAGAAGTTCAGTGAGGATCTCTGAATGATCCAATGTTGACCTAAATGACTAATGATGATAAATACAATCCACCTGTGTGTAATCAAGTCTCCGTATAAATGCACCTGCACTGTGATAGTCTCAGAGGTCCGTTAAAAGCGCAGAGAGCATAATGAAGAACAAGGAACACACCAGGCCACACCGAGATACTGTTGTGAAGAAGTTTAAAGCCGGATTTGGATACAAAAATATTTCCCAAGCTTTAAACATCCCAAGGAGCACTGTGCAAGCGATAATATTGAAATGGAAGGAGTATCAGACCACTGCAAATCTACCAAGACCTGGCCGTCCCTCTAAACTTTCAGCTCATACAAGGAGAAGACTGATCAGAGATGCAGCCAAGAGGCCCATGATCACTCTGGATGAACTGCAGAGATCTACAGCTGAGGTGGGAGACTCTGTCCATAGGACAACAATCAGTCGTATATTGCACAAATCTGGCCTTTATGGAAGAGTGGCAAGAAGAAAGCCATTTCTTAAAGATATCCATAAAAAGTGTCGGTTAAAGTTTGCCACAAGCCACCTGGGGGAGACACCAAACGTGGAAGAAGGTGCTCTTGTCAGATGAAACCAAAATGGAACTTTTTGGCAACAATGCAAAACGTTATGTTTGGCGTAAAAGCAACACACCATCCCCACTGTCAAACATGGTGGTGGCAGCATCATGGTTTGGGCCTGCTTTTCTTCAGCAGGGACAGGGAAGATGGTTAAAATTGATGGGAAGATGGATGGAGCAAAATACAGGACCATTCTGGAAGAAAACCCGAAGGAGTCTGCAAAAGACCTGAGACTGGGACGGAGATTTGTCTTCCAACAAGACAATGATCCAAAACATAAAGCAAAATCTACAATTGAATGGTTCAAAAATAAACATATCCAGGTGTTAGAATGGCCAAGTCAAAGTCCAGACCTGAATCCAATCGAGAATCTGTGGAAAGAACTGAAAACTGCTGTTCACAAATGCTCTCCATCCAACCTCACTGAGCTCGAGCTGTTTTGCAAGGAGGAATGGGAAAAAATGTCAGTCTCTCGATGTGCAAAACTGATAGAGACATACCCCAAGCGACTTACAGCTGTAATCGCAGAAAAAGGTGGCGCTACAAAGTATTAACTTAAGGGGGCTGAATAATTTTGCACGCCCAATTTTTCAGTTTTTGATTTGTTAAAAAAGTTTGAAATATCCAATAAATGTCGTTCCACTTCATGATTGTGTCCCACTTGTTGTTGATTCTTCACAAAAAAATACAGTTTTATATCTTTATGTTTGAAGCCTGAAATGTGGCAAAAGGTCGCAAAGTTCAAGGGGGCCGAATACTTTCGCAAGGCACTGTACCTCTACAGGATTGGTGTGTCCCCTGCAGGATGGTTTAGCTAACTTAGGCTAATGCAATTAGCATGAGGTTGTAAGTAACAAGAACATTTCCCAAGACATAGACATATCTGATATTGGCAGAAAGCTTAAATTCTTGTTAATCTAACTGCACTGTCCAATTTACAGTAGCTATTACAGTGAAATAATACCATGCTATTGTTTGAGGAGAGTGCACAGCTATGAACTTGAAAATGTATTAATAAACCAATTAGGCACATTTGGGCAGTCTTGATGCCACATTTTTTACAGAAATGCAATGGTCCATTAGATCAGTCTAAAACGTTGCATGTACACTGCTGCCATCTAGTGGCCAAAATCGAAAATCGAATTGCACCTGGGATGTAATAATACATTATGGCCTTTCTCTTGCATTTAAAAGATGATGGTACAAATATAAGTACAGATATAATGTGTTATATTCTCCTACATTAATTAAACATTTCCACAAATGTGTTTCCTTTCAAATGGTATCAAGAATAATATGCATATCCTTATAATACATTCATAAATAAATACAAATATTTAAAAAATCCTTACTTCAGGTCCTGAGCTACAGGCAGTTAGATTTGGGTATGTCATTTTAGGTGAACATCTAAAAAAAATGGTGGATCCTTGTTAAGCAAATATTTACTCATTAACTTATTTAGGCTTGCCTTAAATACTTATTGACTCAAACCATTTCAGCTTAATTTTTTCATAAATGTGAAAAACACAATTCCACTTTGACATTATGGGGTTTTATGGGGTAGGCCAGTGACAAACAATCTCAATTTAATCCATTTTAAATGTTGACTGTAACACAACAAAATGGAGAAAAAGTGAATGGGTGTGAATACTTCCTGAATGCTCTGTCTTTCACTTATATTCGATAGATTTTTTTTTATTAAAGAAAAAATATTACATCTCACCTTTGACCTTTAATGCTGCATTGCAGATCTGAAGATTGATTTGAGCCTGAATATAATTGAGAACTTGAAAGAATGGAAATGCAAGGTATATTTACACTAATGATAGCTCCTAACCTGTAAGCAGTAACATCCTCATCAAACCTCACCTGCTGATGCAAACACTACAAGAGGATTTGTGAGAATGAATTTGTGAATATACAACGTTTTTTCCCTGTTCTACAGATATGTAAGCACTGTACAGAAGGACATTAATTATACAATAACAAAATTATTAATGAAGCCATGGCAATATAACTTACTGCCGTTTTTTCAAAGGGAGTAGCACTGAGTGCCTCAGAAATGTTTGTGCTGTTTGTGACTTCACCGCCTATTATTGTTAAGTTTGCCGTGTTGCTCCTGTGTCAGTTATGATTATGTGTCCTACCGAAGAAGTCGCGGCTCGAGCTCACCTTATCGCCTCGTTACCACTGTGCTCACGTCGAGTGGCTGTCTCGGCATTTAGATAACCAAGCCAGATCTGATTCAGAATGGCTTCTCATGCAATATTTCATGCAAAAATGCATTGATTCATATGATACGCATAGGTTCAGCAGATTTGATGTGTTATTCAGATTTTTTTATTCATTCTGTATTCTACCAACGAGATCTGGGAAAAAACAATAAAACTGAGAAAATACAGGAATAAAAAAGACACCCCGCTATTGGACACAAATTATACTTAATCAGGGAGGCAACACACAGTATGAATACAGCCCACATGTCTGTTTCTGTATTGTGTTTTTACTGTTTTTATAATGCCAATGACCCCTCTGTTTTTTCTCCTCTTCTCCTGTTCTCCATTCCGAAAAATTATTTATTTCTTTAGCCTATTGTTAAATGTAATTTCATAATTCCAATATGTTTTCATTAATTGAATTCACTTAGTCTATTCTATGAGAATTTGTAAGATTCTTATTTGCATAAAATAGACACAGACCAGTCTTATCAAAATTAGATAATAGTATTTATTCTTTGGAGCGCGCTGCCATGTAACCACGAACAACAGTTTATATACAAAATATGACATCATAGGTTATAAAACGTCCTTCCTCCTAACGACCAGGACCAGAACGGGTTCAATAGTTTATTCCAACTCACTAGCTCGCTCACTCCAGACACACACTTATCTAGATTAACTTCTGGAATCTTCACCTTCATCCATCACAATTTAGAAGACAGTTCCAGATAATAGAAAACCCAGGAAAACACTCTCTGCCTTATCTAAAGAGCTAAGTTGAGTCGGTTCAACCATAGGTCAACGACGCTTTTTGCTTACTTAAAAACCCACAATTCCAGTCCTCTCCAACCTGGCTGGAATGGTATTTATTTTATTTAATTACCCCCTGTTTCATGCTCCACAATCCCTTAGTTATGAATTAATATTGTTTAATCAGATAATAAAAGAGTATACGTTTCATTAGTTATAGTTCTATTTAAAATGTAGATATTGTTTAGTCATTATTCACAATATTCCTAACACCTATGTTGTTCTATTTGTTTTTTCATTGGGCGATGCACTGCTGCCATCACAGTGATTCTCTCATGGACATGTGCATTCAACAGCCTCCTCTGGTGAGCACAAGGACTTCAGAGAGCGTCTGAGCGGCAAGAGCAGCGATTCCAGCCAAAAGTGCATCGTGCACCACTAGAGAATGGTTGAGCAACCAATGAAAGCCTGCTGTGACTTTGGCTGGTGCATGATGATTAGGCCTAAGGTAACCAGGGGTTTGCTGTCTTATGTGCTGATCACAATTTGTTACCCGTGTAGCATTGAGTATGTGATGGACTTGTTGTACAATACATGAAGGCTTATGTGACAGTGGTGAGAGAGAGAGAGGCAGTCCTGTCATTTATTTTGCATCATAATAAGGACATGTACTGTACTTTTGAGGGTCTACAGCTATAACAATACACTGAATGCAAACTTATGGCATAGGTCATTGTATTAGAATACATTCATGTATGAGGTCATTTCTATAAACACTAGGCTTATATCACACATCTTTTCAAGGATGAAAGAGAACAAAGATTCAATATATTCAAAGAATAAAGGGAAAGGGGAAAGGGAATATCTAGTCAGTTGTGCAACTGAATGCATTCAACCGAATTGTGTCTCCCATTTTAACCCAGCCCCTCTGAATCAGAGAGGATGTTAAGCAGGGTGGCAATGCAAAGCAAATTATTCATAAGCTTCTACTACCATCTATGGGTTTCACCATCATGCTTTACCAACAGCTTTTCATTACTCTTATGCAAATGTGTGTATAGTTTAAAAGAATGGTCAAACACGGTAAAGGTTGTTTACGTCAAACCATTGTGTGGTTAAAGCATAAACTGTGGAACATGACCCAGCTCTACATCATAGCCTTAGACCCTGGCTCTGCTCAAATTCTAGTCTCCTTATGGTCTCAAAAGACTGACTCAAACACAGAACACCTTACTTGTTAAAAGACACCACTAAAGGGACAGTTCAGCGAAATGACATATGATCTCAAAATCATTTCATAACAAGTAATTGAGCAACAAAACATGAAATGTAAAACATGTTCAACGGAGACATTAACTTACATTTGTTTTTAAAATATGTAATTATGTCAAACTATCCCTTTAATGTGTTTGCAGTACTAAGCTTTGGGGCTGTGGAGGTTCTGTTTTGCCGTTGCCGATTTATGATCCAACTAAATTAGGTGAGCTCACTCCCGCACATGTAGAGATATCTGTTGCTGTATCATCACAGCCAAATATGGAAATGTGAGCTTGCTCATGTGACTGAGGATGCAAAATACAGACAAACAACTTCAGTTATGCGACAGTCATAGAGTAACTATAACAGACATGACCAACGTTGTTCTTCTACAATACACATTTCCATCCGATTTACTGATCCAATTTTTATACAAGCCTGAGGGTTACATAGAAGTCTTTGGCATCATGTTGTATTTTATATCTAATTCACTCCCTCTTTCCATCCAGCCCATATCCCCTTCTTTTCACATCCCTTTTACGTCAACAGTCACCTGAGACTTCGATCTTTGACAATGATGACAGTGTCCCCAGTACGTGTTTACTTGAACGCCTCTCCAATTTGAAACGCAGGTCTCCAATGAAAGGGCATCCAGGATTGCATCAGCCTGCCTCTGAGTTGGAAATAACAGTTATTACAACGATGCAGACTGATTGTTGACATATTCTCTAAGGGACATGGAGGGCTGCCAATTCTATTACATCCTGCACATTTCCAGCCAACGGCAATGTATTGTGCCCAAAGTGTGTGTCTGTACGTGTGTGTATTTGTGTGTGTGTGTGCGTGCGTGTGTCTGTATGTGTGCATACGTGTGTCTGTCTAACTGATATGGAGATGTCACATCCAACGCCATGTGTGTGCTCTCATGTGTGTGTGTGTGTGTGTGTGTGTGTGTGTGTGTGTGTGTGTGTGTGTGTGTGTGTGTGTGTGTGTGTGTGTATATGTGTGTGTATATGTGTGTGTATATGTGTGTGCTTTTGCTTTGACTGCTGGCCATAGGCAAATGCTTGAAAATCAGCTGGAAATTATTTTTCTTCTTCTCCAAGTGTCTCAACAGCTGGTGACCACAGGCTTGAGGGACAGTCTTCTTACTTATTTCACTGATACATACTGAATATATGAGGGGATTCCAATGGAAAGCTTTGTATCAATGACTTGTATCACATTTTAATTGGGGTTTGAATGTAGTCAGTATGCATCACTTTGCTTTAATAAACATTCAAGTAAATTAGGAATACATGTTAGGAGTACATGAACTGCAGTGATTTCCCTGGGAGTGTGATCATCTCGGCAGCATGTGGAAATATATGATTAAAGTAGGGCTAATAGCATTTCTTAGTACAGTAAATTCAACTACTTTAAGTGCTACCAAGTCATCATGGCTGGAGTTGAGCCATTTCAAGTGATAAATACATCTCTCCATGTGCAAAATGAGGACCCTTGTTTTCAATGAAAAAAAGCAGGGGAAAAGCAAACAAGTAAATACATGAAAGAGAGCCATTAAATTGATTAGGGTGTCTGGGAAAGACATCAAATGAGACTAGAAAGATGTAGCTTAGCAACAGGCTTGATTAAGCCGTAGACACTATTTCCTACGTGCCCTGCTGCTTTTAATAGGCTTATAGGTGAATGTGTGATTTTGCTGCGCTTGTACAGCAGACCTGAGCCATTGTTATGTACCACTATTCATCAAAAGCACCTACTGCCAAATGGGCTTCGCAGTATCAGACACACAGACACAGAGTGATTCCAATTTACATGCATTTCTTAGGGTTGTATCACAAAAGTATGGATTTGTTTTTCAAACTCAGAATAGGACATAGGACGAATAGATGCATGTTCATGACTTAATTGTAAACCCTGTTACAAGCATGAACTGTGTCATGACGTTGGCCTGGGGGTAGGTTTATGACAGTCATAAATACCTCTTCCCCCCTTTTTCCTCTCTCTACCCTACTGATGTTACATTTGCAAAACCCTTGGTAACATAGAGATTCTGGGAACATCAGAAGATGGGGGGAAATTAACTATATTCTGGTAATCCGACCAATTGAACATATGCGGTGGTACTTAAACCTCTTACTTCTACCCCCTCCTTTTTCGAACATTCTGCTAATGTAACGGGTTTCGTCTTCATACGAAGGAGAGTCGGACCAAAATGCAGCGTGTGGTTTACGATCCATGTTTATTAATAATACGAAACACGAATCTCCAATACAATACTACAAAACAAAACGTAACGAAAACCTAAACAGCCTATCTGGTGAAAAACACATAGACAGGAACAATCACCCAAACACACAGTGAAACCCAGGCTACCTAAATATGGTTCCCAATCAGAGACAATGACGAACACCTGCCTCTGACTGAGAACCATATCAGGCTGAACATAGAAATAGACAAACAAGACATGAAACATAGAATACCCACTCAGATCACACCCTGACCAATCAAAACATAGAAAATACAAAGTAAACTATGGTCAGGGCGTGACAGTACCCCCCCCCCCAAGGTGCGGACTCCGGCCGCAAAACCTGAACCTATAGGGGAGGGTCTGGGTGGGCATCTGTCCGCGGTGGCGGCTCTGGCGCTGGACGTGGACCCCACTCCATGACAGTTTTAATCCCCCTCCTAAACGTCCCTAAATAGGTTACCCACCACAATGATAACATGGGACAGAGGGACAGCTCGGGACAGAGGTAACTCGGGACAGATAGGTAGCTCAGCACTGAGAGGAAGCTCAGCACTGAGAAGAAGCTCAGCACTGAGAGGAAGCCCAGGCAGGTAGTAGAAACTACCAGAACCTGGCTGGCTGGCGGTTTCAGCAGATCCTGGTCGACTAGCAGATCTGGGAGAATCTGGTCGACTGGCGGATCTGGGAGAATCTGGTCGACTGGCGGATCTGGGAGAATCTGGTCGACTGGCGGATCTGGGAGAATCTGGTCGACTGGCGGATCTGGGAGAATCTGGTCGACTGGCGGATCTGGGAGAATCTGGTCGACTGGCGGATCTGGGAGAATCTGGTCGACTGGCGGATCTGGGAGAATCTGGTCGACTGGCGGATCTGGGAGAATCTGGTCGACTGGCAGATCTGGAAGAGTCTGGTCGACTGGCAGATCTGGAAGAGTCTGGTCGACTGGCAGATCTGGAAGAGTCTGGTCGACTGGCAGATCTGGAAGAGTCTGGTCGACTGGCAGATCTGGAAGAGTCTGGTCGACTGGCAGATCTGGAAGAGTCTGGTCGACTGGCAGATCTGGAAGAGTCTGGTCGACTGGCAGATCTGGAAGAGTCTGGACGACTGGCAGATCTGGAAGAGTCTGGACGACTGGCAGATCTGGAAGAGTCTGGACGACTGGCAGATCTGGAAGAGTCTGGTCGACTGGCAGATCTGGAAGAGTCTGGTCGACTGGCAGCTCTGTCTGCTCCATGCTGACTGGCTGCTCCATGCTGACTGGCAGCTCTGGCTGCTCCATGCTGACTGGCTGCTCCATGCTGACTGGCAGCTCTGGCTGCTCCATGCTGACTGGCTGCTCTGGCTGCTCCATGCTGACTGGCTGCTCTGGCTGCTCCATGCTGACTGGCTGCTCTGGCTGCTCCATGCTGACTGGCTGCTCCATGCTGACTGGCTGCTCCATGCTGACTGGCGGCCCTGGCTGCTCCATGCTGACTGGCGGCCCTGGCTGCTCCATGCTGACTGGCGGCCCTGGCTGCTCCATGCTGACTGGCGGCCCTGGCTGCTCCATGCTAACTGGCAGCTCTGGCGGCTCCTTGCAGACTGGCAGCTCTGGCGGCTCCTTGTAGACTGGCAGCTTTGGCGGCATCCTGCAGACAGGCAGCTCTGGCGGCTCCTTGCAGACTGGCAGCTCCATGCAGACTGGCAGCTCTATGCAGACTGGCAGCTCCATGCAGACTGGCAGCTCCTTGCAGACTGGCAGCTCCTTGCAGACTGGCAGCTCCTTGCTAACTGGCAGCTCTAAGCTAACTGGCAGCTCTATGCTAACTGGCAGCTCTATGCTAACTGGCAGTTCTGAACAGGCGGGAGACTCCGGCAGCGCTGTAGAGGCGGAAAGCTCTGACAGCGCTAAACAGGCGGGAGACTCCGACAGCGCTGGAGAGGAGGAGGGCTCCGACAGCGCTGGACAGGCGAGGCGCACTGTAGGCCTGATGCGTGGTACTGGCACTGGTGGTACTGGGCCAAGGACACGCACAGGAAGCCTGGTGCGGGGAGCTGCTACCGGAGGGCTGGGGTGTGGAGGTGGTACTGGAAAAACCGGACCGTGCAGGCGCACTGGAGCTCTTGAGCACCGAGCCTGCCCAACCTTACCTGGTTGAATGCTCACGGTCGCCCTGCCAGTGCGGCGAGGTGGAATAGCCCGCACTGGGCTATGCAGGCGAACCGGAGACACCGAGCGCAAGGCTGGTGCCATGTAAGCCGGCCCAAGGAGACGCACTGGGGACCAGCTGCGTAGAGCCGGCTTCATGGCATTAGGCTCGACGCTCAATCTAGCCCGGCAGACACGCGGAGCTGGAATATACCGCACCGGGCTATGCACCCGCACTGGAGACACCGTGCGCACCACTGCATAACACGGTGCCTGTCCGGTCTCTCTAGCCCCCCGGTAAGCACAGGGAGTCTGCCCAGGTCTCCTACCTGGCGTAGCCATACTCCCTGTTAGCCCCCCCCCCAAGAAATTTTTGGGGCTGCCTCTCAGGCTTCCATCCGCTACGTCGTGCTGCCTCCTCATATCTGCGCCTCTCAGCTTTCGCCGCCTCCAGTTCTTCTTTGGGGCGGCGATATTCTCCTGGCTGAGCCCAGGGTCCTCTTCCTTCTAATTCGTCCTCCCATGTCCATATCTCCTCTTTGGGCTGCTCCTGTTGTTTCTTCTCCCGCTGCACCTTAGTGCGGCTACACTCCCCTGGTTTAGCCCAGGGTCCTCTCCCGTGGAGGATTTCCTCCCATGTCCAGAAATCCTTATTGCGCTTCTCCTCGCGCTGCTCCTGCCTGTTGACACGCTGCTTGGTCCTTTTGTGGTGGGTGATTCTGTAACGGTTTTCTTGATGAGAAGGAGAGTCGGACCAAAATGCAGCGTGTGGTTTACGATCCATGTTTATTAATAATACGAAACACGAATCTCCAATACAATACTACAAAACAAAACGTAACGAAAACCTAAACAGCCTATCTGGTGAAAAACACATAGACAGGAACAATCACCCAAACACACAGTGAAACCCAGGCTACCTAAATATGGTTCCCAATCAGAGACAATGACGAACACCTGCCTCTGACTGAGAACCATATCAGGCTGAACATAGAAATAGACAAACAAGACATGAAACATAGAATACCCACTCAGATCACACCCTGACCAATCAAAACATAGAAAATACAAAGTAAACTATGGTCAGGGCGTGACAGCTAAAAATCGCGCAACTTTTCAGCGTCCTGCTACTCATGCCAGGAATATAGTATATGCATATGATTAGTATGTGTGGATAGAAAACACTCTGAAGTTTCTAAAACTGGTTAAATCACGGCTGTGACTATAACAGATTGTGTGTTTCATTGAAAAACGCAAGAAAAACTGCTCTCTGAAAGCTAAAAATAATTTCCATAAGTCACTTCCACGAGTTGTTAAAAGAGGACAAAATTTAATATCGACCTGCATGCAATTCATACAAATTCCACACGATGTCGCCATTGTCGTCATTTTCAATTGAATTAATTGTTGGAAAATCCATCTATCTGGCATCCGTTTCTTCCAGTCTTCACCCGGATGTTGTTAATGAAGACATTGGCAGCCATTGATTTGCAAACGAGGAGCTATTGAATATACATCGCCCTGTAATCATTTTGATAGATTATAAACGTTTACTAATACCTAAAGTTGGATTACAAAAGGATTTCGAAGTGTTTTGTGAAAGTTTATCGTCAACTTTTTTAATTTTAAAAAATTACGCAGCGTTTAAAAACGATGTTTTTTTCTGAATGACATAGCTTCCATACAAAGCTATTTTGGGTATATATGGACCGATTTAAACGAAAAAAAGACCCAATAGTGATGTTTATGGGGCATATAGGAGTGCCAAGAAAGAAGCTCGTCAAAGGTAATGAATGTTTTATATTTTATTTCTGCGTTTTGTGCTGCGTCGGATAAGCAGAGTCTTTGTTTACATCGCATTCAGGGATTTTCAGGTGGTGCATGCTATCAGATAATACCTTCTCATGCTTTTGCCGAAAAGCATTTTAAAAATCTGACTTGATTGCTAGGTTCACAACAAGTGTAGCTTTAATTCAATACCCTGCTTGTGAATTTTGATCAAGGTTTGAGTTGTAACGAGTACATTTAGCATTTAGCGTAGCGCATTTGCATTTCCAGGTGCCTACTTGAGACGCAGACGTCTCAAGTAGGACCAAGAAGTTAATGAATATGATGTCAGTTCGATTGTCATCTGAGACATTCTCATCAATGATAAGATGACATAAACTCTACAGTGGAAAGTCTACACATCGGAGTTATCGGATTCACATGGAATTGTTGTTAAATTTAAATGTTTGAATATGAAATTCAAATCAAATCAAATGTATTTATATAGCCCTTCGTACATCAGCTGATATCTCAAAGTGCTGTACAGATACCCAGCCTAAAACCCCAAAAAGCAAGCAATGCAGGTGTAGAAGCACGGTGGCTAGGAAAAACTCCCTAGAAAGGCCAAAACCTAGGAAGAAACCTAGAGAGGAACCAGGCTATGTGGTGTGGCCAGTCCTCTTCTGGCTGTGCCGGGTGGAGATTATAACAGAACATGGCCAAGATGTTCAAATGGTCATAAATGACCAGCATGGTCAAATAATAATAATCACAGGCAGAACAGTTGAAACTGGAGCAGCAGCACGGCCAGGTGGACTGGGAACAGCAAGGAGTCATCATGTCAGGTAGTCCTGAGGCATGGTCCTAGGGCTCAGGTCCTCCGAGAGAGAGAAAGAAAGAGAGAAATAGAGAATTAGAGAGAGCATACTTAAATTCACACAGGACACTGGATAGGACAGGAGAAGTACTCCACATATAACAAACTGACCCTAGCCCCTCGACACAAACTACTGCAGCATAAATACTGGAGGCTGAATCAGGAGGGGTCAGGAGACACTGTTGCCCCATCCGATGACACCCCCGGACAGGGCCAAACAGGAAGGATATAACCCCACCCACTTTGCCAAAGCACAGCCCCCACACCACCAGATGGATATCTTCAACCACCAACTTACCATCCTGAGACAAGGCCGAGTATAGCCCACAAAGATCTATGCCACGGCACAACCCAAGGGGGGGCGCCAACCCAGACAGGAAGATCACATCAGTGACTCAACCCACTCAAGTGACGCACCCCTCCTAGGGACGGTATGAAAGAGCCCCAGTAAGCCAGTGACTCAGCCCCTATAATAGGTTTAGAGGCAGAGAATCCCAGTGGAAAGAGGGGAACCGGCCAGGCAGAGACAGCAACGGCGGTTCGTTGCTCCATAGCCTTTCCGTTCACCTTCACACTCAATCATATGACCCACTGAAGAGATGAGTCTTCAGTAAAGACTTAAAGGTTGAGACCGAGTTTGCATCTCTCACATGGGTAGGCAGACCATTCCATAAAAATTGAGCTCTATAGGAGAAAGCCCTGCCTCCAGCTGTTTGCTTAGAAATTCTAGGGACAATTAGGAGGCCTGCGTCTTGTGACCGTAGCGTACGTGTAGGTATGTACGGCAGGACCAAATCAGAGAGATAGGTAGGAGCAAGCCCATGTAATGCTTTGTAGGTTAGCAGTAAAACCTTGAAATCAGCCCTTGCCTTGACAGGAAGCCAGTGTAGGGAGGCTAGCACTGGAGTAATATGATCACATTTTCGTGATGGGATGAAATGTGATTTTAGCTTCTAAAATGTGAGATTTGGGTTTTCATAAGGTAGGGCTCTGCTCAATGAGTGGCCCGCCCCTGTGAAGGGACATGGGCTATAAAACTTTTCAAACATGCCCTCCCTTCCTATATAAAGCCTTGACGACAATATAACCTCCTGTTCCGAGGATGTGAGGACGACGGTCCGATGTCAGAATGGTTCAGATAATAACTACAGAACGAAGCCAACATCAGCGTGAGCTTTGGTTGCGAATGGTATGAACTTTGAACTCTTATTCACTACAGAAGTGATACCTCCTAGCTGTTGAGTTAGCAACAGCAGCTGCAAACGCAGGTCAGGAAGGAACAGACAGAGTATCCCGTCTACCACACAACAATGTTACTATAACGTATCCAATTTACCAGCAGATACATTCTTCAAAGGACAAAGGACTCGGTTGGGCAACACGGCCCTCCCTCTACCACCAACCTAGAGTAAATATTTATTGCTGGTCAGAGTAAATATTATGTGAAATTACATTTACATGATTAGCTCAATCAGGTAATATTAATTACAGATAAATTATTTTATAGAATAGCATGTCATATCACTTAATCCGGCATAGCCATAGACACGACAACTGTATGTACGCTCATCAACTCTATAATGTAAGAGCATAATATGATAAAGAGCTACAATAATCTAATTCACTTTACCAAATGTAATATTACCCTCACTCTACAGACAGCACCAAATCCACTGATACACTGTACCACAACATAAGAGCAGCAGCAGGTATACCTGAGCAGGTATACCTCCAGTACCCGCAACAGTACCTATTTTTGTTGTGGCCCCAGACAAGCACACCTGATTCTACTTGTCAATAAATCATCAAGCCCTTGAAAAGCAGGTGTTTTTGTCTGGAGCTAAAACAAAAACGTGTGCGGTTAAGGCCGTGGCGTCAATCACGTACTGTATATGTCGCCCTACCTGCATGGGATTGAATTGCAGCACACCCCTGGACTTCTCCCTCTGTCTATATCCTCCTCATTTCTTACCTCTATATCAATAAAATATTGAAATAGATTACTATATCTCCAGATTTTGGTTTAGATGATTTAGTAGGTATGTTGACAGGTGAACAGGTTTGCCATTACGTTAAACTCCTTGACATGTACTGACCACCTTAGCCGGCCTCTACAGAGTGGGTGGCAGGTAGCCTAGCGGTTAAAAGTGTTGGGCAAGTAACCAAAAGGTTAGCTAACTAGGTGAAAGTTTAGTTGATGTGCCATTGAGCAAGCCACTTAACCCTAATTGCTCCGGGGTTGCTGATCCCTGGATGTGACCCCACTCTCTGACGGTGTCTCAGGGGGAGTGGGTTATGGAAAAAACGAATTTCCAATTTAGACGTGTACAATACACACATGTACATGGGCAAATGTAATATTACCCTCATAATACACACGTGTACATTGGTAAATGTAAGCACCCACCTAATTATATTATTACAGAGCTCTCCATCTGACCTTTCTGTGTTCTACTCGGTTTGACAAGAGAACAGCCTGTACAGCTTTCCCCAACATCTTCACCTCCGGTTCTCTCTTAGGTCCCACCTGACAAAACTTGATGGAGCTGTCAATCAAATATTCAGTTGGTGTTCATCTTTTTTTCCATGTATTTTCCACACAGATGTTTCAGATCTAAGGAGCGGGCAAACATTTTTTCAGCATATAGGAGGAGTGTAGTATTTTTTTAAAGTACACATTACACAATTGTTTTGCTGCATGCTACGATTGATTGACAAGTGCAAAGTGACATTGTCAACTTATTGATATTAAAACCTCTTAAGGATCTCTACACATCGGTGTCCCACCCTCGGGACAGTTAAGCTAATGTGCGCTAATGCGATTAGCATGAGGTTGTAAGTAACAAGAACATTTCCCAGGACATAGACATATCTAATTTGGTCAGAAATCTTAAATTCTTGTTAATCTAACTGCGCTGTCCAATTTACAGTAGCTACTAGAGTGAAAGAATACAATGCTATTGTTTGAGGAGAGTGCACAGTAATGAATATGAAACATTATTAATAAACCAATTAGGCACATTTGGGCAGTCTTGACACAACATTTTTAACAGAAATGCAATGGTTCATTGGATCAGTCTAAAACTTTGCACATACACTGCTGCCATCGAGTGGCCCAAATTGTAATTGCGCCTTGGCTGGAATAATTCATTATGTCCTTTCTCAAGCATTTCAAAGATGACGGTACAACAAAAAATACAAAAACGTTTTTTTAATTGTATTATTGGTTTTTAAATTGTATTAGCTTTGACCAGATCTAATTTGTTTTATTTTTTAAGGTAAGGTAATAAATAGGCCAGAGTAGCAAGTAATTACAATTTAGCAAATTAACACTGGATTGATAGATGTGCAAATGTTGATGTGCAAGTAGAAATACCGGTGTGCAATAAATAAATAAATAAATAAAAACAATGGATGAGGTAGGTAGATTGGATGGGCTATTTACAGATGGGCTATGTACAGCTGCAGCGATCGGTGAGCTGCTCGGATAGCTGCTGTTTAAAGTTAGTGAGGGACATATCAGTTTCCAACATCAGCGATTTTTGCAATTCGTTCCAGTCATTAATTTCACATTTCCACAAACTTCAAAGTGTTTCCTTTCAAATGGTATCAAGAATATGCAAATCCTTGCTTCAGGTTCTGAGCTACAGGCAGTTAGATTTGGGCAGACATTTTAAGAAAGGGGCGGAAGTTCCAACAGTGTAGTTCAAGAAGAGTTAAGAAAATATTACCAAATAAACTAAAGTAAAAAATTATAAAAATTATAACAAGGCTATATACAGGGGGAACCGGTACCGAGTCAGTGTGTGGGAGTACAGGTTGGTTTAAGGTAATTTGTACATGTAGGTAGGGGTGAAGTGACAATGCATAGATAAAAAACAGCAGCAGCGTACAAAATAGTAGCAGCAGCGTACAAAATAAATGGGGGGGGTCAATGTAAATAGTCCGGTGGCCATTTGATGAATTGTTAAGCAGTCTTATGGCTTGCGGATTGAAGCTGTTAAGGAGCCTTTTGATCCTAGACTTGGCGCTCCGTTACCGCTTGACGTGCGTTAGCAGTGAGAACTGGAGTCTCTGATAATTTTATGGGCTTTCCTGTGACACCACCTATTATATAGGTCCTGGATGGCTGGAACCTTGGCTCCAGTGATGTACTAGGCCGTACGCACTACCCTCTATAGCTCCATACGGTCAGATGCTTAGCAGTTGCCATACCAGGCAAAGATGTAACCGGTCAGGATTCTCTCGATGGTGCAGCTGTAGAACATTTTGAGGATCTGGGGACCAATCCTTTCAGTCTGCTGAGGGGGAAAAGGTTTTGTTGTGCCCTCTTCACGACTGTCTTGGTGTGATCGGACCATGATAGTTCGTTGGTGATGTGGACACCAAGGAACTTGAAACTCTTGACCCGCTCCACTACAGCCCCGCCGATGTTAATGGGGGCCTGTTCTGCCCGCCTTTTCCTGTAGTCCACGACCAGCTCTTTTGACTTGCTCACATTGAGGGAGAGATTGTTGTCCTGGCACCACACTGTCAGTTCTCTGACCTCCTCCCTGTATGCTGCCTCATTGTTGTCGGTGATCAGAACTACCACTGTTGTGTCGTCAGCAAACTTAATGATGGTGTTGGAGTCATGTTTGGCCACACAGTTGTGGGTGAACAGGGAGTAGAGGAGGGGACTAAGTACACAACCCTGAGGGGCCCCTGTGTTGAGGAGCAGCGTGGCAGACGTGTTGTTTCCTACCCTTACCACCTGGGGCGGCCCATCAGGAAGTCCAGGATCCAGTTGCAGAGGGAGGTGCTTAGTCCCAGGGTCCTTAGCTTAGTAATGAGCTTCGTGGGCACTATGGTGTTAAACACTGAGTTGTTCCTTTTGTCCAGGTGGGAAAGGTTAGTGTGGAGTGCGATTGAGATTGCATCATCTGTGGATCTGTTGGGGTGGTTTGTGAATTGGAGTGTGTCAAGGGTATCCTGGAGGATGCTGTTGATGTGAGCCATGACCAGCCTTTCAAAGCACTTCATGGCTACCGACGTGAATGCTACGGTACAGTAATTATTTAGGCAGGTTACCTTCGCTTCCTTGGGCACACGGACAATGGTGGTCTGCTTGAAACATGTAGGTATTACAGACTCGGTCCAGGAGAGGATGCATCTGTCATTGAAGACCCTTTTGCTAGTTGGTCCGCACATGCTTTGAGTGCACGTTTTGGTAATCTGTCTGGGCCCGCGGCTTTGTGAATGTTGACCTGTTCAAAGGTCTTGCTCACATCGGCTATCGAGAGTGTTATCACACAGTCATCCAGACTGTTGGTTCGTCTGAGGGCATAGTAGTATTTCTTATAAGTGTCCGGATTAGTGTACCGCTTCTTGAATGAGGCAGCTCTAGCTTTTAGCACGAGGCAGATGTTGCCTGTAATCCATTGCTTCTGGTTGGGATATGTTCGTACGGTCACTGTGGGGACGATGTTGTCAATTCAATTATTGATGAAACCGAAGACTGAGGTGGTGTACTCCTCAATGACATTGTATGAATCTTGGAAAATATTCTAGTCTGTGCTAGAAAATAGTCCTGTAGCGTATCATCCACTTCATCTGAACACTTCCGTATTGAGCGAGTCACTGGTACTTCCTGCTTTAGTTTTTGCTTGTAAGCAGGAACAAGGAGGATAGAAATACGGTCAGATTTGCCAAAAGGAGAGCGGGGGAGAGCTTGTATGCATCTCTGTGTGTGGAGTATATGTGGTCTATATTAAAGTCCGCCGCCACTAGGAGCGCCGCTTCTGGATGAGCATTTTCTTGTTTGCTTATGACCTTGTAGAGTAGGTTGATTGCAGTCTTAGTGCCAGCATTGGTCTGTGGTGGTAAATAGACGGCTACGAATAATATTGATGAGAACTCTCTTGGTAGATAGTGTGGCCTACAGCTTATCACAAGGTACTCTATCTCAGGTAAGCAATACCTCAAGACTTTTGTGTGCGTGCGTGCGTGCGTGTGTGTGTGTGTTTTTTTAGTAAAACCACAGGTCCAAATCCCTATTTCCATCCATGGCTAATTTAGGTATGGAATGATTTTAGCTAGCTAGCCACCAGAGGACAACAGCACACTGAGATGCAATAATTCAAGTATTTTTCTGTCAATACTGATGTTTGGCTTGTAATGTGACTCGTCTGAAGCCAAATCCAAACTGGCTACCCTTTTTGGTGCGCAAGGACACTTTTTGGTGCACGAGGACCATTCACACTCAGTTTGGCTCAACGCTGATTGGCTATTTATTTATTTTTTTTATGTATCAAAGGAGGCCAAATGCTCGCTGGCTTCCCTTGCATTCAATGTTACGGGTTGCAACAATGTCAATCTCTTTCTGACCAGACAGCATCCATTTGATATGCTACACATACTGAGACAGAGGGGCGCTGTTTAGTTCGCTCAGATGCTTTCTCCGGTATGGTACATTCAACCTTTTGCTAATTGAAGGAAATGTATGAAACACAGAGATAATCTTGGTCCATTTTTTGGGGAAGTCTGGCTTCCCTTGGCATCCATGAATACACTGAGTTTGAATCTGGGCTTGGAAGCTTTATGTATAATTTATGCAGTTTTTTCAGAACATTTTGTTTGCTATCTCCATTGCGTTACAAAAACAATGCCAATTGTCCCATCCTGCTCTGTTGGTAACCTCAATATGCCCTTGCTCCATCCATCCTCTGTCAGTTCAACTGCCTTTGGAAATGTGTGAGCACTGAAATAAATGTATGTATTCCGCTCAGTAAAGCAACCACTTAATATGATCGTTCATTTTTAAAGTTGTGTTCCAACATTGACCGCAAATACTTCCCAAAAAATTGTCAAAAACCTGAGGATTATAGTCTGTTCCAGTCCAGGAGCTCTAGCTAAGCATGATATGCTGTATTGTTTACCTTACCCATCTTCAAGTGAGATTGGAATCTGGGGCAAACCTTGTGCCATAAACACTTCGAAATATTACAGAGGAATGTTATTCTCTGAGGGTTGAAGTGAGAGTTGATCTGTTGTGTCACATGGAGAGGCACTTGAACAGACCTTGTGGGGGTGAGAGCTGAGAGGGCTCCAGTCTGCAGTGAGTAGAGACAAGTGGCTTCACAGAGAGTGGGGAGGGGACAGAACAGAGGCTTTCTAACTTGCTCAGTAGCCGTCTAGTTGTCCCTGGCATTTGCCTGCCCTGAAACCATTCTCCATCACAAGTGCTATTTCAGCGGAAAGTAAAGTGTACATGCAGGCAGGAGGGAATGCAACAGGCAGCCCATTTCAGTTAATTTAATAAACATCCGATGAGAGGGGATGAGCCCTGGATATGAGGTCCTTCTAAACCAATTTGAACTTAAATAAACCTTAGATACAGTGCCTTGCGAAAGTATTCGGCCCCTTTGAACTTTGCGACCTTTTGCCACATTTCAGGCTTCAAACATAAAGATATAAAACTGTATTTTTTTGTGAAGAATCAACAACAAGTGGGACACAATCATGAAGTGGAACGTCATTTATTGGATATTTCAAACTTTTTTAACAAATCAAAAACTGAAAAATTGGGCGTGCAGAATTATTCAGCCCCCTTAAGTTAATACTTTGTAGCGCCACCTTTTGCTGCGATTACAGCTGTAAGTCGCTTGGGGTATGTCTCTATCAGTTTTGCACATCGAGAGACTGACATTTTTTCCCATTCCTCCTTGCAAAACAGCTCGAGCTCAGTGAGGTTGGATGGAGAGCATTTGTGAACAGCAGTTTTCAGTTCTTTCCACAGATTCTCGATTGGATTCAGGTCTGGACTTTGACTTGGCCATTCTAACACCTGGATATGTTTATTTTTGAACCATTCCATTGTAGATTTTGCTTTATGTTTTGCATCATTGTCTTGTTGGAAGACAAATCTCTTTCCCATTCTCAGGTCTTTTGCAGACTCCATCAGGTTTTCTTCCAGAATGGTCCTGTATTTGGCTCCATCCATCTTCCCATCAATTTTAACCATCTTCCCTGTCCCTGCTGAAGAAAAAAAGGCCCAAACCATGATGCTGCCACCACCATGTTTGACAGTGGGGATGGTGTGTTCAGCTGTGTTGCTTTTACGCCAAACATAACGTTTTGCATTGTTGCCAAAAAGTTCAATTTTGGTTTCATCTGACCAGAGCACCTTCTTCCACATGTTTGGTGTGTCTCCCAGGTGGCTTGTGGCAAACTTTAAACGACACTTTTTATGGATATCTGTAAGAAATGGCTTTCTTCTTGCCACTCTTCCATAAAGGCCAGATTTGTGCAATATACGACTGATTGTTGTCCTATGGACAGAGTCTCCCACCTCAGCTGTAGATCTCTGAAGTTCATCCAGAGTGATCATGGGCCTCTTGGCTGCATCTCTGATCAGTCTTCTCCTTGTATGAGCTGAAAGTTTAGAGGGACGGACAGTTCTTGGTAGATTTGCAGTGGTCTGATACTCCTTCCATTTCAATATTATCGCTTGCACAGTGCTCCTTGGGATGTTTAAAGCTTGGGAAATCTTTTTGTATCCAAATCCGGCTTTAAACTTCTTCACAACAGTATCTCGGAACTGCCTGGTGTGTTCCTTGTTCTTCATGATGCTCTCTGCGCTTTTAACGGACCTCTGAGACTATCACAGTGCAGGTGCATTTATACGGAGACTTGATTACACACAGGTGGATTGTATTTATCATCATTAGTCATTTAGGTCAACATTGGATCATTCAGAGATCCTCACTGAACTTCTGGAGAGAGTTTGCTGCACTGAAAGTAAAGGGGCTGAATAATTTTGCACGCCCAATTTTTCAGTTTTTGATTTGTTAAAAAAGTTTGAAATATCCAATAAATGTCGTTCCACTTCATGATTGTGTCCCACTTGTTGTTGATTCTTCACAAAAAAAGACAGTTTTATATCTTTATGTTTGAAGCCTGAAATGTGGCAAAAGGTCGCAAAGTTCAAGGGGGGCCGAATACTTTCGCAAGGCACTGTATAAACCCTAGGCTCTTATCTTTAGTAATATACAGTGGGGCAAAAAAGTATTTAGTCAGCCACCAATTGTGCAACCTCTAATGACTCCCCACCCCGCATGCGGGAGCGTAATCATCGCCTGACACTAATTACCATAACGCAACGGACATAAATATTCCTAGAAAATATTCCTATTCATGAAAATCACAAATGAAATATATTGAGACACAGCTTAGCCTTTTGTAAATCACCCTGTCATCTCAGATTTTCAAAATATGCTTTACAGCCAAAGCTGGACAAGCATTTTTGTAAGTTTATCGATTGCCTAGCATTGCATTTTGTCCAGCTAGCATCAGGTAACTTGGTCACAGAAATCAGAAAAGCAATCAAATTAAATCGTTTACCTTTGATTAGCTTCAGATGTTTTCACTCACGAGACTCCCAGTTAGACAGCAAATGTTCCTTTTTTCTAAAAATATTATTTTTGTAGGCGAAAAAGCTCTGTTTGTTCTTCACGTTTGGCTGAGAAATCGCCCGGAAATTGCAGTCACGAAAACGGCGAAAAAATATTCCAAATTAGCTCCATAATATCGACAGAAACATGGCAAACGTTGTTTAGAATCAATCCTCAAGGTGTTTTTCAAATATCTATTGGATAATATATCCATCGGGACAATTCGTTTTTCAGTAGAACCGATTGGAGTAATGGTTACCTCTGTATTTTACGCGAGAACCTCTCTGGGAGCATCAGGTGACCACTACTGCTATGTAGCCGCTTACGGGTATTCTTCAACATAAATGCGTAAAACTACGTCACAATGCTGTAGACACCTTCGGGAATACGGAGAAAGAGTAATCTGGTTGATAGCCCATTCACTGCTCAATAGGGATGCATGGAACGCAGCGATTTCAAAACAGGCTCAGGCTTTAGCCTGCAAAATCAGTTCTGTTATACTCACAGACAATATTTTTACAATTTTGGAAACTTTAGAGTGTTTTCTATCCTAAACTGTCAATTATATGCATATTCTAGCATCTTGTCCTGACAAAATATCCCGTTTACTACGGGAACGTTATTTTTCCAAAAATGAAAATACTGCCCCCTAGTCACAACAGGATTAAATAAACCTTAGATATAAACCCTAGACTCTTATCTTTAGTAATATACAGTGGGGCAAAAAAGTATTTAGTCAGCCACCAATTTTGCAAGTTCTCCCACTTAAAAAGATGAGAGAGGCCTGTAATTTTCATCATAGGTAGCAAGTCAGAGGTTCTTGCAGAACAAGCCAGAGCCAGCCAAACCACTTTGGACTTGTCTGCCATCTGCTGTCCATATTTTAACCTTTCAATGATTCCCATGTATTTGAATACAGTAACCAACCTGGAGGCTGAGGCCGATGATTCATGTGACCTCAATGAACCAAAATCCTGGTAGATTTACAAGTCAATAATGATACCTTACCAGAGACATTTAATTATCCTTGTTAGCCTATGTAACATAATCCTTCTAAGGATGTTGATCATAATAACATAAACAACATTAACCCTCTATGTCATGAATGCATGGTAAAATCACCTATGGATCAATGAATGCATAAATGTGTAGTGAACTTTATGCCTGGATGTTAGTGTGGATTCTGTACTCTCTGTTCTCTGAGACATTGCATAGCCCATCAATAATTGAATTGAATACAAAGCTTAATTGTAATTGGTTTATTTCAAGCATTTTGTATAATGTAGCTCATGATTAAAATAATTGAATGCTTAATGTTTTAGTTGAATTAAACCTATTCAAGCCTATTCACTTATCCCTCACTTCAAATTATGTGTCTAGTAAACATTTGGAAAACAAATGGACTTCTACATTTACGACAAGCAAACAGTTGATGATGCTTGTTGTAAATATAACCAATATTTGACCCTGCTGGTCATCTATGAACGTTTGAACATCTTGAAAAACCTATCCACCTGGAAAAGCCAGAAGAGGACCAGCCACCCCTCAGAGCCTCGTTCCTCTCTAGGTTTCTTCCCAGGTTCCTGCCTTTCTAGGGAGTTTTTCTTAGCCACTGTGCTTCTACATCTGTATTGCTTGCTGTTAGGGGTTTTAGGACATTCTAAATATATTTTATTGAATAGAGATACTTTGTAATAATCTAGATCTGTGGATTTTGGTATGTAGGCCTACTGTCTACTGTCTGAGACTTTTTCCAAAAGAATCAGACCCATATTTTGTCTCTTGATTCAGACAAAGGTTATAGTGTTGACAACATTTTTAGAACAACATATATTTGTTAAAGTACAGTATATTTATTGCAATGTTCTATACAATGTGATCTACTTAGTGACCCCAAAATTCACTGAGGGGCCAGTGATAGCCAACTGATATCCCCAGTTATACATTAAGAACTTAATATTAAGTTCTCTTGGTAACAAGAAACTCTGATCTTGTCAATAAGATACTCTATGCGAAAAACTGTCTAAATGTTTTTTTTTCTGCAAGTAAACAAATGATTGTCCTTCAAGTGAATGAAGAGAAGGTTCTGCCCACTGCACATTGACAAAAAAAATGTATAGGACATTTTGCTGCAAACTAAATAGTATTTCACAAAATGTTGCCAAAAGCTTGCAAACATTTCCAGGCCATTTCCATGCCATTTCCACCCACTGGGGAACCAGGCCCAACCAATCAGAATGAGTTTTTCCCCAGAAATTGGCTATATTACAGACAGAAATACTCCTCAGCACCCCCCTTCCCCCTCTTCAGACGATCCCGCAGGTGAAGAAGTCGGATGTGTAGGTCCTGGACTGGCGTGGTTACACGTGGTCTGCGTTTGTGAGGCCAGTTGGACACACTGTCATATTCTCTAAAACAACATGGCAGAGAATGCTTATGGTAAAGAAATTAACATTAAGTTCTCTGGGAACAGATCTGGTGGACATTCCTGTAGTCAGCACATCAATTGTATGCCCTCTTAAAACTTGAGACATCTGTGGCATTGTGTTGTGTGACAAAACTGCACATTTTAGAGAGGCCTTTTATTGTCCCGGGCACAAGGTGCACCTGTGTAGTGATCATGCTGGTTAATCTGCTTCTTGATATGTCACACCTGCCAGGTGGAGGATTATTTTGGCGAAGGAGTAATGCTCTCTAAAATAGATGTAAATACATTTGTGCACAACATTTGAGAGCAATACGTTTTTTTGTGTGTATGGAACATTTCTGGGATCTTTGTTCAACTCATGAAACATGGGACCAACACTTTACATGTTGCGTTTATATTTTTGTTCAGTGTAAATGTCAACGTTTGGCTGTCTAGCTAGCTAGCTAACTGTCAGTGTCTGTAATGGTAGCTAACTAAAGTTATCTGGCTAGCTACCTTAGCTAGTCTGACACTTCTTCTGGACTGTCTCAGACACTGTTTCACTTGTTAGCTATGCTAGCTATGTTAGTTGGCTAGCTACGTTATCATAGGTTAGCTAAATGAGCTGGCTAGCTAGAATTTACTTATTCTTGTCATACCCTGACCATAGTTTGTATGTTTCCTGTCTTTGTGTTTGTTGCACCAGATAGGGCTGTTTCGGTTTTTCCACGTTTATTGTTTTGTATTATGTTCATGTTGAGTTTTTCTATTAAAAAACATTAACTATAACCACGCTGCATTTTGGTCCGCCTCTCCTTCCCAGGAGGAAAACCGTTACAATTCTCCATCTGAGTTCATTTAAGCAAGCTATTTGGCAGTCCTATCTCATGCTTGCATGGTGATTGAGTTCGCTAGCGTTACTGTACTGGTTTTAAAGGCAAGGCGGTTAACCCCCAACAACTGCTCCCCCGGGTGCCGTGGATATCGTTTAAGGCCCCCCCCCCCCCCGCAACTCTCTGATTCAGAGGGGTTCGGTTTAATGTATTCAGTTGTGCAACTGATTGTTTTCCCTTTAACACTCCCTTTTGCAGTGGAAGAGATAGACCAGGAAACGCTCTTGCTTTTGGCCGACTTGACTATAGCCAGTGATCTAAATCAAATGGTATTGGTCACATACACATGGTTAGCAGATGTTAATGCAAGTGTAGCGAAATGCTTGTGCTTCTAGTTCCGACAATGCCGTAATGTCACGTTTACTATCTTCAAACTCCCTGTCATAAATGAGCCAAGGTGCAGCGTCATGTAATTCCACATTTTTTTAACCATAGTGAAACCTTCACAAAAAAATAGGAAACCAGAAAACGAACGAGACGCAACTGTGGCGCACACAAACAGAAAATAAATAATTACCCACAACATTAGGTGGGAAAAAGGCTGCCTAAGTATGATTCCCAATCAGGGACAATGGTAGACAGCTGCCTCTGATTGGGAACCTGTAACGACTGTCTTGGGAAAAAGGTGAGGACCAAAGCGCAGCGTGGTAAGTGTTCATCTTATTTAATGAAAAAACTGACCACTGAATAACAAACAACAAAGAAACAACCAAAACAGTTCTGTCTGGTGCAGACACACAAAGACTGAAAATAACCACCCACAAAACACAATGGAAAACAGGCTTAAATATGGTTCTCAATCAGGGACAACGATTGACAGCTGCCTCTGATTGAGAACCATACCAGGCCAAACACAGAAATAGAAAATCATAGACAAACTAACATAGACAACCCACCCAACTCACGCCCTGACCATACTAAAACAATTGACAAAACAAAGGAACTAAGGTCAGAACGTGACAGAACCACACTTAGGCCAAAACCAAAGAAATAGAAGCATAGAACGCCCACCCAAATCACACCCTGACCTAAACAAATAGAGAAATAAAACGTCTCTCTAAGTAATATCTAACAAGTAATCCAACAAATTCACAACAACAATACACACAAATCTAAAGGGATGAATAAGAATATGTACATATAAATATATGGATGAGCGATGGCCGTGCGGCATAAGCAAGATGCAGTAGATGGTATAGAATACAGTATATACATATGAGATGAGTAATGTGGGATATGTAATCATTATTAAAGTGATGTTATTTAAAGTGACTAGTGATACCTTTATTTTAAAGTGGCTAGAGATTTGAGTCTGTATGTTGGCAGCAGCCTCTCTATGTTAATGCTGGCTGTTTAACATTCTGATGGCCTTGAGATATAAGCTGTTTTTCAGTCTCTCGGTCACAGCTTTGATGTACCTGTACTGACCTCGCCTTCTGCATGATAACGTGGTGAACAGGCAGTGGCTCGGGTGGTTGTTGTCCTTGAATATCTTTTTGGCCTTCCTGTGACATCGGGTGCTCTAGGTGTCCTGGAGGGCAGGTAGTTTGCCACAAGTGATGCGTTGTGCAGACGCACTACTCTCTGGTTGAGGGTGGTGCAGTTGCCGTACCAGGCGGTGATATAGCCAAACAGGATGCTCTCAATTGTGCGTCTGTAAAAGTGTGTGAGTGTTTTAGGTGACAAGCCAAATTTCTTCAGCCTACTGATGTTGAAGAGGCGCTGTTGCACCTTTTTCACCACATTGTCTTTGTGGGTGGACCATTTCAGTTTGTCCGAGTTGTGTACGCCGAGGAACTTAAAACTTTCCATCTTCTCCACTACTGTCCCGTCGATGCGGATGGGGGGGTTCTCCTTCTGCTGTTTCTTGAAGTCCATGATCATCTACTTTGTTTTGTTGACGTTGAGTGAGAGGTTATTTTCCTGATACCACACTCCGAGGGCCCTCACCTCCTCCCTGTAGGCCGTCTCGTCGTTGTTGGTAATCAAGCCTACCCACGGTATTATCGTCTGCAAACTTGATGATTGAGTTGGAAGCATGCATGGCCACGCAGTCATGGGTGAACAGGGAGTACAGGAGAGGGCTGAGAACGCACCCTTGTGGGGATCAGCGGGGTGGAGATGTTGTTTCCTACCTTCACCACCTTGGGGCGGCCCATCAGAAAGTCCAGAACCCAGTTGCACAGGGCGGGTCGAGACCCAGTGTCTCGGGCTGAATGACGAGTTTGGAGGATACTATGGTGTTAAAAGCTGAGCTTTAGTCAATGAATAGCATTCTTACATAAGTATTCCTCTTGACCAGATGGGATAGGGCAATGTGCAGTGTGATGGCGATTGCATCGTCAGTGGACCTATTGGGGCGGTAAGAAAATTGGAGTGGGTCTAGGGTATCAGGTAGGGTGGAGGTGATATGATCCTTGACTAGTTTCTCAAAGCACTTCATGATGACAGAAGTGAGTTCAACAGGGCGATAGTCATTTAGTTCAGTTACCTTAGCTTTCTTGGGAACAGGAACAATGGTGGCCATCTTGAAGCATGTGGGGACAGCAGACTAGGATAGGGATTGATTGAATATGTCCGTAAACACACCAGCCAGCTGGTCTGCGCATGGTCTGAGGACGTGGCTAGGGATGCCGTCTGGGCTGGTAGCCTTGCGAAGGTTAACACGTTTAAATGTTTTACTTACGTTGGCCACGGAGAAGGAGAGCCCATAGGCTTTGGTAGCCGGCCGTGTTAGTGTCACTGTATGGTCCTCAAAGCGAGCAAAGAAGTTATTTAATTTGTCTGGAAGCAAGACGTTGCTGTCCGCGACGGAGCTGGTTTTCTTTTTGTAATCCGTGATTGACTGCCACGTACGTCTCGCGTTTGAGCCGTTGAATCACGACTCTACTTTGTCTCTATACTGATGCTTTGCCTTATAGATTACCTTGCGGAAGGAATAGCTGCACTGTTTGTATTCGGTCATGTTTCCAGTCATCTTGCCATGATTAACAGCGGTGGTTCACGCTTTCAGTTTTGCGCAAATGCTGCCATCAATCCACGGTTTCTGGTTAGGAAAGGTTTTAATAGTCACAGTGGGTAAGACATCTCTAATCCACTTGCTAATAAACTCGCTCACAGAGTCAGCTTATACATCAATGTTATTGTTTGAGGCTTTCCGGAGCATATTCCAGTCCACGTGATCGAAGCAATCTTGAAATGTGGAATCCGATTGGTCAGACCAGCATTGGATAGACCTGAGCACGGGAGTTTCCTGTTTTAGGTTCTGTCTATAGGCTGGGAGCAACAAAATGGAGTCAAGGTCAGATTTTCTGAAGGCAGGGCGGGGGAGGGCTTTGTATGCATCACGGAAGTTTGAGTAGCAATGATCCAGAATGCTACCAGCTCGTGTCGCATTCGATATGCTGATAGAATTTAGGAAGTCTTATTCACAGATTAGCATTGTTAAAATACCAAGCTACAATAAATGCAGCCTCAGGATGTATGGTTTCCCGTTTACATAGAGTCCAGTGAAGTTCTTTCAGGGCCAATGAGGTATCTGCTTGGGGGGATATAAACGGCTGTGACTATTTGAAGAGAATTCTCTTGGAAGAAAATGTGGTCAGCATTTGATTGTAAGGAATTCTAGGTCAGGTGAACAATATGACTTGAGTTCCTGTGTGTTGTTGTGATTACACCATGAGTCGTTAATCATAAGGCATACACCCCCGTCCTTCTTCTTACCAGAGAGATGTTTGTCTTTCTTGGCGCGATGCATGAAGAAACCGGGTGGCTGTACCAACTCTGACAACATATGCCGATTGAGCCATGTTTCCGTGAAAACAGAGAATGTTACAATCTCTGATGTCTCTCTGGAAGACAACTCGTGTCCTAATTTAGCGATTGGACATTGGAGAGTAATATGCTCGGAAGAGGTGGACAGCGTCCTCGCCTTCTGAGTCTGACCATTAGGCCGCTCCGTCTGCCTCTCTTGCGGCAACCTTGTTGTTTTGGGTCGGACTCTGGGATAAGATCTCATGTCCAGGCTGGAGGTCTGAACAAAGGATCCGCTTCGGGAAAGACGTATTCCTGGTCGTAATGTTGGTAAGTTGACATTGCTTTTATATCCAATAGTTCTTCCCAGCTGTATGTAATAACACTTGAGATTTTCTGGGCTAACAATGTAAGAAATAATACATAAAAAAACTAATAACTGCAAAGTTTCCTAAGGACCTGAAGCAAGGCAACCATCTCTGTCGGCGCCATCTTGCTTTATAGGGAGGAGGTCAGAGACCTTGCAGTGTGGTGCCAGGAAAACAACCTCTGCCTCAATGTGAACAATACAAAGGAGCTGATCATGGACTACGGGAAAAGGTGGGCCGAACAGGCCCTCATTAACATCGATGGGCCTGTAGTGGAGCTGGTTGAGAGTTTCAAGTTCCTTGGTGTCCACATCAATAATGAACTATCAGGGTCCAAACACACCAAGACAGTCGTGATAAGGGCACGACAACACCTTTTCCACCTCAGGAAACTGAAAAGATTTGGCATGTTTCCCCGGATCCTCAAAGGTATACAGCTGCACCATCGAGAGCATCTTGACTGGTTGTATCACGGCCTTGTATGGCAACTGCTCAGCATCTGACGCTACAAGGTGCTAAAGAGGGTAGTGTGTACGGCCCAAGACATCACTGGGGACAAGCTTCCTGCCATCCAGGACCTATATACTCGGCTGTGTCAGAGCAAAGCCCCAAAAATGGTCAAAGACTACATATTTCCTATGTATAGTCACTTCACCCCTATCTACATGTGAAAATGACCTCGACTAATCTGTATCCCCACACTTTGACTCGGAACCGGGACAACCTATATAAAGCCTCTATCACAACTCAGGATATGACCCAGATGCCGACACAGGAGGCAGATAATACAGTTCTCAGATCGTTTATTATCAACACGGGGCAGGCAAAGGGCAGTAGATATAGGGCTATGGGACATAGGTTTAATCCTAGACACATGAAAAGTGGAATGTAGAAGACGAACAGCAGAGGGGCTAATAATCTTGGAGATTGGGAAAGGACACCTAAAAGTGGGGGACAGGTTGAGGAACTCTACCTGGAGGGGAAGATCCTGAGTGGACAGCCATACCCTCTGCCCGAGACGATAACGGGGAGCCGGGGTCTGGTGGCCTGTCGTCGATACCTGGAGGTGGTCTAGAGAAGAGCCGACCGGGCTCTCTTCCTGGTACGGCGACAGCGGCGGACGAACATTTTGACTGAGGGTATGCTGACCTCTTCCTCTTGCTCCGGGAAGAGAGCGGGTTGATATCACAGGGAGCATTCAAAAGGCGAGAGATCACTGGCTGAGTAAGGGAGGGTGTTACAGACATACTCTACCCACACGAGCTGCTGACTACAGATGGTGGGATTGGCAGAGACCAGGCAGCAAAGAGTCATCTCCAGGTCCTGATTGGCTAGCTTCAACTGGCCGTTTGACCGGAGGTGGAACCCGTATGAGAGGCTGGCAAATGACACAATGAGCGTGTAGAACGCCTTCCAGAACTGAGACCATATTTATTTTACCTTTATTTAACTAGGCAAGTCAGTTAAGAACAAATTCTTATTTTCAATGACGGCCTAGGAACAGTGGGTTAACTGCCTGTTCAGGGGCAGAACGACAGATTTGTACCTTGTCAGCTCGGGGGTTTGAACTTGCAACCTTCCAGTTACTAGTCCAACGCTCTAATCACTAGGCTACCATATCCACCGGAAGTCTATGGATCTGGAAGACATGCTGCATGGCTTCGGAAAAACGGTCAACCACAGTAAGGATAACCATGTAGCCATCAGACAGGCGGAGTCCAGTGACGAAGTCCAGAGATATATGTGACCAAGGACGGTGAGGGACAGGAAGTGGTTGAAGGAGGCCAGGCGGAGCTTGCCGAGGAGTCTTATTCTGGGCACACATGTTGCAGGCGGCAATGAATATGGAGATGTCAGGAACCATGGTGGGCCACCAAAAGCGTTGTCGTACAAAGGCCCGGGTCTGATGGGAGCCAGGATGGCAGCCCAGTCGAGAGGAAAGAGCCCATTAGGATGGTGGCGGAGGTAAATTGGGGCCCAAGAACTTATAGTCTGCAGCTAGAGACCACATCATCGGGACCTTGGGAGAGGTGAGCGCTGACAGGGTGGAGGCCTGAGTGCTGTCGGCCCGGATGAACTAGCAGTAGAAATTGGCGAAACTCAGGAAGCATGGCAGCTTCACTCTGAAGGTGGGTTGCGGCCAATCCACCACCGCTCTCACCTTTTCAAGATCCAACTGTATGTTGCCTGCAGCTTTGATGTACCCAAGGAAGGAGATGGTGGAGCGATGGAATTCACATTTTTCCGCTTTGACGAACACCTGGTTATCCAGAAGAAACTGGAGGACTTGTCTGACATGGAGGACATGTTTTTGAGCCTAGTGGGAAAACACAAGGATGTCATCAAGTTAGACGAATATGAACGGGTTCAACGTCCCGGAGAACATCATTTACCAGAGCCTGGAACAATCCTAATGGCATCACAAGGTATTCGTTGTGCCTGATAGCTGTGTTAAAGGCGGTCTTCCACTCATCCCCTTCCCATATCCATACCAGATGTTAGGCGTTCAGGAGGTCCAACTTGGAGAACCCTGGAGAGCCGAGGCGATGAATGGAAGCGGGTAACGTTTTTTAACCGTGATGTCATTAAGGCCCTGGTAGTCGATACACGGACACAGGGTTTTGTCCTTATTCTCCACAAAGAAGAGCCTTGCGCCGGTGGGGGAGGGAGAAGGACGGATACCCCCTGCAGCCAGGGAGTCCTCAATATACTTCTCCATCTCCTTGGTCTCCGGCCCTGACAGGGATTAAAGCCAGCCCCGAGGCAGTGTAGTGCCCAGAAGAAGGTTGATGGCGCAGGCATAGGGTCAGTGCGGAGGAAGTGAGGTGGCACGGGCCTAGCTGACAACCTCCCGGAGGTCCTGGTATTCCCCTGCGGGAATGGTGGAGAGGTCCGTGGCTTTTCCCAAGTCCACAGGAAGACGTCCCGGGGCAGGCAGTGCTGACTTCAGGCAATGCGCATGGCAAAACTGGCTCCAACCCAGGATAGAACCAGTAGCTCAGTCGATCAGCGGATTGTGCCTCTGGAGCCAGGAAAACCCCAAACCAAGGGTGCATGAGGGGGTTCGATTGGCACGAACTGCATAGACTTGCTGTGATTACCTGACACTCTCAGGTTAATGTGACACGTAGTGTGGGTGACTCTGCCAATAGAGTGCCCATCCAAAGCTCTGACATCCATGGGAATGGAGAGGGGTTGTGTGGGGATTCCCAGCTCTGACACCACTGACACCTGACACCACCACGAACTCCTCCAGTCTGTGGCAAATGGTGGATTGTTGCTCTCACACCGCTGTAGCCCAGGCTAGAGCCCTCCCGGACATCAGCGTTATCACATACACTGTCCTCGAGCAACCTGAGGAAAATGAAGATGGCTGCAGCTCAAAGATGAAGGAACACTGGGAGAGAAACTCCTGGCAGGATCCGGGGATCTCCAGCGTAGCGCTCTGGAGGAGGTAAGCAGGGATCTCTAGCGTAGCGCTCCGGAGAAGGTAAGCAGTGTTCTTGGGAAGCCGGGGTAGATTGGGGAGAAACGCAGCTAGTAGCAGGGTAATTGACAGTCTGGGGGGTTACAGTAGTGGCGGGCTGCCTCACAGACAATCTGTGAAATTGCTCCAGCAATGTGTTGAAACCACAGTTCTGGCATTCCTGACACAGGAGGCAGATAGTACAGTTCTCAGATCATTTATAATAAGCATGGGGCAGGCAAAGGGCAAGTCGAGGACAGGTAAATGTTTGTGATCAGGTTAGAATCAGGCAGGTACAGGACGGTAGGCAGGATCGGGGTCAGGGCAGGCAGAATGGTCAGAACTGAGAAAAAGAAGGAAACAGATATTTGAGAAACAGGAAGATGGGAAAGGACGCTGGTAAGACCTGACAATACGAACTGGCAACAGACAAACAGAGAATATAGGTATAAATACACAGGGAGTAATGGGGCAGATGGTCGACACCTGGAGGGGGGTGGAGACAAGCACAAAGACAGGTGAAACAGATTATTGTTATTTTATTGTGTTACTTTTTTATTTTCTACTTTAGTTTATTTGATAATTATTTTATTAACTATTTCTTGAACTGCGTTACTTGTTAAGGGCTTGTAAGTAAGCCTTTCACTGTAAGGTGAAATACCTGTTGTATTCGGCGCATGTGACAAATTAAGTTTGGTTTGAAGTTAAAGAAGATTAAAAAACATGATCTGGCGCACACCAAGAAAAATGTGTTGATGTGGAGGTGCTGACTAACGGAGAATAAACTATAAACTATCAAAATAAAGTTGCACACTCCGTGTATAAACTCCCGGCAATTTAATGGGTATTTACCAATGTTTCGGCATCACTGTGCCTTCTTCAGGGTAATGTCATGAGTACTTGAACCAGGTTATGTAGACAATAGTGAGGGGTGTGTCATAATGATTAAGTTAATTAAAATGAAATAGTGAAAATGTTTTAAAAAACTATAGTTTATGGCATATAAAATATATTAGGCTATTGTTATCATATAGAAACATAATTGAATATTGTACATCATATTAGCATCAACATACATTAGTGTTTAATTCAATTTCACATGATTGTTTCGTATTTAATTTCATATTTGTTACATGTAAAATTTTTGTTCAACGTTAATGTATAATGAGCATCACCAACAGGGGGAACATATTTGGTGTAAGTTAATAAACTGTAGAAAGAATATATCAATTTATAAGACTTAAAAAAAGACTCATAAAATAAAGATTTGTTCATGAGAATGGCCTGAGATCAAAATCAATATTCAGACCACTAGAGGTCAATGTTTTTAGATAGGATATCCAGTAAGCCTCCCTTTGTAGTAGTAGGATCTCGATGTTACCTCCTCTCCTTGGTAGAGCAACATGTTCAATGCCTGTGTATTTGAGGGAGGAGATTGAATGTTTAGCTTCAACAAACTGAGCTGCTACTGGATAGTCAATGTTCTTACACCTGATTGAGCTGCGGTGTTCAGCTATGCATTGTTTTAATTGTCTTTTTGTTTGTCCTACGTAGGCTTTTCCACATGACAGGTGATGAGACAGATTACTCCCTTGGTCTTGCATGAGGTGATACCCCTAACAGGGATCTTTCGACCTGTATGTGGGTGTTTGAAGAAAGATGTTTTTATAGTGCTATTGCACTGTGCGCATGAGCCACATTTGTAGTTTCCATTTGGGATAGGAGTCAAGAGTGTCTGAGTGTGCTCAGGGGGCATGTCAGAGCTCACCAAGCCATCTCCAATATTGCGACCACGCTTATAGACCACCAGTGGGTGTTCCTTGAAGAGGTGTGTTTTTTGTCTGATTGCAGAATATGCCAGTGCTTTTTCAGGATTGCTTTCATTTTCTCTGAACCCTTGGTGTACTTAGTGCAAAAGACGGTTGCGTTGTTTTTCTTCTTTGAGTTTTTATTAATTCCTTTCTTGGTTTTTGAGATATTTTCATCATTGCAGCATCAATAGTTTTGTCCTTGTAGCCTCTCATTTTGAATTTATCTGTCATTTTATCTGTCAAAATCTGTCTGGTGGCCACAGATTTGTTAAACCCTGCACAACTGGCTATATGGTAGACCATTCTTGAGGGGAAAGGGATGCATACTATCCGCACATAGCAAGGTATTGCAATCTGTGGGCTTTGTGTATAAATCTGTGCGTAATGCATCATTCTCTTTGATAATCCATAAATCCATGTAGTTTATTTTTCTCTCATCAGTCTGCATGATGAATTTGAGGTATTCAGAGCTCTCTTTTAGTAGAGTTTGGAATTCATTTAGTTCCTGCTGACTTCCTTCCCAGAGCACAAAGTCATCATCTATGTATCTCTTCCATAGGAGTATTTTAGAAAGTAAGGGGTGTGTTTGTTTTATAAAGGAGTGCTTCTTCAAATTGTCCCACACACAGGTTCACATAGCTGGGGGGAAAAGGGGAGCCCATGGCTACACCCCGAATTTGAAGGAAAAAGTCTGACTCAATGACAAAGTAGTTATTGGATAATACCAGTTCAGTAAATTGTAAGCCCACAATTGTCCCACATACAGGTTTGCATAGTTGGGGGGAAAAGGGGAGCCCATGGCTACACCCCGAATTTGAAGGAAAAAGTCTGACTCAGTGACAAAGTAGTTATTGGATAATACCAGTTCAGTAAATTGTAAGCCCACAATTGTCCCACATACAGGTTTGCATAGTTGGGGGGAAAAGGGGAGCCCATGGCTACACCCCGAATTTGAAGGAAAAAGTCTGACTCAATGACAAAGTAATTATTGGATAATACCAGTTCAGTAAGTTGTAAGCCCACAAGTTGTAAGCCCACAATCAATGACTAGTATCTTTGACATAAAATGGGAGTTCTCAACCATCGGTTTAATGTGGTAATCCACAAATGTTGAAATGTTGGATGTCACAGAGTCGATTGCTGCTACAATGGGTCTACCTGGAGGAGGAGACACTTGTTTGTGTAATCTAAATTACACAAACAAGTGTCTCCTCCTCCAGGTAGACCCATTGTCGCTAACGATGTTTTCACCCCGAGAGTAACGGGCAGGTGGAGAGAGTAAACCAGGATGTGGGTAGGTTTCTGAGGACTTATTGCCAGGACCGGCCGAGGGAGTGGGCGGCGTTCGTGCCCTGGGCAGAGATGGCCCAGATCTCGCTCCGCCACTCCTCCACTAACCTCACCCCAGCCACTCCTCCACTAACCTCACCCCAGTACGCACTGGAAGGGGGATTCAGCCGGATCGGTGGACGACTGGTTCCTGTGCGCGGAGGAGACATGGGAGACATGCCGCTCATGTTCACCTTCAGCGAGCCGTGCTGCGCCAGAAAGCCACGACTTCCACCGAAGTCGGTTCCTCTCCTTGTTCAGGTGGCGTTACAGGTCAGCGTTACAGGTCTTCTAGCCATCGTCGATCCACTTTTCATTTTCCATTTGCTTTGTCTTGTTTTCCTACACACCTGGTTTCATTTCCCTCATTAACTGTTGGGTATTTAACCCTCTGTTCCCCCCCCATGTCTTTGTGTGGAATTGTTTGTTGTAAGTGCTTGTGCACATGTTTACTGGTGCGCGTCGGGTTTTGTACCCATGTTTGTTATTTCTTTATGCGGTTGGTTTTTGCAATTAAACTGCTCCGGCTATTACCTAGTTCTGCTCTCCTGCGTCTGACTTCCCTGCCACCAGTTACGCACCCCTTACAGACACAAAATAATCAAACCATGAAGAAATTGCCTGTAGACATTTATACAATTGTACCTGCATTTCATGTTTCCATCAGCCCAGTCGTGACTTTTTTCATGTGTCAGGTAATTCATCTGCATGAAATGGTTGGCTGGAAACATGGTTAGAGTTGTGTAAATGAACCTATGAGCCCCAGCCCCAAATGAATGGAAGATGTTGGCATCAAACAGGGATTGGTTTTGATTGATGTAAATGGCTATAAAATATACAAAATACATTGTGTGATGGAACTGTCAGTGTTCCTCCACACGTTGCACAAGTCCTCATATTGAAAAATCAAAAGATTTCTCCAATAGCTTGGGACCAACATGGTTGAGTACATACACCAGGTCGAGGTGATCAGACCCCACCCATTTATGTTGGCTCTTGGGGACTGCTCTCAGGTGTTTACAGTCATTAGTGGACCGGCATTGGAGCAAGGTACACGGCTTGGGTTACTGGATGTGTGCTAATACCACAGATTAAGTGTCACACGCACGCATCCTTTGTTTCTTTTTCCGCATCAATCTGAGTGTGCACACCAATTTCAAATAATACTTTAGTCTGATGTTTGGACTGTTCGGTTCATTAAATAATATATAAATAAATGATATCATATGAAATCGTATCTTGTGAAAAATAAATATTGAGACTATGGCTTTGTTTCAATGTGCTATTTCAAAATATACAGTACCAGTCAAAAGTTTGGACACAACTACTCATTCAAGGGGTTTTCTTTATTTTTATGAAATAACACATATGGAATCATGTAGTAACCAAAAACGTGTTAAACAAATCAAACTGCATTTTATATATTAAATTCTTCAAAATAGCCACCCTTTACCTTGATAACAGCTTTGCACACTTTTGGCATTCTCTCAACAAGCTTCCTGAGGAATGCTTTTCCATCAGTCTTGAAGGAGTTCCGACATATGCTGAGCACTTGTTAGCTGCTTTTCCATCACTCTGCGGTCCAACTCATCCCAAACCATCTCAATTGGGTTGAGGTCTGGTGATTGTGGAGGCCAAGTCATCTGATGCAGCACTCCATCACACTTTTTCTTGGTCAAATAGCCCTTACACAGCCTGAAGGTGTGTTTTGGGTCGTTTTCCTGTTGAAAAACAAATTATAGTCCCACTAAGCGAAAACCAGATGGGATGACATATCACTGCAGAATGCTGTGGTAGCCATGCTGTTTAAGTGTGCCTTGAATTCTAAATAAATCACTGACAGTGTCACCAGTAAAGCACCCCCACACCATCACTCCTCCTCCTCCATGCTTCATGGTGGGAACCACACATGCAGAGATCACGTGTCTCACAAAGACACGGCGGTTGGAACCAAAAATCTCAAATTTGCACTCATCAGACCAAAGGACAGATTTCCACCGGTCTAATGTCCATTGCTTGTGTTTATTGGCCAATCAAGTCACTTCTCATTATCGCTGTCCTTAAGTAGTGGTTTCTTTGCAGCAAATTGACCATGAAGGCCTGATTCAGACAGTCTCCTCTGAACAGTTGATGTTGAGATGTGTCTGTTACTTGAACTCTGTGAAGCATTTATTTGGGCTCCAATTTCTGAGGCTGACTCTAATGAACTTAAACTCTGCAGCAGAGGTGACTTTGGGTCTTCCTTTCCTGTGGTGGTCCTAATGAGAGCCAGTTTCATCATAGCGCTTGATGGTTTTTGAAGTTCTTGAAATTTCCCAGATTGACTGACCTTCATGTCTTAAAGTGATGATGGACTGTCGTTTCTCTTTGCTTATTATATATGCATAGTCACTTTAACTATACATTCATGTACAAATTGGCCCGACCAACCAGTGCCCCCTCACATTGGCTAACCGGGCCATCTGCATTGTGTCCTTCCACCCACTACCCACCACCTGCCAACCCCTCTTACACTACTGCTACTCTCTGTTTATCATATATGCATAGTACCTTTAACCATATGTACATACTACCTCAATCAGCCTGACTAACCGGTGTCTGTATATAGCCTCGCTACTGTTATAGCCTCGCTACTGTCTTTTTCACTGTTGTTTTTCTTTCTTTACTCACCTATTGTTCACCCAATACCTTTTTTGCACTGTTGGTTAGAACCTGTAAGTAAGCATTTCACTGAATACCTGTTGTATTCGGGGCACGTGACAAATACACTTTGATTTGAGCTGCTCTTGCCATAATATGAACTTGATATTTTACCAAATAGGGCTATCTTCTGTATACCACCCCTACCTTGTCACAACACAACTGATTGGCTCAAACACATTAAGAAGGAAAGAAATTCCACAAATTAACAAGGCACACCTGTTAATTGAAATGCATTCCAGGTGACTACCTTATGAAGCTGGTTGACAGAATGCCAAGAGTGTTGTTAAGGTTTTCTTCCGTCGAAGGAGAGGAGGACCAAAACGCAGCGTGGTTATCTCGATACATCTTTAATAAAGATAATAACAAACAATACTAAACGTAACGTGAAAAAACAATACAGCCCTATTTTTTTTGTAGAAAAAATAATTTATTACATTCAATACCATTCATTCTTTACAACTCATAATTCTCATTCATACTTCAATAATGGTATTTTAATTTAACTAAACAAAAAATACCAAACAAATCCTCAGGGGAGCATCTTCCCTCCCCGTCATCCTACAAACTACCTTTCCCTATCTCCCCGTCCCTAATCTATCCCCTTACAAATCTAAATGACACCCAGCCCTAAACCCACCTTCCACCTCTCCCGGGCAGCATGCTGCCCCCACTTCCTCTCCTCCCTCTTCACCCCCCCCCCTCAAATCTCCTTCCACCCTCCTCACTATCCCTTCCACCCCCCAATCTCTCCCTGTCTTCACCATGTTCTGCCTGGCTTCCCACAGCCCCCGTTTAAAGAGACTCATGAGAAGCCAGAGCAGAAACCTGCCCCTATCTGTCCCTCTCGCTCTCCCTACACCGCTCTCTAACCTGGCCCACGTCAATACAAAATCCCCCCTTACCAAACCTAACAACACCCGTGCCCTAGCCCATACTACTCCGGCAAAGGCACAGTCCCAAAAATACATGGCGCACAGTCTCCTCCCTGCCACAAGAGGATCTTGGACAGGTGGGGGATTGCACCAAACTATACCGGTACATGATGGAACGTACCGGCAAGCACTTATGGAGGATTCAGGTCCTTTAGCCTGTTGTCCAGACCCCGCGCCTGCACTCCCTCCCAGACCACTTCCGAGATGCCCACTACAGGCGCCGGACTCCCTGCCTTTCTGACCTCCTCGTACAGGTGCCTGTGATCTAAACCTACTCGGGCAACTTCAACCTCAGGGTGCGCACGCAGCCACTTGGCCGCATGACCAAAGTGCCACGGCAGCTGTTCCGCCCGAGGACCCGTGTTAGACCGGTGTATCACTGGATGAGCAAGCTCCGTTAACAAGAAAGAAACAAAAATTGCGTCCAGCTTGAGGGGGAAATGTGGTACCCCCCTACCTCCCTCCCCGATGGGACAGAGCATGCGTGCCCTGGCGACCCACTCGCACCTGCCACTCCACATGAACTGAAACACAAGCCTCACTAGAGGCCTCCTCAGACAAGCCGGCAATGGGTAGATGTATGCCAAATACAAAAGAGACGGCAACATATCCACCTTTAGGACCAGGACTTTGCCCATAAAAGACAAATACCTAGCCTTCCACATTGCTAGCTTCCTCTGTACCACTGCGATACGCATGTTCCAGTTTAGCGTCGCTGAGCCGGAGGTCTCAGAATGGACCCTGAGAATCCTCAGGGCCCCCTCACAGAGAGATAACCCCCCGGGCACATCCATTCTACCGCGCCATCTTCCGAAAAACTTGACGGAAGACTTTGCATGGTTCAGAACTGCTCCCGACGCTCGGGTGAAATCCCCAAAGATGGCAAGGGACCTTGTCAGGCATGAGTCCTTGCACAGCCGCAAGGAAGTGTCGTCGGCGTACTGCGTCATCTTAACACGCAGCCCACCACTTCCAGGGATCAACAAGCCTTCCACCCCTGTGTCTGCCCTAATGGCAGCCCCCAGAGGCTCCATGTACAGAACGAAGAGGAGAGCCGAGAGTGGGCACCCCTGCCTGACCCCAGACGAGAGGTCAAAAACGTCACCCAAGTGACTATTTACACTAACTCGGCACCCCGCTCCGACATATAATGTACGAATCCATCCTATGAACTTCTCCCCAAATCCTAATCGACCTAACAATCTGAATAAAAAGGATCTATTCACGCGATCAAAGGCTTTCGCCTGATCTAGCGCTGCTACCATTAAAGGCAGTCCTCTATCTTCAACCCAAGCGATGGAGTCCCTGATTAACTGTAGGTTCCATCTAATAGAGCGACCCTCTACCCGCACGTCTGATCCTCATGGACGACGTAGGGAAGGGCTGTGCGCAACCGGTCTGCTAAAACCTTTGCAAGTAGCTTGTAATCTACACACAGCATGGTCAACGGCCGCCAGTTGCCAAGGTCTGTTACTTCTCCCTTCTTATATAAAAGTGACAGCACACCAACAGCCATTGATCCCCCCGGGACCCCCGTCTCAAGGATGGCCTTCAAGACTTCGAGGACCACTGGTCCAAGTATACCCCAAAACTTGAGATAAAACTCAGCCGGCAGCCCATCCATCCCAGGCACCTTCCCTTTTCCCATCCTCCTAAGAGCGCTCTCAACCTCTTCTAGTGAAATCTGGGCCTCCATCACTTCTCTAATGTCCTCCGGCAACCGCCTGGACAAGTGTTCTAAAAACACATTTCCCTGCTCTACATCTATTTCCCTTTCCTTAAATAAACCTTGGAAATTATCAGTTGTCACCCTGACCATATCCTCTGGTTCTCTAACTATACTACCATTTTCTTCCCTAACGGCATGCATTACCTTCCTACTCTGTCTGGCCCTAACCGACTTAAAGAACATAGCAGAACAAGTCTCATTGTGTTCTAGAAAGCCACTATGCGCACGCTCCAGGAAAGCTCGAGCCTCCCTGGAGTTGCGCCATGTAGGACCGGCCATTTTCGGAGTAGTGTGCAGGCCACCATCAACCAGACCATGGCAAGCCATTAGCCCGGTGATGGCGCCTGCACTGCCATCCCCCCTATTCCTAAATCTGTATTAAAATCCCCCCCTATCACTAATTTCCTATTTGTGACACACAGGGGCGCCAGACAGTCCACCATCTGCCTCCTGTCTGCCACCACCTGTGGCCCATACACCACCACTGATCTAAATTTACAATCCCTTATCGTGACATCCACCCCTATAACCCTCCACTTTTACCTCCCTGTGCCCACACAAAATCCCTACCCCCGATGAGTGCACACCCCCAATACCCCAAACCGACTCCCCTTTGTCCCACTCCTTCTTAAACCTACTAACATCCCCTCCATCCCTCAGGTGAACCTCCTGTAAAAAAACAAATCAAACCCCACACCCTCCAAATAACTAAAAACCGCCCTCCTCTTAACATAATCCCTTAAACCCCTTACATTTAAACTAACAAAAGTAAAATTAGACCCCATGAAAGAATAAAATAAAAACATGTAATACACTCAAATACTAAACACAGACAGAAAAAAACAAAAACAGGAGACTCACCCGATGCTCCCCTGCTCCATATCTACCGGTGATAACACCATCTGTACTCCCAACATCCCCCCCTCTTCCTCCATCTCACCAACCCAGGATGCAGGAATAGTGTTTGGCTCCGGGGTGCCCTGCACCCTGGGTCTACCCCCACAACCCTCCCCCTCCCCAGTGCTGCAGCTGGATTGGAAAAAATTCGGGGAGGCTGAGTCCCCAAACAAAAAACTCCCCACCTCCTCCTGTACCCAGTCCTGAGTCTTGTTAGGTTTGTCCCCACCCAACAGATATTGAGAGCCTGTGGAAACCAGCAGCAACCCAGAGGTTTCTCCCACCCCCATCACTCTCTTGGCCATCCCCTCCCTCTCACTGTCGGCCAATCGCTCCCTCCTCTTCATTCTCTTCTTTGGTGATGACGGCAGTGGAGAGATACCCCCCCCCCCCCCCCGCCAGCTCCTCCACCATACCCCTCATCTCTTCCACCAGGGCACATTCCCCCCACTCCACCAGCTCTTCCACCGTCTCCTTCTCCACCACCCCTCCCTCGCTTTCTTCTCTCTCATGCTCCTCCACTCGCTTGCCTTCTTCCGCCACTTTTCCTGGTTCTCCTACTCCCGTGCCTTCTGTTTCCTTCTCCCTTCCATCCGCCGCTTCTTGCTCCTCCTCCTTCCTTGCGACCTTCCCCTCTGGGCCTGTACTCTGGTCATGAGGCGTGCTTCCTTCCCCTCCTCTTCTTCCCCCATCCCCCGCTCCTGCTCCCCCCCCCCAGCCACAGACGCGTATGACCTCTGACGAGCCGGGCACCCCCGCCACAGGTGTGCTGACGCCTTAGGCTCGTCACAATTCTTCGCCTCGTGATCCCCAGATCCACAAAATCTGCATTTTCTTGCGCTGCACGAGGCGAAGATGTGGCCGTAGGCCATACAGCGCCTGCAAAATGGGGGCTGACGTGCATAAAACAACGTCCCCCTGTCAGCCCTCAGGGAGAACATAGCAGGAGGATGGAGGTAGCCACCATGTCCCTTTGGGTCCTCCCTGAGGAGGGCCTGGAAACCTCTCCTCCCATTCCAAAACCCAAGGGAGTCTTTGAGGTGCCTTGCTGAGGAGACGTTATCCATGTATCTCCCCAGAAAGGCCCTCACCTCTTCGTCCTTAACGTATGGGTTGTAAATGTTGACAGTTACAACCCTAAAGTTGTTCCTCGCCAGGCTTGTTATTTCATAGTGGCACATCGGCCTCTCACCTCCCACTGCTCTTGCTCTTCTCAGGATATCATCGTGTTTCTCCTCTGTATGTAGTGCCACGTCGTATGCTCCCTCCAACGAGTTGCCTTGGAAGCAAAACACGTCCTTCACCGTCAGCTTTAGAATCCCCATCAAAATTGTCCTTCCAAAAGTTTCCCGTCCTAAAGGCTCCAACTCCTTTTCCTTCCAAGCAAACCGAATCGTGTTGGCCAGCCCAATCCCAGGGACCGACCGTGTTGATGTATTTTGCACCATCTCCGCAAGGAGAATGGCGCACCCGGCTCACGTTCTCTTCTCTTCCAAAACAAAGAAAAAAGAAAAACCAAAGTGACTGAGCCTTATCTGGTGCAAACAAACACAGAGACAGGAACAATCACCCACGAAACACTCAAAGAATATGGCTGCTTAAATATGGTTCCCAATCAGAGACAACGATAAACACCTGCCTCTGATTGAGAACCACTCTAGGCAACCATAGACTTTCCTAGACTACTATACTATACCACAATCCCATAACCTACAAAAACCCCAAGACAAAACACACCACATAAATAACCCATGTCACACCCTGGCCTGACCAAATTAATAAAGAAAACACAAAATACGAAGACCAGGGCGTGACAAGCGTTGTGACTTTACTTTCATTAATCCGATGACTGTTATTTCTCTAATCAACTAACTATGTATAATTGTTACCCAATTAAATTAATCATGCAACAATGAACTAATTAGGATTTGGGTCACCACGAGACCGGTTCTTTAAAGAGTTATTATCTTCCAAATTAAACTGTAAAGGTCTTTACCTATTACATCCATAAACAGTCAACTCATTAATTATAACCTCGTATCAAATTATCATTCTGAAGAGTCGTAACCTCCTGCATCTGCAAAAAACCCAGCCTTACTTAAGATTCAGTACTACACAAACTGGTTGAATGATTTATTTGCTAGCTAACTAAATGGCAACACAGGATAAACATACACACTTCATACATTTAAACAGGTCCTTAGTGGACTGACATGATATGTTACAAAAGACATGGAGAGGGCAAGAGAGAGAGAGACAGAGAGACTTAACGTTTGTACATTTTAGAAACTACTCTTACAGTAATCATATTCTCCCGCCTGTCCGGCGCTGCCGGAGCCTCCCACCTGTCCAGCGCTGCCGGAATCTCCCGTCCATTCGAGACCCGTGGCTAGGGTCCCCAGTCCGAGGTCGGCGGCGAGGGTTGCCACTCTTAAGAGGTCACGGAGGCGGTTAAGGAGGCAGAGAAAGACTATGGTGGAGTACGCCAGAGCCGCCACCGCGGACAGACACCCACCCAGACCCTCCCCTATAGGTTCAGGTTTTGAGTCCTCACCTTTGGGGGGGGGGGGGGGACTGTCACGTTCTGACCTTTGTTTTGTCTTTTGTTTTAGTATGGTCAGGGCGTGAATTGGGTGGGTTGTCTATGTTAGTTTGTCTATGATTTTCTATTTCTGTGTTTGGCCTGGTATGGTTCTCAATCAGAGGCAGCTGTCAATCGTTGTCCCTGATTGAGAACCATATTTAGGTAGCCTATTTTCCATTGTGTTTTGTGGGTGGTTATTTTCTGTTTAGTGTTGTGTTGCACCTTACAGGAGTGTTTATTGGTTGTTTATTGTTTTGTTTTCAGTGTTCATTAAAATATTTAAAATATGAACACTTACCACGCTGCGCCTTGGTCCTCCTCACCTTCCCCAGACGACAAGCATTACACGTGAGCTGCAGCTACACGCCTCTCTGGTCTGATATGTTAATTCTTAACCCATCGTTTTATACAGTTCTTCAAAAGGGGCAGTTTGTGAGGCTGACATGCACTCGAACCTCACTCAAGGGGTCGGTGACTACTCACTTGTATAAAGATATATAATCTTATAGTTTCTAAGATCACATCCCTCTCTTTAACAAAAGCACTTTCATAATTTTTCATATCTCATACACAACGTAAAGGATGGAAAGATCACACATATAGTGGGTATACTTTTCAAGTTACAGTATTTCCTTTATAACATTTGTAATGACATCACAAAATAACAACCCATATGACATTAGTCTTCTTTTAGGTCACCTCTGCCCATTCTCCATGTTCTATGTTATTCTCCATGTTCTATGCTTAGAAGTCTTAGAGTTTCGTCATGAAAACATCTGTGAAACAAAGGCACATTCCTGTGTGAATTTGGAGAGTGAGATAGCTGAATACTCTAATCGTTGATTTACAACGGGGTGTGAACTTTCAACCCCCCACCAGGTCCCTTCACCCCCCCCCCCCCCCCCCCCCCCCCCGGGCCGAAGTCATCCACTGCAAAGCTGATAAGCTGATCCGACATTCCCAAACACATCCGACCCATCTGGATCCTCACAGGACAGTCATGACAAGTGTGCAAAGCTGTCATAAAGGCAAAGGGTCACTACATTAAAGAATCTCAAATATAAAATGTATTTTGATTTGTTTAACACTTTTTTGGACACTACATGATTCCATATGTGTCATTTCAAGCAAAAATTGAAATTAGGATTATATAATTTATCCCTCTGCTGGGTCAATCTCCCAACCCAATGTGCTGGGTTTATGTCACGATATATAGTAGTTTAATTAACCCAGCAGTTGGGTCAAGCGTTCAACCCAAGTCGCTGGGTTAGAAACACAACCCAAACACGCTGGTTTGAATTAACCCAATGCCGTGTTTGTCCAATATTAACCCAGCATTTAGTAACAATAAGGAATAATACTCAGTTTCTATATTATAAGATACCAAAATATAAATTGTTTTCAGTATCCTAATTTTGTTAGTTTTTTCTGATTTGTTTCAATGCATTCAACAACTTTGGACAAAGCACTTCCACAGCCACCCATCTCCGAAGTTCACTCAAAAATGCATTAGTTCTGATCTGGGTCTGAGTCTGGGTTTTTTTATTATTAAAATGGTGTTAATTGTCTTTTAAACATCCATTGGTTAATCTATTGCTCAGTTATCACTTGGCCCATGTAAACAATTCTGTAGTTGTCCCTTTAAACATCCTACTGTCAACATCCACATAGTTGTAGCTACATAAAAACATATACAATTTATTTGGGAAAGATCCAGTCTTTGCTATTTTCTTTATTACCATGCTGATGATTTCAAGTTTATTAAATTTATTTGTATCTGTTAGACAATGAATACATGGTGTTGAGTATATTTACTACATTAGTTTTTTTCTCTGAAGTAAGTTCATTTATAGGTATGTGATTTGAAGATACGGTCGGAAGTTTACACACACTTAGGTTGCAGTCATTAAAACTTGTTTTTCAACCACTCCACAAATGTCTTGTTAATTAACAAACTATAGTTTTGGCAAGTCGGTTAGGACATCTACTTTGTGCATGACACAAGTAATTTTTCCAACAATTGTTTACAGACAGATTATTTCACTTATAATTCACTGTATAATAATTCCAGTGGGTCAGAAGTTTTCATACACTAAGTTGACTGTGCCTTTTAAACAGCTTGGAAAATTCAAAAAAATGATGTCATGGCTGTAGAAGCTTCTGATAGGCAAATTGATATCATTTGACTCAATTGGAGGTGTACCTGTGGATGTATTTCAAGGCCTACCTTCGAACTCAGTGCCTCTTCGCTTGACATCATTGGAAAATAAAAAGAAATCAGCTAAGACCTCAGAAATGTTTTTTGAAGACAAATCTGGTTCATCCTTGGGAGCAATTTCCAAATGCCTGAAGGTACCACGTTCATCTGTACAAACAATTGTATGCAAGTATAGACAACATGGGACCATGCAGCCATCATACCGCTCAGGAAGGAGACGTGTTCTGTCTCCTAGAGATGAACGTACTTTGGTTTGAAAAGTGCAAATCCATTCTAGAACAGCAGCAAAGGACCTTGTGAAGATGCTGGAGGAAACGGGTACAAAAGTATTTTTATCCACAGTAAAACGAGTCCTATAATCGACATAACCTGAAAGGCCGCTCAGCAAGGATGAAGCCACTGCTCCAAAACCGCCATAAAAAAGGCAGACTACGGTTTGCAACTGCACGTGGGGATAAAGATCGTACTTTTTGTGGAAATGTCTGATGAAACAAAAATAGAACTGTTTGGCCATAATAACCATGGTTATGTTTGGAGGAAAAAGGGGAAGGCTTGCAAGCCGAAGAACATCATCCCAACCGTTAAGCACGGGGGTAGCAGCATCATGTTGTGGGGGTGCTTTGCTGCAGGAGGGACTGGTGCACTTCACAAAATAGATGGCATCATGAGGATGGAAAATTATGTGTATATATTGAAGCAACATCTCAAGACATCAGTCAGGAAGTTAAAGCTTGGTCGCAAATGGGTCGTGCAAATGGACAATGACCCCAATCATACTTCCAAAGTTGTGGCAAAATGGCTTAAGGACTTCCACAAGATATAGTCCCCAAAAAAATCTATGGTTGCTACCCAAGCCGGCTGGTCGTTCGTTCTATTGGTTCGGTTACCAGAGCCGTGACCCAGTCTTTCAGTCTTTTTGTTTTGAATCTATGGATGCGACCCAGTCGTTTGTTCTAAATGTTCTATTGCCATACTGGTTGGCAATGTTCTTAGCTAGCCAACTACGGCTAATTTACAGTCACGACAAACAGTGCAGACAGAATAACAACAGTAGCTGCATTTGTTTAAGATGTTATCTAGTGACATTTATTTGGAGACATCCATAACAATGAGCTAATGAGTCACGATTTTGCCTGGCATAGAACATGTGCCCTCTTGCGACAGAGGAGCTAGCCAACAACACAGCTAACACAATAACTTCAAACGAAAGCTGGAAAGACTGCAAACTAGCTGCGCTTTGTTTCATTTTCCCTTTTTTCAAGTGACATTTATTTGTATATATCCATAAAATAATGCCAGCTGATTCATGATTTTGACTGGCTGAGAAACCCTGCCTGTCTCTCTCTCTCATCCCGGCTACCGACCCCTACACGTTTATTACTATGGGAAAGTTGGAGATCAAATTTGAATATTGAAACAATGTTGCAAATATCGGAGAGACAGACAGCAATGTTTATACAAATCTCTGCTGTTGAAAACTAAATGTTAGTCTAAAATAAATGTCAGATGTCTAGATGCTTTTTATAGTGGAGATCAAGTTTATAATTTCCCTGCCTGTGTTGATGAGACAGTGGATTGCACAGTCAGATGGAACAGAGTAAATAGGCATTTTAATGTCATAGATTTAGCCAGTGGTAACTTGTGGAATTTATTTTATTTAACCTTTATTTGACCAGGAAATGCCCATTGAGACCCAGAGTCTCTTTTTCAAGGGAAACCTGGCCAAGAAGGCAGCAACAATCAATTAATTACATAATTAAAACATACAACGATACAACAACATGATCCAGCCTTAAAAAAAAAGCATTTACACTCCTCTGTAACAGTTTCCATCAGTATTTTAAATTAATTCAGTGGCACTAACATATCTAGTTGAAGCATGGATTGTAGACTATTCCATGCGTCTGGTGTAGAAGAAGAGAAGGCAGTCTTGCCTAATACTGTGAATGTCCTGTGGACTTTAAGTAGCAACCACCTAGCAGACCAGGTATGGTAACTGCTGGTGGTGAAGGAGACCAGACTACAGAGGTAAAGAGGGAGTTTACCCTAAAGGGCTTTGTAGATGAACACATACAAATGTATCTTTCTGTGCATATAAAGTGAGGTCCAACCTACCATTTGGTACAATGGTGGGTGAGTGACTTGGCATTTGTAATAAAGCGGTAGGATGCATGATAAAGAGTCCAGTGTTTGTAAGACGGAGGAGGCTGCATGCATATACAACAAGTCACCACAATCAATTACAGAGAGGAAAGTGGACTGAACAAGCTTCTTTCTAGCCAAGCCTTATTATGAAAATAAAACCCAATTTCAATTTAAGCTTTGTCACAAGATTATCCACATGAACTTTAAAGGACAACTTGTCATCCAACCAAATACGTAAGTATTTGTAGAATGCCACTTTTTCAATGGATACGCCACCAGATGTGACAATGCTAACGTTCTCTGGCAGAGTTCTAGCTCTGGTAAAGGTCATGAATTTAGTTGTTTGTACATTCAAGACCAGTTTGAGACCATAAAGGGAGGCCTGCAGTGACTGAAAAGCAGTCTGGACCTCTTCAACAGCCTGAACCAGAAAAGGAGCACATATATAACTGTATCATCTGCATATAGATGTAACTTTGCTGGTTGCATCCCATTTCCCAAATCATTAATGAAAACTGAGAACAACACAGGAGCTAAAATGGAACCCTGGGGCACACCTCCGTTAATCTCAAGAAAGCTAGACTGTGATTGTCCGTATATACACATTGTGTTCTGTCAGAAAGATAGTTCCTAAACCAATTTACTGCCCCTTCACTGAGACCAATGTTTCTGAGTCTCGCTAGCAACAATTCATGGTCAACTGAATCAAAGGCCTTTGATAAATCCACAAACAGAGCAGCACAACGTTGCTTTTTATCAAGTGCATTAATGATGTTGTTTGCCACTGCCATAGCTGCAGTTATGGTGCTGTGCCTTGATCTAAAGCCAGAATGAACCCCGCTCAGTATGTTCTTTTCAATACGTTTTTTTAACTGTGAGTTCACTACGGATTCATAGACCTTGGCCAGGATAGGGAGTTTAGAGAGAGGACGATGGTTATTAGCATCTGAGTGATCTCCACCCTTTAGCAGTGGGAGGACATAAGCTGATTTCCAAATGCTGGCTATGGAATTGGTCTAGAGACTCAAGTTGAAAATGTGAGCCACAGGTTCAGTAATAATACCAGCTACTATCTTTAAGAGGTAGGGGTCCAGGTTGTCTGGACCTGCAGACTTTTTAGTGTTTATTGCCTTTAGTGCTTTATAGACTTCAGTATAAGAAACAGGCTCAAAGTTAGGAACAGGTCTGGTTTATAAGGGCAGAATAAATCCCCTTATGACCTGCTGGAACAAAGGTAATATACCCTTTGTTCTTCAGAAAGGGAGATGTGGTGTAATGTTAATGTTGAGCAGTGACATAGGAGGGGCTTGATTGTCACAGGGAGGCAGAAGCCTGGACATTTTTTTGCCAGCATGTGTGTTCAATACAAGCCTTTTTTACGTTGTATTAAACAGTATACACATACAGAAGCAGTCCGTGTCTTCAAAAAGTAACCTACTCCGTAGGAGACATGGTTGCATTTCAGGCATCATTCAGGGCCAAAATGCCCCACCAGCCAGAAACCATCCTTTCACTGCTTGTGCGCACTCAGTCAGCTGACACTCAAAGTCATGTGATTGAATTTTTGTAGGCAGATAGAGTGCACACGGTTGCTGGTAAACATCTTGCTGGGTTTGAAACAAAGTTTCTAGTTATTGTATATTATATCCTCGCACGTCCAACATGGCTTGGACAAAGTATCAACTCTTTCTTGCGGGTCTTATGCTCACAACCGGCTCTATCAACACGCTATCAGCAAAGTAAGTGAACGCTTCAGTTATGTTGTCCATTGATGACACCGTGTTTACAATGTAGCCAACGCGAATGTAATGCGTGTTAGACCATCAAGATTCGGGCTGAAATGTTCATGTTTATTGCACTATTCCTGGTAAACAGAGTTGTTCCTCAATATATTTGTATCAACAGTTGTCTAAATTGGCGATTCATGGTATCTTTAATTTGGGAAAGTAAATATTTCCACCATCTTTGTAAATACCTTTTCATACAATCAAGCATGGTTGATAACGATATTCTGTACGTTTAATTACAGCTGTCAATGTAATGTATGATTACATTTGAAATGGGGAAATTGCTAGACATTAGACAAAATGCCAGACAAGGAAACCTTTCACATTTGCCTTGCGTCACTGTTGATTCATGTCTTGTCATGTCATGAAATGCAGGACACTGCTGTCTCAGCAAATCACTGGCTTTGTGCCACAAAACAGACACGACTCTAAATTGACTTCTGTAAATTACAGCAGTTTAACTTATTTTGCTGTCATGCAAAATAGGATGTGGATTGGGGTTACAGGTGGTAGTTCTGCTACTCTGCTTTTTTATGTCATGTGGAAATGACACCTAATCAACTTTAACATTTTGTCAAAGATGTGGTCTAGTCTGGCAAAAGTCCCTCAGTATGGATACTGTATGTTACACATGGTTGCTCTTGCTCAGTGAAATGAGTCAATGTAGCAAATAGAGAGATCAAGTTTCATCCACTTTTTGGTACTTCTTACCAGGGCAGTCACCTGAAACCAAACCCTTCACTGTCTGCGCTTCACTGAGGAGAATGTTATCTTGAGCTGAGAACAGTTGCGTGTTGTGTAGAATTGATTTTATTTATTTTTAAGGGTAATTTGTGAAGACCCTTTGAGTTGATTTGACCAACTGTGTTAAAGACTTGGCAGTGTGTGAATGTCAAATGTGTTCAGATCAAGAGCTAACTTTTGTCAATAAACCAGTGACTCAATCGGGCATATTTGTGATATGGAGCTCAATCTGCTGATGTGTGAGGGAAAAGGCGGCATCATCACTTTGTGTGGCACTGTGACTACTACATCCCTTCTATTGAATCAGCAAGGAGAACACTCACATGCCAGTCATGCCTCTACTGATTAGGCCTATTGGACTATAAAAGCCAATAGGTGCTAGTGCTGACCGATTAACAGAAGTGTTGGGTATTTTTAAATTTTTAAACGACATCTATAAAATCATTTGAATTCCATTTTTCTGTGAGCTCGATGTTCAGTTTCTGCAGGGGCGCAACTTTGCTTTTAGAAGTGTGTGGGGGGGGGGGGGGGGACATAATTATAAAACCAAAAAATATATATATATTAATAAATCAATTCACCAAGTTGCATAAAAACTCAAAACAGCGTATCGGAATCTGTTCGGTGTGTGTGGAGCAGAGACGAGACTGATGACTCATGTCCACCTGATGCATCAAACTCCGGCGGACGTCGGAGTTGTCAATGGAGCAGTCAGTAACGCATTGTTGGGGGTACCGCACTAGGCTGTGGTGCATTCTGTGTACCGCATGCGTTCAATATTTTCAACTCATGCGTCATTTTACCATGCGGTGGTACAAACAGAAGTACACACACACACACACACTCTCCAACTAGTTCGCTTTTAGCTATTTGAAAGCTAAGCACTTGGGCGTCAAGTACGGAAAATGCAGGCTAGACATCTGACAAAAAACAATGATGATTTGTTTATTAGGCTGTTCCAAATTGTCAGAAAAATTATATTTATAAACGCGCTCCTTTTTCTTGATCTTCTTATTGTTATTATTACTATTATTATTATAAATAGTGTAATTATAATTAGTAGGCTTAGTATAGCAGCCTCGTATAACCACCACTGAGCTGTAGGCCTAAAAGCACATCCTGTTTAGTCTTAATACTGTAAAACTTACTTAGGCCTATGTTTCAATACTTATATAGGCTACTGTATCAATCATTAATTTGTTCATGTCATACAGCATTCGAGTCATTCATGATTTGAAATTCAATCAAGCATTTTAGTTTTAAAATAAAACAAAGCGAGCCTTTGAAAAATGTGCTTAATCAATAAATAAACAGTTCTATTTTGGAAATTGTATTCGCAAATGAATGTGACTGTTTTTAGTCTTTGCTGTAATAAAGGCTTGAACAAACTCTGGTATGCTTAGAATTAATTTAGTCTTTACATTATTCCAAATGGTCAGAAATTATATTGTAATCTATACAGCACCTGTTTGGCACACATAATATGCACATAGAGCTTGCTCCTCACCTTTTTATTGATCTCCAGTATTTTCCACAGCAAGACAAATGTATTCCACACATCTGACTTCCCCTTTACCTCCTGAGCAATGAGTAAACATTCCCCCGTTTCAAGTTTATTTGTCATGTCTTCTGCATCCATTTTGCTGTCTGATATGATATGCCCTATTTGGATGGGATTAGTCTTACTGGGGGAGGACGGGTAATGTAATTATGTGCACAAGCACAAAATACCACATTTGTATTTTTAGTCACGTCCAAATCTGCTATGTCAGTCATTTCTACATGGCAGGAGTGTAACAATTACAGATAGAATAACCTACTGTTTTTTTTATGTCTGAGTTAGACAGGTGTTGCTCGCGGTTGGCACAAGAAAGCAATAACTGATTCGATAAATTGAACTAAGTGCTGCACATAGGCTGCATGTAGGCCATTCATATATAGCTTATCAACTTTCACAGTGAATGCTTTTGTGCGTATTAATTGAATATTGCTAAATGCATCAGTAAAAAAATAGAGCCTATTTAATGCAACCCTTGCTGTTAATAGATCACAAAGCAGCAAACAACTGACAAACATTTGGAAATGTTAAGTTAACTTTCTCATCCATAGCCTTGAAACGCATATCATATCAAGTTTTTCTAAATGTTATTTCCATTTTAAAAAAAAAACTTTACTTAACTAGGCAAGTCAGTTAAGAACAAATTATTATTTACAATGACAGCCTACCCTGTGCTTTAACAAAGTATTTGTTTAAGGGTCTGAATACTTATGTAAATGTGTCAGTTTATTTTTTATAAAATAACTATATAAAAAAATCCAACTGTTTTTGCTTCATCATTATGAGGTATTGTATGTAGATTGATTAGGGGAGGAAAATAATTTGATCCATTTTAGAATAAGGCTGTAACGAAACAAAATGTGAAAAGTCAAGATTTCTGTATGTACAATGCATTCGTAAAGAATTCAGATCCCTTGCATTTTTCCACATTTTCTTAAATTACAGCCTTATTCTAAAATTGATTAAATTATGTTTTTTTCCTCATCAATCTACACACAATACCCCATAATTATCAGGGATTATCAGGGATTGGAAGGTGAACGGTCGCTGAGGTCCTGAGCACTCTGGAGCAAGTTTTCATCAAGGATCTCTCTGTACTTCGCTCCGTTCATCTTTCTCTCAATCCTGACTAGTCTCCCAGTCCCTGCCGCTGAAAAACATCCCCACAGCATGATGCTGCCATCACCATGCTTCACCGTAGAGATGGTGCCAGGTTTCCTCCAGACGTGACGCTTGGCATTCAGGACAAAGAGTTCCATCTTGGTTTCATCAGACCAGAGAATCTTGTTTCTCAGTCTGAGAGGCCTTTAGGCAAACTCCAAGTGGGCTGTCATGTGCCTTTTATTGAGGAGTGGCTCCCGTCTGGCCACTGCGATGCAGTGCCTTAGACCGCTGCGCCACTCGGGAGACTTGGTGTGACATTCTTGAGCAAACTTAATCAACATTCTCTTCTCCTCCAGATGGGCTGACATGTTCTCCGCAAAGGGTTGTAAAGACTCCCCTGAACACGCATTCGCCCACCCATTTGTACAGGTACAGTCTTTCAAATAAAAATACATAGTGTGTAAGCTAAGACCTAAATTAATCACTTGTCTCTATCAACATTTTGGATGGATTAAATGTCAGTTATTTTTTATTGCTCAGTGTCTGTCACTCCTGCCTCCCCTCTCTCTCTTTCTACCCCTCTGCCTCCCCTCTCTAGGCCGTAGGGATGTTCCTGGGGGAGCTCAGTTGTCTGGCTGTCTTCCACATGCTGCTTTGTCATGACAGACGGAGACCAGAGCCCAAGATGAACACGGGCCAGAGCTTCAACCCCCTCCTTTTCCTTTCCCCTGCCCTCTGTGACATGACTGCGACCTCCATCATGTATGTTGGTACGTGACCCCTACATCCAGGATATTTATCTTCATTTGGTATTGCAGTGCGCTCCAGGGTTTCTGGGCATGTTGCTCGTTGCTTGAGCCGCCATTTAATTCCCTCGTACCTTACATCAAATATTTTAACGTGACAATTCACACCGAAAAGCGCTTCCAAGTTCTATTCTTCAAAAGTAAACTGCAAGGAAGTAAAAATTATCTGTAACATTATGGTCAGGGACACAATTAAACACATTTTTCCATTGAACTTGAAGTTCCTGTGATGAATCCTCAATTTTATTAAGGAACTGGAACACAATATCTGAGAACTCTAGATTGTCATAATGAAAGTTTGTGCTGACTGCCTGCAGACCTGGGTTCAAATAGTATTTGCTTTCTTTTGCCTGGAACTAATTGCCAGTTGAACCAATTGAATAGTCCCAAGTGCAACTGCTGTCCATTTGCCACTCCGGGCATACATATTGAAACAAGAAATCCTATTTACATTCTAGTCATTTAGCAGACACTCTTGTCCAGAGCGACTTAGTGTTAGTGCCTTTCACCTAGTCGGCTCAGGGATTTGAACCAGTAATGTTTCGGTTATTGGCACAGCACTATTAACCGCTAGGATACCTGCTGCCCTATTTGAACCAAGCTCTGTCTGTGGCCCTCTGTGACTCTCTTCCCCAGCTCTGAACATGACGAGCGCCTCCAGCTTCCAGATGTTGCGCGGGGCAGTGATAATCTTCACAGGCCTGCTCTCGGTGGCCTTCCTAGGGCGCCGCCTGGTAGCCAGTCAGTGGACAGGCATCCTCATCACTATCCTGGGGTTGATAGTGGTGGGCCTGGCTGACTTCATGAGCGGACACAAGAACGACTCTCACAAACTTAGCGAGGTCATCACTGGTAAGGTTGAGAGAATGGTGGGTTGGAAGTGGATACTTGTAGAACACAATGAGTATGGTTTCATTCACACAATAATACAATTATTGTGAATAGTCAGATTAATATAATAGTTTGATTTTAAATGTTTACATGCTTTGCAAGAAGAACAATTTCCTTAATCCTGTTTACATGGGCACATCGAAAAACAGGCTACCTGATGGGACTTTGATAAATGCAGAAAATCACCAATCACAATAAACATTCTACCACAGCGAACAGGTTATTTTTGTGAAGCCTATTTGAGTTGGAGTTCAGACATATGAAGTTTGTATGTGAAAACTATCTCTAAGATGAATACATCCAGTTTCCAAACTCAATATACTTGTGCAAAAGAAGAAAGCTTTTGTGGGATGTGCGCAGATCAAATACATGTAAAAAATTGCCTACATCAAGCCAACAAATAAAAACATTGCACAGGTATAAAATATCCTATAAATCACATTGGCTATGCATGGCCTGTCTGCAAGGAACTTGAACATTGTGTCAACTATTAACTTGGGTCCGGCCTGAAGCTCATGCTAGCAAACTTGCAACATTGTATGAAATATTCTGGGCCCTTAGTTTCCTGCTCCAGTGAGCTCCGGACAGAGACACAGCTGTAGGCTATTTGTACAAGATATAAGATATATATAGGCCTTTTTTATGAAATTTCTACCAGATCAGAACATAACATTTTTTCCCCTTTCATGCTGAGTGGTTATCAAAAGGGAGAGCATTTTCAAATAGGCTACGTTGAGGAACTATTGTCATTCTCATGTAAAAATAGACTTAGTTGACTTGCTTTTTGAGGCGAAGAGAAAATGACTCCACGGTGATGGTGAGTTAAGACAATCAGAAATAGTATCAGATTGCCAAATGGGCACATTTATAAACCTACATTTGTGCGCAGACCAGGTAGCGTAGGCCCAAGGCCATGCGTAATCAGGTGCGTGTCCTTACTCAAGATTGACAGGAGCGCTCCAAACAAAAGACAATAAATAAATAAATTGACAACTCATAAATAAAATAAACCGAAAACTTTTCCTCACAAGTGTAGCCTTGGTTGTGCGCTCCGCCATAAGTTGCAAATAAATTCATAAAAAATCCTACAATGTGATTTTCTGGATTTTTTTCTCTCATTTTGTCTGTCATAGTTGAAGTGTACCTATGATGAAAATTACAGGCCTCTCTCATCTTTAAGTGGGAGAACTTGCACAATTGGTGGCTAACTAAATACTTTTTTGCCCGTGTGTGTGTGTGTGTGTGTGTGTGTGTGTGTATATATATATATATATATATCACACACATTTATATACATACATACATACATACACACACACACACAGTGGGGAAAACAAGTATTTGATACACTGACGATTTTGCAGGTTTTCCTACTTACAAAGCATGTAGAGGTCTGTAATTTTTTTAATCATAGGTACACTTCAACTATGAGAGACGGAATCTAAAACAAAATCCAGAAAATCACATTGTATGATTTTTAAGTAATTCATTTGCATTTTATTGCATGACAAGTATTTGATCACCTACCAACCAGTAAGAATTCTGGCTCTCACAGACCTGTTAGTTTTTCTTTAAGAACCCCTCCTGTTCTCCACTCATTACCTATATTAACTGCACCTGTTTGAACTCGTTACCTGTAGAAAAGACACCTGTCCACACAGTCAATCATACAGACTCCAACCTCTCCACAATGGCCAAGACCAGAGAGCTGTGTAAGGACATCAGGGATAAAATTGTAGACCTACACAAGGCTGGGATGGGCTACAGGACAATAGGCAACAGCTTGGTGAGAAGGCAACAACTGTTGGCACAATTATTAGAAAATGGAAGAAGTTCAAGATGACGGTCAATCACCCTCGGTCTGGGGCTCCATGCAAGATCTCAACTCGTGGGGCATCAATGATCATGAGGAAGGTGAGGGATCAGCCAAGAACTACACGGTAGGACCTGGTCAATGACCTGAAGAGAGCTGGGACCACAGGCTCAAAGAAAACCATTAGTAACACTACGCCGTCATGGATTAAAGTCTTACAGCACACGCAAGGTCCCCCTGCTAAAGCCAGCACATGTCCAGGCCCGTCTGAAGTTTGCCAATGACCATCTGGATGATCCAGAGGAGGAATGGGAGAAGGTCATGTGGTCTGATGAGACAAATGGAGCTTTTTGGTCTAAACTCCACTCGCCGTGTTTGGAGGAAGAAGAAGGATGAATACAACCCCAAGAACACCATCCCAACTGTGAAGCATGGAGGTGGAAACATCATTCTTTGGGGATGCTTTTCTGCAAAGGGGACAGGACGACTGCACTGTATTGAAGGGAGGATGGATGGGGCCATGTATCGCGAGATCTTGGCCAACAACCTCCTTCCCTCAGTAAGAACATTGAAGATGGGTCGTGGCTGGGTCTTCCAGCATGACAACAACCCGAAACACACAGCCAGGGCAACTAAGGAGTGGCTCCGTAAGAAGCATCTCAAGGTCCTGGAGTGGCCTAGCCAGTCTCCAGACCTGAACCCAATAGAAAATCTTTGGAGGGAGCTGAAAGTCCATATTGCCCAGCGACAGCCCCGAAACCTGAAGGATCTGGAGAAGGTCTGTATGGAGGAGTGGGCCAAAATCCCTGCTGCAGTGTATGCAAACCTGGTCAAGAACTACAGGATACGTATGATCTCTGTAATTGCAAACAAAGGTTTCTGTACCAAATATTAAGTTCTGCTTTTCTGATGTATCAAATTCTTATGTCATGCAATAAAATGCTAATTAATTACTTTAAAAAAATCATACAATGTGATTTTCTGGATTTTTGTTTTAGATTCCGTCTCTCACAGTTGAAGTGTACCTATGATAAAAATTACAAGTAGGAAAACCTGCAAAATCGGCAGTGTATCAAATACTTGTTCTCTCCACGGTATGTGTGTGTGTATATATATGTATTTATTTATTTGCCGCTGCTCGACTAAAAACAAATCTTGATCAAACAATCGACCAGTCAACTAAATGGTGTCAGCCCTACTCTGCCTACTGCCATAATCAGTTTAATCTTACATTATTACTGTGCATGTTAACATACTCATTGTTAAGAGGATAATGAGTGGGCACTTACAGTGACAAAGGTAGGGAGGGCCCTGTTCAAATACTCTTAGAACAGTGTTTACCAACAACTGTCTTAGAATATATCTTTCCCTCCTTCCTCACTTGAATTAATTATGGATCTAACTTATGATTGGATAGTTGAAAGCAGGCTTAACAGAGCAGTTATTTCACCAGTCCAGTCACATCTGATCAGTGATTACCTCAAGGAAAATGGGAAGGATACATTTGAATGGTATTCAAACAGGGCTAATGACTTGAGTTGGAGTCTATTGACTTTTCATTATTTAGATTTTGCTTCTACAGAGACTGGTTTTCCCACACCAGCAACATCTTGTTAAAATAAATGTCCAATGAGGAACTGCCGTGCAAAGGCCTTACCCATCTCTTCTAACCCTAAGGTGACCTTCTGATCATCATGGCCCAGGTCATTGCTGCTGTCCAGATGGTTCTGGAGGAGAAGTTTGTCTACAAGCATGATGTTCATCCTTTACGGGCAGTGGGCACTGAAGGTACGGTACAGTGAACATACTGTATACATAGGACGGCTGTGTGCATTTGGTTAATGTATAACTCCATGTACAGAATGTAACAATGGTGTTTGTAAGCTGTACACTCTTAAGAAACACAAGCATAATAATCAGATGTGTAGGTAGTACTTAATGACCTATTTAACCATTTCTGTTAATTTATTTCAACAGAGAAAAGTGTCTCCATTTCGTACTTGAGATGGTGCTAATGTTTGTAGAAGATCATTATGTACTGTACATTATTTATAATGCGAGATACCTGGAGAAAATCAGATGTCTGGAGAATGTTTTTTTGTTATGGCCCTCCATTCAGTAAAATATATTGGCTCTCCCTGAACTCTTGGGAAAAAAACAAGTCCCCATCTCCTATACCCGAAATAATAATTACAACTTAAAGGACAGACCAGAACTTTAGATATGCAGAAACTCATTTCATAAGCATTACATGGCGAAGAGTCACTGTACACATTATAGCCATTGGTTAGACAGCAAAAAAGGGTTTACATTAGCAAGAGCAGGGCAGGCCAGGGCTCATGATTGGGAATGCCTATCCATTGTAGTGTGTAATCAGTGTAGCCAAGTTTTATATACACCATCCCAGCAGTGCAAAAACTGAGGAAGTACATTTTCTTAGAAATATAACTTTGCCCTGTCCTTCTGAGCATGCTCTTCGTATAGCCTAGGCCTAAAGTTTATAGTATAGGCTATTGATCATTTGATTAAGGCCACACTAGGCGCACTTGATATTGCGCGCCCAGCAGAGAATCAGGGATGAGGGGCAGCATTTGGGCACACATCGAGATATAATAACCAACACATTCTCAAACACTGAGCAATATGACATTTCATCGATTTATAAATTACATGACCCTCCCCTGGACTAAAAAAAAACTATACTAAACCCTCCCCCTAACTGAAATTGAAAAAGCACGACCCTCCATTTTCTTCCAGGTAACAATTGTGTACATTTTGACCGATCCCTTAGTAATTCACCCTGCCTCCATTAATTTCCACCCTTCTCCATTCTCCAGGGTTCTTTGGCTTCTTCATCCTCTCGCTCCTCCTCATCCCCTTTTTCTACATCCCGGTGGGCAGCTTCAGCAACAACCCCCGCCATGTCCTTGAGGACGCGCTGGACGCCTTCTGCCAGATCAGTCACAACCCCATGATCATCCTGGCGTTGCTCGGTAATACAGTGTCCATCGCCTTCTTCAACTTTGCCGGCATCTCTGTCACCAAGGAGATCAGTGCCACCACGCGCATGGTGCTGGACAGCCTGCGCACTGTGGTCATCTGGGTGGTCAGTCTGGCTCTGGGCTGGGAGCAGTTCCATGGGTTACAGGTGTTGGGTTTCATTGTGCTGTTGGTGGGTGCGGCACTGTATAATGGGCTTCATCGCCCCGTGCTAGCAAGGATTCTGTGCTGCGCCAGTGTGGAGGAGGAAGAAGTCAACCCAGTGGAGAGGACGAGATTGCTGGACGAGGGAAGGGTGCAGGAAGAGGGCTAACTGACCTGATATGATGACCCCACAACATGCTGAAAGTGTGTGTGTGTATGACATGTAGATAACATTACTCTGTCGTACTCCACACCATGCGTGTGTGACATAGACAACTACATGACAATATCTTTAAAACTTTTAACGCCTGGTTGTAAATTCCAGGTGACATATATTGATAGGATCTTGGACTAGCCCTCCTCAAGGCTTGCTGCAGCATGGGTTAAATGTGTCAGTGGTGGCAGGCATCTTATACATCCCCAAAAGGTTAACCATAACATTGTTTGATAGAGTGTGCTACTGTGGTCATTGATACAGTAGCTTGCAAAAGTATTCATCCCCCTTGGCATTTTTCCTATTTTGTTGCCTTACAACCTGGAATTAAAATAGATTTTGGGGGGGTTTGTATCATTTGAATTACACAACATGCCTAACCCTTTGAAGATGCAAAATATTTTTGGTGAAACAAACAAGAAATAAGACAAAAAACAGAACTTGAGCGTACATAACTATTCACCCCCCCAAAGTCAATACTTTGTAGAGCCACCTTTTGCAGCAAGTCTTTTGGGGTATGTCTCTATAAGCTTGGCACATCTAGCCACTGGGATTTTTGCCCATTTTTCAAGGCAAAACTGCTCCAGCTCCTTCAAGTTGGATGGGTTCCACTGGTGTACAGCAATCTTTAAGTGATACCACAGATTCTCAATTGGATTGAGGTCTGTGCTATGACTAGGCCATTCCAAGACATTTAAATGTTTCCCCTTAACCACTCAAGTGTTGCTTTAGCAGTATGCTTAGGGTCATTGTCCTGCTGGAAGGTGAACCTCCGTCCCAGTCTCAAATCTCTGGAAGACTGAAACAGTTTTTTTCTCTAAGCAATGGTATTTTTCTGGCCACTCTTCTGTAAAGCCCAGCTCTGTGGAGTGTACGGCTTAACATTTCTAGGGCAGGCGTTCAGCTAGCGGAACCCCTCGACAGCATTCCGCTGAAAAGGCAGTGCGCAAAATTCAAAAAATATTTTTTAGAAATATGTAACTTTCACACATTAACAAGTCCAATACAGCAAATGAAAGAAACTTCTTGTTAATCTACCCATTGTGTCCGATTTCAAAAATGCTTTACAGCGTAAGCACAACATATGATTGTTAGATCACCGCCAAGTCAAAAAAAAACTCAGCCATTTTTCCAGCCTGGAGTCACAAAAAGCAGAAATATAGATCAAATGAATCACTAACCTTTGATGATCTTCATCAGATGACACTCATAGGACATCATGTTACACAATACATGTATGTTTGGTTCGATAATGTGCATATTTATATCCAAAAATCTCAGTTTACATTGGCACGTTACGTGCAGTAATGTTTTGATTCCAAAACATCTGGTGATTTTGCAGAAATACTCATAAAACATTGATAAGATAGACTTCTCCTTAATGCAACCACTGTGTCAGATTTTAAAAAAACTTCACAGAAAAAAAGCATAATCTGAGAATGGCGCTCAGAACCCAATCCAGCCAGAGAAATATCCGCCATTTTGGAGTCAACAGAAGTCAGAAATAACACCATAAATATTCACTTACCTTTGATCTTCATCAGAAGGCTCTCCCAGGAATCTCAGTTCGACAATAAATTACTGATTTGTTCCATAAAGTCCATCATTTATGTCCAAATAGCCACTTGTTGTTAGCGTGTTCAGCCCAGTAATCCATCTTCATGAGGCGCAAGCACTTCGTCCAGACAAAAACTCGAAAAGTTCCGTTACAGGTCGTAGAAACAAGTCAAACGATGTATGGAATCAATCTTTAGGATGTTTTTAACATAAAACATCAATAAGCTTCCAACCTGAGAATTCCTATGTCTGAAGAAAGGCACTGGAATGAGAGGTAACTCTGTCGGGAGCATGCGTCACGAGCCTGAGACACTGCCAGACCACTGACCCAAACAGGTCTCATGAGCCACTCCTTTATAGTAGAATCCTCAAGCCAGTTTCTAAAGACAGTTGACATCTAGTGGAAGCCGTAAGAAGTGCAACAACCAATATCCCACTATCTTTAATAGGGGCTGAGTTGAAAAACTACAAACCTCAGATCCCACTTCCTGGTTGGATTTTTCTCAGGTTTTCGCCTGCCAAATGAGCTCTGTTATACTCACAGACATCATTCAAACAGTTTTAGAAACCTCTTCAATCTCTTTTTCAAGTTATCCGCTGTGGAGCTTTGCAACTCCTTCAGGGTTATCTTTGGTCTCTTTGTTGCCTCTCTGATTAATGCCCTCCTTGCCTGGTCCGTGAGTTTTGGTGGGCGGCCCTCTCTTGGCAGGTTTGTTGTGGTGCCATATTCTTTCCATTTTTAATAATAGATTTAATGGTGCTCCGTGGGATGTTCAAAGTTTCAGATATTTTTTTATAATCCCAACCCTGATCTGTACTTTCCACAACTTTGTCCCTGACCTGTTTGGAGAGCTCCTTGGTCTTCATGGTGCCGCTTGCTTGTTGGTACCGCTTGCTTAGTGGTGTCGCAGACTCTGCGGTCTTTCAGAACAGGTGTATATATACTAAGATCATGTGACACTTAGATTGCACATAGGTGGACTTTATTTAACTAATAATGTGACTTCTGAAGGTAATTGGTTGCACCAGATCTTATTTAGGGGCTTCATAGCAAAGGGGTGAATACAATGCATGCACCACTTTTGTTTTTTTATTATTTATATATATATATTTTTTCACTTCACTAATTTGAAAGATTTTGTTACATGAAATCCAAATAAAAATCAATTTAAATTACAGGTTGTAATGCAACAAAATAGGGACAACGCCAAGGGGGATGAATACTTTTGCAAGGCACTGTATATATGGGTTTACTATGGTTTCTTAGACTTAACTAATATTGGATTCTGGGATATGGTAATACACTCGTTTTGAGTTGATTTCATTTCAATGTTTTGGTCTTGGCCAGTGTCATTTGGTTTGGTGGCTCTCACCGCTGTTTTTCAATTGGGAAAATGGGCTTGTGTTCAGCCCTGGCATTTGTACTGACCTCTTATTTCTGATTTCCCTGGTGTGAAATCATGGACATGTAGTAACTTGAACAATATATTGCATATGGCACCAGTGGGCTGTTGGTTCCATGCTTTTTCAAATGTTTTTCATTGTTGCAATGTACATTTTACTAATGTGTCACTAGTGACAACATAAATACTATGTCAGCCATTGGACTTTTAGTACATTTTTAGGGCTTTAAATTAAAAACCACAAATTAAAAGTTAGCTGAAATGTTCCCCACTGAACACTTGTTGCATAATGACTGATATTGTGTGAGTGTCACTACCATAAGTGTGCTTTGGGATCTGTGATTCAATATTTCCTGCATGATTTTACCTGTGAGGTTTTCCCCTGTTTTATTATCAAACAATTGCAATTGTTCTGGATATATTCATTGACACATTATCACATGTAAAAAAAAAAGAAAATGGTTATAAAGTCTATTACTAGCCCATGCTTCTTGGTACATAGTTTTCTATCAATGGATAGCGTGGGTGAATATTGCTGGCACTACCCCTAAGGCTAAGCCATAGATTAAGTAGGTTAGTTGAACAGGCTACCAAGCTCTCAGTAAGTGAATGGAAACTGTTCTCAGGACCAAGATTCCTATGTAGGTTTTTGTAAGACTTATGTTGTACGTCCTAGTTAAAAAGTGCATTTGCTTGGGATTTTAAAGTGTCATGTGAACAATGTTGACTGGATGTATTGAACTTGGCTCCAGTTAAATGTTTTTTAAAATAAATAATAATTAAATAAAAATGTGGAAAGGTTATTAGCACTTGAGTTCTGTGCTGTATTATACTTAGAGATGAAATAGGAGGGTCGTTCCATGAAAATAATGCCTTTTTTTTGTGTCCCTTTGTTTTAAGTAAATTGTGCCAAAATGTAGCATTTTGACATGTTCCTCCAACCCTGGGTCACTTCTAGGAAGATTGTATCCCATACTGTATCCAGGTTTCATCATTTTAAAGCGTTAGTTATATTGTTACTTTGACAGTCATTTCTGAAGATGTATTTATTTCATGTGATTAGTGACATTTACATCTGTCCCTCATTTTAAGGTCAACTCCGTTACCTGAACTGAACTCATTTTAACATGGTGAAATTATTCCTTTTTATATATTTTCTTCAAATGAAACATTCAACATCTAGTAATCATTGAGTAAAAACAGGTGCGCTGGTTCTACTCTTTTTGACAATTTTCTGGTGTTTTGTGGCAGAAAACTGAGCGGTGCAGCATACAGTAACACGTCAACCCTGTTACCAATAGATGGACAGGCTAGAAATGTTTTTAAGAGCAACTACCCCTAAAAATGAACTTCTCGTTTAGTAAACAGCCTATGTGGCATCAATTAAAGTTAAACCCATTTATTCTACTGTCAAAATAACTACAAAGTGTAAATAGGATAATTTCAGTCATAAAGTCAGTCTCGTCCAAAACAGTTTTGTGAAACTTGTGGTTGTGACTGCATCACAACGTAAATTAAGGTTGGTTGAGCTTGTTTCAATCCTGCCCTCAGCTGGCAGCACACAAGTAATCATCAATTGGGAGTGCAGCTGCTAGCAACCCGATCATAATGCCTGTGGTAAATTTGGGTTGAGTTTGGATTAGGGCTGTCCCTGACAACAACATTTTTTTTGTCGACCGAAAGCAGTCTGTTCGATTGGTCTACATTTTTAAATGTGTATTTTTTTCATATAGATACATATACATATAGATGTGTTTTAATAAAATCTACTTTATGCATTGAGCTTGTCTGATGCTTAAAGTTTGGGGTTTGATGAAATAAGACAAATGCCTCAAGAAGGTGCCAGAGATCTAGATAAAAGCATAACCTGACCCAACTATTCTCCTCCCGCCCCTGCTGGCTGTCGCAGATTCTTCCATTACTCTCCTGAAGTTGCCGTTAATAGGCTACATGAGGAGTTGCCAACCTTTCATGTGGAATGCCAATTTATCTTACCTTTTCTACTGATCTGCGTGCCAGTTGTGGTTTTCATATGCATATTTTTGTGAAAGTTTTATTTCGTTTATAATAAAGTCTTTGTCATGTGGTTAATGAAAATGATACAAACTTAAGTAACTTCCATTGCCAACTATGTAAAAATAGCTTACATAAAGACAACAAATAAAAACATTGCAGCTAGCAGGTAGAAAATATCTTGATAAAAATAAGTATCCTAAAAATAACATTGGTTACACATGGCATGTCTGCATGAACTTGAAACGTTGAATCAACTAACTTGTTATGGCTAGAATTCCGCTAGCGGAACCCCTCGGCAATATCCGGTAAAATGGCAGAGCACCAAATTCGAATTAAATTACTATAAATATTAAACTTTCATGAAATCACACATGCAATACACCAACACACATGCAATACACCAAATTAAAGCTACGCTTGTTGTTAATCCAGCCAATATGTCAGATTTCAAAAAGGCTTTACGGCGAAAGCAAACCATTCGATTATCTGAGGATAGCACCCCACCAAACAAACCCATGACATTCATATTTCAACCCGCCAGTCGCGACACAACGCAGAAATAACGATATAATTATTTCCTTACCTTTGAAGATCTTCTTTTGTTGACACTCCAATATGTCCCATAAACATCACAAATTGTCATTTTGTTTGATTAATTCCATCGTTATATCTCCAAAATGTCCATTTATTTGGCACGTTTGATCCAGAAAAACACTGGTTCCAACTCGCGCAACATGACTACAAAATATCTAATAAGTTACCTGTAAACTTGTTCCAAACATTTCAAACAACTTTCCTAATGCAACTAGGTATTTTTTAACGTAAATAATCGATAAAATTTAAGACGGGATAAACTGCGTTTAATAGGGGATAAAAACAAAATGGAGCGTGCTTTCAGGTCAAGCGCCTCTAACAAACAATACACTTCACTTGACCCTCGTTCTGAACTGCCCTACCTCATTTCTCAAAGGAAAAACATCAACCAATTTCTAAAGACTGTTGACATCCAGTGGAAGCGATAGGAACTGCAAGCAAGTGCCACAGAAATATAGATCCCCATAGAATCTCAATTTGTTTTTTCCTGGATGGATTTTTCTCAGCTTTTCACCTGCCATATCAGTTATGTTATAGTCACAGACATTATTCAAACAGTTTTATAAACTTTAGAGTGTTTTCCATCTAAATCCAGGCAGTTTACTTTGGGCACGCTTTTCATCTGGACGTGAAAATACTGCCCCCTAGCCCGAAGAGGTTTTAACTTGGGGCCGGCCCTAAAGCTTGTGCTAGCGAACTTCATTGTGTCATTGTATAAAATATTATTGGCCCTTAGAGTTTCCCGCGCCAGTGAGCTCAGGACAGACACAGCTGTTGGCTATTTGCTCAAGGGATAAGAAGTAGCGCTTGACTTTTGCAGGAGCTCACCAGAGCTGAGTACCATTACCATTATCAAATGTTCTACTGCTTGAGCTCCTGTGCATCTTATAGAATATTAGCTCAAAAGTATTGTGGAGCTCCTGCTACTAAATATAAACAGTATCAGCACCCATAATGAGTACTGGTACCTATTTCAGTCAGTCAAGCACTGATAAGAAGTACTCAGGTAGGCCGATTTTACGACGTTTCAGTTGGATCAGGGCATGACATTTTTCCCTTTCCCTTTGAGTGGTAATCGAAAGGGAGAGAGCTGGAAAGATTTTTCAAATACATTGAGGAACTATTGTAATTCTCAATGGGATGTAAAAACAGTTTGTTTGCTTGCTGTTTGAGGTGAATAAAACTACTTTGAGAAGCTCCACAGGTCAGGTGTGGTGCATTAAGCCAATCATAAATACTATCACATCCCCAAATGGGCATATTTATATGCCTACATTTGCATGCAGGCCAGGTAGCCTATACGCTCTAAAAAATGAGGGGTTCAACAAGGGTTCGAAGAACCTTGGGGTTCTTGGCACTGAAAATTGCCCGCAAAAGGTTATTCCAAGAACCCCATAGGAAGTGGGGTTCATCAACCTCCTTAGTTGGTGGAGGTTCTTGCAGGAACCTAACTGCCCAACTGAAACATTTAGATTTCAATTTGAAAGGATAGCAGGTGCGGGCACTTAACTGACAAATGTAAACGCTTTCCTCAAATTAAGGTATGGTTTGTCCCTTATATGGCCTACATTTATATTGTTTTATGATGAAACCATCTATCTTTTCATATTTGTGCAAATCTTTCTAAAACAGAAAATGGACACAATTCAATGGATATCACTCAACAAAGAGGTAAGAATATGTATGCTATAAGAATATGTTGAAGGCTAGCTATATTGGGTGCAGATAACTGAACTGCTCACTTTTGTTTTCTTGTGTCTGTAGGTATACAGACAAGGAGGCATACAAAGGTATGTCAATTGGTAATGGTATGTTATGCAAATCACATGTACCACCCTCCTTCTTTACCTCTTCAATGACAATCCCATAGGCCAAGGACAAGGTATGTGTATGAAAACCATTATCAAAACATTTTTTTTTCTTTCACATTTACCACGAAAACACTCAGTGTGCCTACACATTGCACACCCTTAGGTTTGTCCATTTTCATCTCACTCGATTTTGCATGAATTTTTCAAACTTTACAACGTCAACAGCTCCTTGGTCATATGTGTTATTTCATAGTTTTGATGTCTTCACTATTATTCTACAATGTAGAAAATAGTAAAAAATAAAGAAAAACCCTTGAATGAGTAGGTGTGTCCAAATTTAGACTTTTACTGTACATTTTTTCTCTTCTAATGCCTCTTAAGGAGAAAGTAATCTAAAAGTAACTGCATGTAATCAGATTACATTACTGAGTTTGGGTAATCAGAAAATTACGATATCGATTACAATATTGGACAGTAACTGTAACGGATTACATTTAGAAAGTAACCTACTCATTCCTGACTATGAAGTGGCAGCTGTGGAGATGGACAGCGTATTGGTGCTGAAAGTTGGGTTATTTGAGAAGGCCTATTTCATTTAAACAGGCTTCATTTGACTTTAGGCTACTAGGTGTTTTTTAAAAAGAAGACGGGGTAGATCAGCTTTAATATTGCAGAAAGATTGTGGCTTCCATCAATGCAATTGTCTGCATAAATTCAAATCCCCGATATATTTTATTGTAAATATATACAGTGCCTTGCGAAAGTATTCGGCCCCCTTGAACTTTGCGACCTTTTGCCACATTTCAGGCTTCAAACATAAAGATATAAAACTGTATTTTTTTGTGAAGAATCAACAACAAGTGGGACACAATCATGAAGTGGAACGACATTTATTGGATATTTCAAACTTTTTTAACAAATCAAAAACTGAAAAATTGGGCATGCAAAATTATTCAGCCCCCTTAAGTTAATACTTTGTAGCACCACCTTTTGCTGCGATTACAGCTGTAAGTCGCTTGGGGTATGTCTCTATCAGTTTTGCACATCGAGAGACTGACATTTTCTCCCATTCCTCCTTGCAAAACAGCTCGAGCTCAGTGAGGTTGGATGGAGAGCATTTGTGAACAGCAGTTTTCAGTTCTTTCCACAGATTCTCGATTGGATTCAGGTCTGGACTTTGACTTGGCCATTCTAACACCTGGATATGTTTATTTTTGAACCATTCCATTGTAGATTTTGCTTTATGTTTTGGATCATTGTCTTGTTGAAGACAAATCTCCGTCCCAGTCTCAGGTCTTTTGCAGACTCCATCAGGCTTTCTTCCAGAATGGTCCTGTATTTGGCTCCATCCATCTTCCCATCAATTTTAACCATCTTCCCTGTCCCTGCTGAAGAAAAGCAGGCCCAAACCATGATGCTGCCACCACCATGTTTGACAGTGGGGATGGTGTGTTCAGAGTGATGAGCTGTGTTGCTTTTATGCCAAACACAACGTTTTGCATTGTTGCCAAAAAGTTCAATTTTGGTTTCATCTGACCAGAGCACCTTCTTCCACATGTTTGGTGTGTCTCCCAGGTGGCTTGTGGCAAACTTTAAACGACACTTTTTATGGATATCTTTAAGAAATGGCTTTCTTCTTGCCACTCTTCCATAAAGGCCAGATTTGTGCAATATACGACTGATTGTTGTCCTATGGACAGAGTCTCCCACCTCAGCTGTAGATCTATGCAGTTCATCCAGAGTGATCATGGGCCTCTTGGCTGCATCTCTGATCAGTCTTCTCCTTGAATGAGCTGAAAGTTTAGAGGGACGGCCAGGTCTTGGTAGATTTGCAGTGGTCTGATACTTCTTCCATTTCAATATTATCGCTTGCACAGTGCTCCTTGGGATGTTTAAAGCTTGGGAAATCTTTTTGTATCCAAATCCGGCTTTAAACTTCTTCACAACAGTATCTCGGACCTGCCTGGTGTGTTCCTTGTTCTTCATGATGCTCTCTGCGCTTTTAACGGACTTCTGAGACTATCACAGTGCAGGTGCATTTATACGGAGACTTGATTACACACAGGTGGATTGTGTTTATCATCATTAGTCATTTAGGTCAACATTGGATCATTCAGAGATCCTCACTGAACTTCTGGAGAGAGTTTGCTGCACTGAAAGTAAAGGGGCTGAATAATTTTGCACACCCAATTTTTCAGTTTTTGAGTTGTTAAAAAAGTTTGAAATATCCAATAAATGTCGTTCCACTTCATGATTGTGTCCCACTTGTTGTTGATTCTTCACAAAAAAATACAGTTTTATATCTTTATGTTTGAAGCCTGAAATGTGGCAAAAGGTCGCAAAGTTCAAGGGGGCCGAATACTTTCGCAAGGCACTGTATATATATATATATATATATATATATATATATATATATATATATATATAAAAAAAATATATATATAGTGCCGTCTGAAAGTATTCAGAACCCTTGACTCTTTCCCCCAAAAAATTACGTTACAGCCTTGTTCTGAAATGTATTTATTAAAAAAAAACAATTCTCAGCAATCTACACACAATACCCCACAATGACAAAGCAAGGCACATATCTGGGGAATGGTACCAAAAAATGTCTGCAGCATTGAATATCCCCAAGAATACAGTGGCCTCCATCATTCTTAAATGGAAAAAGTTTGGAACCACTAAGACTCTTCCTAGAGCTGACCGCCCGGCCAAGCTGAGCAATCGGGGGAGAAGGGCCTTGGTCAGGGAGGTGACCATGAACCCGATGGTCATTCTGACAGAGCTCTAGAGTTCCTTTGTGGAGATGGGAGAACCTTCCAGAAGGACAACTATCTCTGCAGCACTCTCAGGCCTTTATGGTAGAGTGGCCTCATGGAAGCCACTCCCCAATAAAAGGCACATGATAGCCTGCTTGTGGCATTATGTTGTGTGACAAATCTTCACATTTTAATGTGGCATTTTATAGCTTGTTTCTGGCACCTGTGTAATGATCATGTTCTTTAATCAGCTTCTTGATATGCCACATCTGTCAGGTGGATGAATTATCTTGGCAAAGGAGAAATGTTCACTAACACGGATGTATACAAATATATGCACAACGTTTTTAGAGAAATACGCTTTTTGTGGGTATGGAACAATTATGGGATCTTTTAATTCAGCTCATGAAACATGGGACCAACACTACATGTTGCATTTAAATTTTTATTCAGTATATAACTACACTTTAGTCCACACTGCTTTATGAAGAAACAATCTATAAAATGCAGTGGAAAGAAGTGACCGATGCATATGGCATATCTTTGATTTGTCTCTTTGATATTCAGAGGCTGCACTATAACCTATAGGAGACAACAAAAATACTTTGCCTGGGAAGAAGCCTAATGTGTGATTATGTCATTATCAATTGATGTTAGACATTTAACAGGATATTAAACAACATAGTAACTCTAAATCAGTCAGCGGCAAGCCAGGTAGCCAAGAAGGAAGAAAAATGAAGGGCCAGCGTTATGGGTGGGACATTGGGGCCTGGCCCGCCCTACCGTACCTTCTCGCCCGTCCAATATTTATAATTTATTTGACCGAGATGGCGTCAACAGAAAGACGCATCAATTAATGCATCCGAGTGAGCAAAACAGCGCCCCTCTGTTTCAGTATGTGTAGACCATGTATCTGATGCTGTCTGGACCAAATGAGTATGGCATTACAATACTATTTCTGGCCAGACAGCATCCGATACAGACAGGACATGGGCTACAAATAGAGAGGTGCCGTTTCGCTCGCTCGTCTGCTTTCTCCGGTGATATCGTTTCGGCAGAGAGGAAGAGGCGAAACGAGAGGGATTACTATATTTGCCGCTACCTGGAGCGGCAGGTAGCCTAGTGGTTAGAGCGTTGGACTTGTAAAATCGAATCCCCAAGCTGACAAGGTAAAATTCTGTCGTTCTGCCCCTGAACAAGGCAGTTAACCCACCGTCATTGAAAATAAGAATTTGTTATTAATTGACTTTCCTAGTTAAATCAATGTTAATATATATATATATAACTGTTATTATATAATAATTATTATTATATATTATTATTATTTTTTAAATAATTTTTTTTATATAAACTTTCGCCAAATTATGTCCAGTATAAACCCAATGCGTTTCTATGGGAATAATATGCAGACTTCAGCTTGTCGCCTGTTTTCCTTTGGGACAAAGACGAAGACATAAAGCAACTCGTCATTATAGGCTACAGATCTCTGGTTTCAGCCTCTTGCGAATTAGAAAGGAAAGTTTGCGGGTGCACAGTGCACTGTTAGAATGCTGCATTGCCCTAAAGTAAATGGATGTTTCGCCAAAATGATATATATATATATATATAATTACTCCTGTTTAAATTAAATAATTCAAAATACTTCACAAGAGACCAGGATTTAACCACAGAAGATTAAAATACAGTCATGTGGATTGTTTCAAATCACCAGTCTGCGCGTGGCATTATGTCTAGCGGATTGAGTTGCGGCTGTCAGTAAAAAGCGTCTAAAATATGTGTGAAGATAATGTGTCTTATTTAAAATATTGCATCAAGAAGAAGAGGTGGGGGGTGAGCTGAAAATATGGTGCGTCTCTGTCTAGAATGTAGGAAAGTGCCTGTTTTGCAATGTCTGATTTCTGATTGTCTTAACTCACCATGTACACCACTCATTTTTTCTTCGCCAACGAAGTCTGTTTTTTAACATCCATTGCGAAAGATACTGTAGTTCCTCAGTATTTGAAAAATCTTTACAACACCCCTGGCCTCGATAATCATCAAGCAATGTAAAAGAGCAACTTATTATCCCATATATATGCCGTGGAAACAGCTTTCTGTCGAGAGCTCACTGGCGCCGGAAACGGAGGGCCTTCAATAGGCTAGTTGATACAATGCTGCACGTTTGCTAGCTACAGCGTCCAGACGGATCAAGTGATGAGTTGATACGATGTTGCACTTCTGCAGCACCAGCTACAGTCAAGTCAGATAGAAAGGGAGGCAGACCGTTTGAGTAGATAGATGAATGTGATTGAAAGAACCGGAATTTTCCTCATGATATTTTCTACTGTTTGTATTTGTCGGCTTTAAGGCTTATGTATTTAGGTCTACTGCTGTATCTCTGAGTTATATGCTCTCATTTCTTTAGCCGCCAATGGATCACATGGCAGAGGCTAGTGCTTTCGGGCATTGTTGAATTTTTACTTTTTGATTTTTATAATTTTACTTCAGATTTTTATGATTAACCATGTGACAATGATTTTGAGAAACGAACACGTTATTATTGATGTGCAACTGTTTGAAGAAAATGCGCATAGGAGTGCGATCACACTTAGGAGGTCCTGTGAAAAAGCTTTCCACCCTATGGAAATCAAAGGCCAGTCGAACTGATTCGTTCTGCCGCCGGGTCTGAGCCTTTATTACACAGTACAAGCTGGCAGGGGCGCTCAGCTTTTCAACAACACATCAACAACAGTACTTCAACAACATGACTATAAATTGAGCATTTAGGCAGTATAAAATATATATATTTTAAATGTCTTAGAATTAAATAATCATTAAACGAAAAAGGCCTTATTAGGCTATACAGTGCCTTTGAATGTGTTTGGCCAGTCTTTGGTTTGAGGATTATGTGGTGAGCTATGCATGACTAGTTCATTTAGCCTAGCAGATGCTCTTATATTCCCATCCCCTAATCACAGTCAACACATCTATTTTGTAACAACAATATCATGGAATAAATAAGAATCAATTAGAAAATTATAGTTTCCCCAAATGATTTTATTTTACAAGTGCATATAGGTCTACCTGATGATATGCGGATGCTGTGTGAAACAACTAATGCCTTTTTCTCGAATTCATTAATGGTCAGATAGTTTAGTTGTAACTGGTTCTGTTGGGCTCAACTTTAGCACTGTTCCAAACTTAGACTATTCTTTTTTTTAAAACAAAAGTCTGTATAGAAATCAAAAGATCTCCGGTGCTGCAGCATGCGCTCATGCATTGTCATGCTCTATTGTGGTATGAAAAAACATTCTGCTTGTCACCAGTCATATAAAATGACGTAGACTTCCATGAAATGCGTTTATTAAAAGCTATTTTTTTTCTCGGACCGCAAATAAGGTTAGAGATTCATGCAGTGCTTTTATGATAATGGATATATGTTCACCCTTTATCAGTGCTTTTATGACCTGCAAACCACAATCTTCTGGCTGCTTTCCCATGTAGTAATGCTTACAAAACGAAGAACAGTTTCTAAAACTGCATATCTAAGGCTCTGGTCTGTCCTATGAGTGGGGTAAATCTGCTATCCACTTTATGTTTTAATTATTATTTTGGGTATAGGGGAGGGTCACATGTTTTTTCAAGCGTTCAGGAGGGTCGGGGTAAAACATATTTTACTAATGGGAGGCCCATCCATTTTAATTTCAGCGATCCAATTTTCTCTAAGTTTCCCACATTACAAAAAAACGTACAGTCCCTTACTACAGTCATTTATTTCTTTAACCTCTTGAGATGGGCAAACTTTTTTTATGAAGTTGAAAATGTGCTCTTTATGCCAGAATGTTAAAATTCGGCGAAATCAAAATTTTTAGTTTCACTGAATTGGTGAAATGACCCAGGATTTCTGCCTTTTGACCAACATTCATCAGTATACTAAAGATTCTGCTATAATGGTTATTTATGATACAAAGGTTACAAACATCTGCCAAATGTATAACTTGTCCTTCCTCTTTAATGTCCCCTTGAATTTTCCCTTTAAAAATGAATATCCAAGCCAGTGCAGGTGTCCAGTTTCACCTGTCTCCTGTCATACCAACACCGGCCACCAGCTGGCCACCGGCCACCAGCTGGAGTTCTACTTGGCCCTGCCTGCTACCAGCAAAACTTCCTCCCTAATAGTTTAGAACCTAATTGAGGCCAGAGGTTAAACGCCAGCATATCCTCAATGCAAACCACAGGGAGCTGCAATCAACCAACTGCAGCTGGATCATCTGGAACATCCAATAGTGATCAGTGATCCTGTTGTTCTGCTGTTAGATTACATTTCCCCTACATGAAACTGAAAGACAATATTTCCATCAAATGTAATGGCTTAGTTGTATTATGTGATGTGGTAGTCTAGTAAAATGGATATGGTTTCAACACAATCCAAGATATGTTTGATCTGTAAGTTCTGAAAACCATGTCCTTCACTGTGTGTCTGGTCATTCAAGCTCAAAGTTTTAATCTTAAGAATAGAAGACTAATGTCATTATGATGGGCGATTCTGAAAAGTGAAATACACCTATACATGCAAAAAGCTATACATGCATGCATGCCTTACAAAATAAATAGCATGGGCTACCTCTTTAAACCTTGCCATTTAAATGAAACATTGAAACGGAATCGAAAGTGAGTCTCTATGGGGCAGTTTCTTCCCTTAGCTGACTGTCAAGTGGACAGCTGGATCTTTAACATTCTTACCACAGCTGAATTTGTGCTATGAGGAAAGACAAATAGATTGCTTATTGGGATAAGAAACGGGATCAATCCCACCAAATTATTCGCACTTGACAAGCCTGTTGTGCATTAGTTTAGGCCAGGGCTGTTCAATATCGGACCTGGAGGGCCAAAACTCTTCTGGTTTTCATCCTCTCCTTCTAATCAGGGACTGATTCAGGTGAGTGCAAATAACTACCAGGTAGAAACAAAACTCAGAAGTGTTTTCGGCCATCCAGGACCGGAATTGAACAGCGCTGGTTTCAGTGGAGAAGCACTTTGTCCACAATACGCTCAACGTGCCTGGATTTGATGATCGACATCGACATTTTAGGAGAAAAACCGCCCTGAAGCTGTGTCACACTCAATGCACTAAATATAGCCCAATGTGTAGTAATGGTTAGTGCTAACCGGGATCCCACCTTAATGGTTAGTGCCTATGTGGGATCCTTGGGACGTCCCTATTCTAAACCCTAACCTTATCCACTACCCTAACAATAACCCTTAGATTAACCATTTAAATGTAACGTCAGAGTTGAGAAGCCCAAAGGATTGCGGATAGCACCGACCAAGTTGTAATTCGAATTGAGATATTGTTGGGAAGCGCAGTGATGGTTAAGACAAAAATATAATGTTTGTCTGCACATAACCAGGGGCGCAACGTTGACTGGGGACTGGGTGGACATGTCCCTCCCACATTCTGAAATGGCATTTTTGACGCCCTCAGTTTTGTCATTGGAATTTGATACAAACTAACGGTGTGCTTTAAGATCACGCGGGCACCTCCGAGCGGCCGGGTAGGCTGTTTATCTGACAAAAACTAAATCAATAAAAAAGTATGTCCCCCACACTTCTAAAACCAAAGTTTCGCCCCTGCACATAACTGATCCGAGGTCAACAGATTTTAATACATCGCCATGAGCATCTGACAGACATTTTTCCATGTTGTCTTTTTTTTATCTGCAATTTTCTAGTTGCTCATAGCATAGGCTTACCATAATGCCGAGACTGTATGTCTCTGTCTACACAGGCAGCCCAATTGTTTATTTTATTAGGCAAGTCAGTTAAGAACAACATCTTATTTACAATGACAGCCTAGGAACAGTGGGTTAACTGCCTTGTTCAGGTGTAGAACAACAGTTACTGACCCAATGCTCTAACCTGCAGCCCAAATTCTGATATTTTATTCCACAAATTGGTCTTTTGACCAATCACATCAGATACTTTTCAGAGCTGATCTGAAAAATATATCAGAATTGGTCTGCCTGTGTAAGCACAGTCTATTTAGCTCAAATTACAATTTCCATTTGTTTAAATGACAGGTTGTTTCTAAGAATCACCACTAGATGACAGCATTTTGTTAAAATTGACCTGTGTATCAAGAGTTTATTAGGCTGTAATAAGGACCCCAAATAAGGACCTGCACGGGGACTAGAATCTCTGATCGCATAAAACAATAGTCAAAAATTGTTTCCGATTTCAAGAATGATGTTAGAATATAGCCTTTCATTTAAAGGCCAACTGTAGCCTGGTTGCCATCTATTTTCAGTTATTGCATTTCACTCCTGTTATATGCCAAAGATTTCAGTGGAATGTTACCTAAAAAAGACTGGTACCCAGACTAGGCCAACTGTAACCTAATTGGTGAATCAATAGTATGGTGTTTGATTAAGAAAGGAGAGGAGCTGTGAAGAAATGAGCAGCTTAACTGGTAATGTAGGCTAGCCTGAAGAATGTATAAATGGGGTATCCTATCATACCCAGGTAAGCTAGACCTACACAGCAACACTGCACCTTATACATTTTAATAAAGGCAATGTCTACAACGAAGGGTTTGTTAGCTAACACATTTTTGTAAATGTGTATGTGCGCCTGGAAGGTAAATTACACCCAAAAGCCCTGGGTAGTCTACAACTACATTTAATAACCCTTCATTATTAACAATAGCCTGTAGAGATAAGCAATAGACACATGTAATAACAATATAATCATCTTCAGTTATTAATGAATTATTTAGCAGGAATAAATACAATTAGGCTACTGATATTCACAAGCCACTATAGTTGGCATAACAGCCAAATAGCTTCACGTGCTTCCAAAGAAACGTAATTTCACAATAAAACCAAATGAGGCTACTGTATTTGTATTGTCTATTATCTGATGACCTTCAGGCCGACATGATAAAATATATTTTAAAATGCATTAGCCTACATTAAAACTGTACATGAAATAGGGCGCTTGGGATTGTGTGGAAAAACTATTATTGGTGTATTTTTTAAACACATGTATATGGATGCCTCGGGACCTGTGCTCCCTAGGGTGTGATCTTTATAAGTGAAAGTGCATTGGTGTCCTGGGGGAGGAAGTGCTGTAGGCTAATTGTGGCTGCCCAGGTGTCCATAATGAAAACTGCACAAAGAAAAGGAATACGGATTTATTAGAGAAAACATTATTGCCACCCAAAGATGGATATGATATTTACAAAACGTTAGGATAATATATAGGCCTGGGGCCTATAACAAAAATGTGAATTTGTCTTGCTCTCAAAATGAATAAGAGTATTCATATTTTTGTTAGGCTACTTTATATATTTGATGCTGTGCATTTTGATTTATGTCAAATCAATTCAATTACAAGGCATTGAAATAGATCTTGACGCATAGTATTCCCACATACTACCCAGATTCGCGATGAAGATTCGGAAATTAAATATAATAACTATTATGACTGTTCAATGTATGTTATTGTCTCATTTTGGCATTGCTAAGACGATGTTTCTGGTTTAATGACAAGTCCTATACATTCGTAATTTTGACAGCTGTACTTTCAGGGAGAGGTAATAAAACACGGTCTGTTTGGACAGCTCTGGAGCGTTGACAAAACTGGAATCCATCAAGATGATACTTGGAGTGTGAAATGTCGCTCTGCAAGAACACGCCCGATCATAACCTTGATTTAATTGTTTTGTTAACGGCCATAAATCAGGTAGAGAACATCATGACTGATGTAGACTATAACAATAATTTTCAGAAGTTAAAATAAGGCTGTGTAATGTTCTAGGCCCATTGAACGTTATTCAGCTCTAGTAGGCCAAATCTGGGAAGTACAGGTGCTAACCCCTCGCAATTGTTTCGACATCGGCTTGTTATTACAACAATTTTACAGTGTGTGACATTGGTACAGATCTATCGCCTCGGCCCTTAGAGGCTCTGCTTTACCTCAATGGTGAAGGGTTGCGCTAAATACATGCAAAATTGATCACTCTAGCACACAGTCGCAGACAATACTTAAAGAGAGCCTATAACTTTAGTTTTTTTTTGGCCCACGGGGTTGCCAAGTGACCTGGGCCATCGGTCACATGGGCGTCATTACACAGAGTGCGCACTGTTCCTCGAATCTTCTCGGCCTCATGGGATGCCTGCCAGGACACTGGGAGAGAAAAAGAAGTAATGGTTTGTTATGATGACCTTTTACGTTTCCATTAGTCTCCTCTCTTATTTAGCGCTGTAACCCCGGAGTACTCAGCAAATGTGATTTAACCCTGTGTACATTGACCCAGCGAGTAATCAAAAGGCCCTAAATGCACCAGTCACAAGAGGCGAAGAGGGGAACGACTTTAATCTGCAACGGGGCTGTTTTTATGTAAACACAGAGGTTGTTAATGTACAGACACTGCGACACCATCATATTTAAAAGCTTCCATTAAATAAGCCCTTCGATTGTTTAAACGACAGGGCAGACTGAGGCGAGTGTAGTTAGTCTACCACTCCTAATGTCCATCTAATGACCACGTAATGTTTTATCTATACTCTTCTGTGGGGCAAAGGTAGGAGAACAGTATAATTCTATGACCACAAATGGAGAGAAAAAAATATATAATGTCGCCCACACTGTAGCCTTTCAGGATCTTCCTTTTCAATGATGTGATTTTAATGATGTGCCTTCTGGTTAATTATTTTTATTTGAGTTTAATATGGCCTAAAACCACAATAACTGTGGAGATTAAACTACATTCAGGGTTGGCTGTTGGCATTATAAATCTGGATGTTTCTGTTTGAGTGGTAAGTATAGGGTTTTGCTCTCTTTTTTCTCAAAGACATGGGGAAAGAAAAACATTAGACAATTATATTTAATTGGGAGGAGGGAGTTGAAATACAACTAGCCCTACTAACTTTGAAAAGTCATTATATATGGATTTAATAAAATGTGTTTGTGACTTATTCATTAGCTAAATATACTATGGATATAGATCACTTCCCCATTTGGATTGGTACAAGAGGGCATTTATGAGTCACTTGTCTGGGGTGGACATATTCAGAGACAATCACTGTTATAGCCTGTGATGAAGTTTGTGGAGTTAAATTTAATGGCCATATGAGTGGAACTCTCCGGATGGTGATTGCTGGCCTAAAGGGTAGGGGAAAATCCATGAGGTTTCCATATTTTCCCATGATCAGTGGTGGAAGATAAGGATATTTAGATTGTTATGTTTCCTGCGTGATGAGTCCTGTCTCCACTGATGGGCAGCTGGGCTATAGCTCCTCTCCTCTTGGCTGGCTCTAGCAACAGTCCAACACTGATAGGCCTCCAAATATCAAGCAACAAAAATAAACAGCCTAAATCTCCCAAAGGGTCCTGATGCATTTAGACGATGTTTCAATCACAAATAAAGGAATACATTAAGAGCTCTCTCCTATTAGATTCAAAACCTGGATAATGTGGCCCGTGTCCTAATGTGGCCTACTGAGACCTATAGGGATATATTTTTTGTGCTAGCCTGGTGTCCCAACCCTTTGTCAAAGAGGTCATGGGAATACTCATATGGACCAACACAGACATAACACAGACAATTGATGTTTGTTGAACCAGTGGGCGGACAGACACCCTGAAACAATCCTCAAAAACATCTAGACCTTTTCACATGATGGAGAGTCCATTTCCCTCATAACACGGGGACCTATTAAACAGAACTGATTAAAATATGAATACATATAATAAAAGCCACATTTGGGGTTACAAACGGGATAATCCTGTTTTCAATTGACGTTGGATAACTCCCTTAAAATATATATTTTTGCTTTGAAAATAATGGCACTATGCCATACAGAAGGCGGTGTACAATGGCTCAGGTCCCATTAAATCTACGAAAGTTCCTTCCTGAGACAAACATTGCCAGAAATAGTCATCTTGGCCTGGGTCGACGTTTTACCAGAGTAGAGTAATAATTCTCAGTGTAGTAATGGAAATTATTTAATTGACTCCCAAAATCTGATCCGAGAGAGTTGTTAGATGAGGCGCTCCATCAGCATTCCTGAGCTCGGGTAAGCCTTCCTGAAAAATACACACTGAGAAATCAACTGACAACAATAGGCTTGAAGTCAGCTGTAGCTGTCAAACTTATATATATTTTTTTATCTGCCGCTGTTTACTGGGACTCATGCATGGTTTGACATTTTCTTTTTCAACGTGCTTATACAGTTGTCTTAGGAAGTTCTGATAGCCTCAATCAACATTTCCAGGATAAAGTATAATACAAAGCACTTTTAAATGGACTATGTGTAGCTATTACAATGTTATTGGTGTTTAAACACAAACCTGCATTGATATAATTGAAAACAAAAGGCAAATAAACAATTTTATCAGAGCTGAAACAATAATTGTAGGCCTTTGTCACATGGGTCATACTTTCATTTTCAACTGGACAAACCTGACCTTCACTCACTATGAAATAATTTCCTAAATTAAATGGCACTATTTTACTGACTTACTGACGTTCTTGAGTGTCAAGCCTCCAGTGCCTTGACATGTTTTAGTGTGCATGTTTTAATGCTTCCCTCTGAAGGCTCATCGGCACCTGAAATAACTTAGGCGTGGTAACCCTTTGTGCCTCTGCTACATCCTTTTCCCTGGATTGTTTTGACTGCATGATCGGGGGCAAACGTTAGCCTACATTTAATTTCTAATTTGAACCCGGAAAAGTGTCATCCGAAAACACCACGATAGCAGGCAGTCAGGGTCATAGATCCTGCCGGCAATGAATCAAGCCTAATGAATGCAGTAATGACAATGGGTTAAACAGTGCATGGGCCTATATTCGTGGCGTGGGAATTCGGGAACGTGTACCTGCACGATACAAACTCGTCTCCATGTCAGACATGCACGCAGGCAAACAAACACACACGCACACTACTTTCTCCATTTTAGAGGAGTGTATGAGAAAGTAAGCATGTTATAGAGATTCAGTTTGATTTAAAAAACAACAACAATATTCCATGAGTAAACGATTTTATATTATTATCAATATGGATATGATTGTACTTGTATTGTTATGATGATGCTGATTATGATTGTGATTATTTTTATATTATTATCCATATAAAATGACAAAAAAGTATAGACCTAATCCTGTTTACAATAATACTTAAAAAATACAATTTACCCATACATATTTGTCATTGTTATAATAATCAGCCCCCCATTATGTTCGTTACCCGGTGAAGTATTGCCTCTGAAGTTAATTTTGTTTTCGTTTAAGAGGGGAATAGATTTCCTCTGTTTATTATGAGCATAGGGACGGATTTGCGTCACCATGCAACTTGCTGGTCGAGATAAAGTTGCACAAATATTGAAAAAAGGAAGTTCTAACAGTAATTATAAAGTTTCCCCCTCTACCAAGGAAGAAATAAGGATTGCTGCTGTATCCTAAAATAGGTAAACATGTTCTATTTTGAGACAAATCCAACAGGCATATCTGCTAATTTCGCACGAATCACAGCCCATAAAAAACAGAGTAATCTGAATCCAATAGAAACTATAGTTTCCTGCACTCGGCGCTGCATATACCATGTAGATCGTGGTACTTCACTTGTTTTAGCTTGTAACCTAAATGTATGATGTTCAATTGATGATATTGTCAGAAATTAAACATGGCACAAAAATATGAAATCTTTTTCAAATGCAATCTTCAATATTGTCCGTGTTTACTTTTTTTTGTAGCCTAAATCGTTTAATTTGCAGTTGTTTTGCCATTTGAGCGACAAAACAACCAACCCAATGCAGAAAATATGAAAATGTGATTCCACTAGTTCAGCCTAATAATTTTTGTATCAACTTTTTTTTTAAAGTATTCAGAAACAAATACAGGCGAATGCCTAAAAGCCGAGTGCAAGGATAAACGTAATTACATTATTCGACATGTGTACATGTTCATCTTGCAGAAGACGTTTGCCCTTGCATTTATTGTTGTCGTTGCTGCATGCCATCCACGATGAACAAGATAGTGACGAAGATGATGATGTTGCCTGTGACTGCTGTTGAAAATGTTTATGAAGATATTCAATATATGGTCATTAGCCACACTTAACTCTGCACATTTCCATCACAAGGGCGTGTTCGGGTGTCGAAACCAAACTTCTATTGGCTAGAAAGCAACCAATCCGTGTCAGAGGAAAAACTTCAACGTTGAAGTACTTAGACCAAAGACTAACATGTCAGAGTTGTGTGAGAGATTTCTGGCACTTACACAAAGACGGCAGCCTTTCTGACTACAGTTAACTCAACGTTACATGCCGAATTTATTGTTCTATCATCGTTTGTGATCAACCGAGGGGCAACATTACGAGTTCAGGATGTATACGGCAGGACTCAATCCGTTTTACGCGTCAAATTTTAGTCTTTGGTCTGCCTATTGCGCGGGTGGTTTCGCTGTGGATACAATGAAGAAGCCCTCATTTTGCATTGCTGACATTTTGCAGGTTGGGGATGCCGAGAACATCCCGGGATCCTCGGCCCTCATGGCTCATATGGGACACCGTTCTCAGGTCCACATCTCTGGATCTCCGTTGCGTCCTTCCCCTGTGGGGCCAGAACAGTCGGTCTACGGTGGGAGACTGAACCCCGGGTCTCCATATCACAGGCACGGAATACACTTAACGTCTGTATCTAGAACGAGTTTCAATTCCCAACAAGCTCCTCCACCATCAAGCAAGGACCTCAAGTTCGGAATCGATCGGATATTGTCAACAGACTTCGACTCAAAAACAAAAGACATATTGTCTTTAAGAGGTAACCTTTTAAATGAACTTTCATACCGTTGTCAAAATGAATTCTCTATTAACTATTTATAGGCCTACATCAAGATTATTTTACTGCTATAGAAAGCATTCAAGAATGCCATGATGTTGTAAAGGCACTTTTTAGTTTTTTAAATGGGGCTGCATTGACTTAATTAAAGGCTACGTTTATAAATTACTGACCTCGAAGGCACCTAAACCACAGTGACTACATCATGCACTTTATTATTTACGCACACAAAACCTCTATATGAACATCCAAACTGCCACAGCTGCCTCACTATAAAACTGGGTATTATTTAGCTTGGGACGGCAGATAGCCTAGTGTTGGGCCACTAACCGAAAGGTTGCTAGATCGAATCCCCCCGCTGACAAGGTAAAAATCTGTCGTTCAGCCACTGATCAAGGCATTTAATCCACTGGTCCTAAACCGTCATTGTGAATAAGAATTTGTTCTTAAATTACTTGCCTGGTTAAATAAAGGTTTAAACATTCAGACTCGCACACCAAAGTCATTTTTAGGTGAAAAGTTTTACCATTGACAAATACTCGTATTTCATACGTTGCGGTAATTTCTTACTTATTTATCTCTCGCCCTGTGACAGATCTCACGTCCATTGTTAGCTCGAATCGTCAGTCAGGGATCCACATGCCCGTTCTGCCCTCGGCGAACCAGTACTTCGCATCCATAGACCCAGCGATGAGCGACACGTCCTCCACGATGAACTCACTAAACTGCGCCAGGCAATCAGGGCAGCATCAGTTTCAGGACACCTTCCCAGGTAGTGTAGCCGTCAGCACATAGGCTACATAGGGACCTTTTCCGCACACATGACATTTAAGGACTCAAACAATATTTGTACATAGCCGTTATTATTCAGACTTTGCTCAGTGTTTTTAAACCATAGGCCTATCTTCTGGTGATCGTGTTTTTCAAGTGAATATAATTTGGCATGTTTGATGGCATGACACCACTTTTCTAGGATATCCAACTATAATTTACCAGTGCACTTTGAAATTTGAACGAATAAATAACATTGCTCAACCTTTATGTCCCTTTATTTATACAGGTCCGTATGCTGTCCTCACAAAAGACACGATACCACAGACATACAAAAGGAAGAGGTCCTGGTCGCGAGCGGTCTTCTCCAACCTGCAAAGAAAAGGACTTGAGAAACGATTCGAAATACAGAAATACGTCACCAAACCCGACAGAAAACAACTGGCTGCAATGCTTGGCCTAACAGATGCACAGGTACGTTACTTGCATCATGTTGTAGCCTATAGGCCCCAATTTTTTGGACATTGTATTATGGACTATATGCAATTGTTTTTGTTATTTTAAGAATCCTTTCTTCTTGAGATGCAAAGACATGCCTAATAGTATAATATTCAATAAGTTTAGCTGAAGCGTTAAAGATTGCGCGATAGAAATATACCCTAAAAGTAATTTGCGACTGAGCCGACATATGAGCGTTTACCGTGAATGCAGTCTCCGCTAAATCATGAACATTGTCTTTAAATTTCAATAATGCTGTAACGCTGAACTTTCGCGATACGGATTGAATAGAGCCCTGGTCTTGTGTTGTTAAGACAGGAAGCCGCCACTCAGAGGACACACCCGGTAATATATCCTAGTAGGCAACTTCAGAATTTTGCAATCGAGAACTTTTAGGGAAATGAAAGTCGATTACAACGAGCAAATGGAGAAAGGTCATAATCTTACGTAACTCCATTGGGTTAAGCAATACACATAATACTAGCCTATAGCCCAGCTGATGTGTTAATAACAATTTGTTTTTGTAGGCTATAGGCCCACATTTAGGCAAAGTATGCCCAGCTTTACCCACACTGTTGTTTTATTCTGCATTCACTTTATTGTAGCCTACCTAGGCTACTGTCAAGTTATTCATTATGAAATGTAGGCTATGATTTCCGTATCTATACGGTTTTGTTGTGTTATGTAGAGGCTCTGGGTCATAGGTAGGTCTCTGGGTCATATTTATATGGAGCAAAATTCATTGTCAACCTGTTGGCGACTAGCCTAGGCATCAGGATCGCGTTGTCGACATCTAAACGAGCTTTTGCACTTTCTCGTCAGGTCAAAGTGTGGTTCCAGAACAGGCGCATGAAGTGGAGGCATTCGAAAGAAGCCCAGGCACAGAAGGACAAGGAGAAGGAGACACTGGGCAAGTCACTGACAGAGGCCGAGCCCAAAGAGCCGGAAGTGTCCGAGTGTGAGAGTGAAGCGAGCTGCGAGTCCGAATTCGAGGAAGGACAGGAGGACAAGAGTGACGTGGACATTTCTGAGCATAACAAGACTAGTGTGATCATGACCGGGGTCACCCCTGTGAGCACGGAAGAGGCAACTTCAGTCGGTGCCCTCACAGAAACTGTGGCATCATCACACATATAAATATGAGTGCAAAGTCAAACGTATTTTTTTTAAATGTAACATTAATAATTTAATATAAATATTATTTTGATAAATTGATATACAGAGTGAAGTTTGTCTTACTGCAGAGGCTATTGGTTATTAGTCTTTTTTACTTTCGACTCCTCCCATCTTTCAGCTCTGTCAGTCAGTATTAGGCGATGTGCATGACTTTTTCCTCAAATTAAGGAAATATTCTGTTGTGAATTTTAATCTGAAACAGGTGTTCCGCGTTCTGAAATCCCAGAAAATGACACAATGTTAATGTAATTTACTCTGGAAGCGTTAATAAATATTGTTGTATTTTATATTTTTCAATAATTATTTGCACTGAAAATATTGTAAATAAAATAAAAAAATCTTTCTTTTGATTTTCGATTAAATGTAATATGTTATATATATTATTATTAATAATATTATTATCTTTTAATTGCATTATTGGGCCCATTATTATTTCCTCTTTCGGGTCTAATCGAATACTGAAAACATCACTGAAGGAGAGAGAACTTCACAATTGACATGGTCCTGACTAGCCTATAGGCTAATATTCACTCCAAAAACAGTTATCGGAAGTGGATAATACAATTTTATTTTCGTCATAGGCTATACATTTAGGATTGTACATTTGTTTCCTACAGTATGTACAAAGTAAGATGATGGTCATGATGATGATATAGGTTTACTATTTAATTCCTCACATCTTACATGCCTGTAAAATCATATTTGAAGTCTTGGACTTCGCTGCCACGTAGGCCTTATTTCACCGTGTGAGATGATCAGAGGGGTGGAATATATGTTTATGTTTCATGCTTAAAATAATCCATAAAGCCTACCTAGTCTATCGTTCTATATGGCAATTAAGTCATTCATAAAGACATATTTAGCTTTTTGGGAATAAGACGCAAACTAATTATGGGTACACTCAAGCCGAAATGGAATGTGAAAACATAGTGGAGCCTGTAATAACTTATCTCAACAATTTGGTGTAAATAGATAACACTTATCAAAGGTTTTCAAATAAGTTAGTCATACTGTCTCTCACAATTCCAACACCATCTAACCGTTTGCATTTACGAATGCAATTTACGCAAGTCGTATTAAAATGGTAGCCTATCGATGCGTTTTCAAGGAGCAGTTTGCCTTAGTTCATTTTATTTTCAGTAGGTTACCTTGTCCTGTTACATTGATTAAATCATTCGGAGGTAAATGAAAGTGTCTCAAATAAGCTGGTGGCTGCATTTACACAGACAGCCCAATTCTAAGCATTTTTCCACTAATTGGTATTTTGACCAATCACATCAGACCTATCCACATCAGATCTTTTTCAGAGCTGATATGATTGGTCAAAAGTCCAATTAGTGAAACATATAGAATATATAGGCTACCTGTGTAAACGCAGCCAGTGAGTAACAGACCATTGAAGTTAGTCAGCTGAACTAATGAAGAATTAGATATGCTAAGATATGCTATGATATATTAGATATATCCACACAGTAAAGGCATAATAACAACTTTTAATTACATTTAAAAACATGCCTATATTATTTATAGCAGGCTATGTTAAACTCCATGTAGTAAAGTAGGCCTACAGTCTATACCCTTACTGACAGCCAATATTGTAGTACCATATTATGGACCATACAAAGTTGGTATAGGGATTATTACCTCACTGTGTCCAGTCCCAATGGAAGTGTGAAAAGAAGCATGCAGTGCCTTCAGGAAGTATTCACACCTCTTGAGTTTTTCCACATTTTGTTGTCTACAGCCTAAATTTGAAATAGATTAAATTTAGATATTTTTGTCACTAGCCTACACACAATAACCCAAAATGTCAAAGTAGAATGATGTTTTTAGAACACTTTGCAAATTAAAACTAAATAAAAAGCAGAAATGGCTTGAGTCAATAAGTATCCAACTCCTTTCTTATGGCAAGCCTAAATAAGTGCAGGAGTAAAAACTTAGTTGGATGGACTGACTCTGTTGTGCAATAATAGTGTTTAACATGATTTTTGAATGACTACCCCATCTCTGTACCCCACACATACAATTTTCTGTAAGGTCTCTCAGTCGAGCAGCACATTTCAAACACAGATCCAACCTCAAAGACCAAGAAGGTTTTCCAAAGCCTCAAAAATAAAGGTACCTACTGAATATCCCTTTGAGCATGGTGAAGTTATTAATTGCACTTTGGATGGGGTATCAAAACACCCAATCATTACAAAGATAAAGGAGTCCTTCCTAACCCAGTTGCTGGAGAGGAAGGAAACCGCTCAGCGATTTCACCATGAGGCAAATGGTGACTTTAAAACAGTTATAGAGTTTAATGGCTGAATTGGTATTTTTTGGTATGTTATTAGGATTCCCATTAGTTGTTGCGAAAGCAGCAGATACTCATCCTCGGGTCCACACAAAACATGAAACATGACATAACACAGAACATTAATCAACAATAACAGCTCAAGGACAGAACTACATTAATTTTAAAAAGTGCACACGTAGCCTACATATCAATACATACACACACACTATCTAGGTCAAATAAGGGGATAGGCATGGTGCCGTGAGGTGTTGCTTTATCTGTTTTTTGAAACCGTGTTTGCTGTTCATTTCAGCAATATGAGATGGAAGGGAGTTCCATGCAATAATAGCCCTATATATTACTGTAGGCTTTTTTGAATTGGTTCTGGATTTGGGGACTGTGAAAATACCCCTTATGGCATGTCTGGTTGTGTAAGTGAGTGTTTCAGAGCTATGTGTAAGTTGGCTATGCAAACAATTTGGAATTTTCAACACATTCATGTTTCTTATATAAAAAAAGAAAGATTGCAGCCTGTCTCTCCTCAACTCTTAGCCAATCGAGAATGGCATGTGTAGTATTTATATTAGACCTCTGATTACGATGACGAGAAAGACGTGCCGCTCTGTTCTGGGCCAGATGCAGCTTAACCGGGTCTTTCTTTGCAGCACTCAACCACATGACTGGACACTAATCCAGATGAGACAAAAGTAGAGCCTGACAAAAGTAGAGCCTGATTTTTCAAATGTAGTGTCTAAAAAGCAGAGCATCTCTTTATTATGGACAGACCTCTCCCTCTCTGTACAACCATTTAATCTATATGTTTTGACCATGACAGTTTACAATCTAAGGTAACACCAAGTAATTTACTTTCCTCAACTTGTTCAACAGCCACATGAATCATTGCCAGATGTAGCTCAGGTCTAGAACTTAGAGAATACTTTGTATCAAATATAATGCTCTTAGTTTAAAAGATGTTCAGGACCAGTTTGTTACTGATCACCCATTCCAAAACAGACAAAACAAACTCTTTAAGGGTTTCAGTGACTTAATTAGCTGTGGTTGCTGATGTGCATATGGTTGAATCATCAGTCTACATGGACACACATGCTTTGTTTGATGCCAGTGGCAGGTCATTTGTAAAAATAGAAAAAGAGTAGAGGGACTAAAGAATCGCCCTGCGGTACACCACACTTTACATGTTTGACATTACAGAAGCTTCCATTAAAGAAAACCCTTTGAGTTCTATTAGATAGATAGCTCTGAATCCACAAAATCGCAGATGTTGAAAAGCCATAACATTTTCTCAACAACAGGTTATGGTCAATAATGTCAAAGGCTGCACTGAAATCTAATCTTCTTATTATCAATTTTTTTCAACCAATCATCAGTCATTTGTGTCAGTGCAGTACATGTTGAGTGCCCTTCTCTATAAGCACGCTGAAAGTCAGTTGTTAATTAGTTTACAGAGAAATAACATTGTATTTGGTTGAACAGGACTGAGGACCAAGACTTTCCTCTACAGTAGGCTCAGATTAAAGATATGACAGATAGGAGTGGCTATAGAGTCAGCTACAATCCTCAGTAGCTTTGCATCTCAGTTGTCAATGCCAGGAGGTTTGTCATTATTGACAATAGTTTTTCCACCTCTCCTACACTAACTTAACAAAATTCAAACTTGCAATGCTTTTCTTTCATTATTTGTTTTTTTTATGCAAGACTATGATGGCTCATTGTTTGTTGTTAGCATTTCCTACCTAAATTTGCCCATTTTCCCAATGAAGTAATCATTAAAATATTTGGCAACATCAAATGGATTTGTGATGAATAAGCCATCTTATTCAATGAAAGATGCAGTTGAATTTTTCTTTCTGCCCATAATTTAATTGAAAGTACACCAACGTTTTTTTCCATCATTCTTTATATAATTCTTGGCTTAATAAAACTGTTTATTCTTCTTTTTGTTGCGTTTGGTCACATAATTTCTCAATTTGCAGTAAGTCTGCCAGTCAGATGCGCAGCCAGACTTATTAGCCACTCCTTTTGCCCCATCTCTTTCAACTATACAGTTTTTCAATTCCTCATCAATCCATGGAGCCTTCACAGTTCTAACAGTCAGTTTCTTAACAGCTGCACGTTTATTAATAAATGGAAGAAGCAATTTTATAAATGTATCAAGTGCAGCGTCTGGATGCTCCTTATTAATCACATCAGACCACCACATATTTTTAACATAATCCACAGCAAGATAATATGCTCTCTTAAACACTATTTTGGAACTTTGGCTTTCCTGGTTATAGCCATTATATTGTGATCACCGCATCCACTGGGTATGAATATAGCTTTAGAGCAAAGTTCAACAGTATAAGTGAAAATGTGATCAGTACATGTGGATGATCTTGTTCCTGTATCGTTTGTAAACACCCTGGTAGGTTGATTAATAACCTGAACCAGATTACAGGCACTGGTTACAGTGAGAAGCTTCCTCTTGAGTGGGCAGCCTGATGAAAACCGGTCAATATTCAGGTCTTCAAGAATGTAGACTTCTCCGTTTACGTAACACAAATTATCAAGCATTTCACACATATTATTTAGATACTGACTGTTAGAACTTGCTGGCCTATAGCAACACCCCAAAATAAAAGGCTTTAAATGTGTCAGGTGAACCTGCAAACACAACACTTCAATGACACTTCACATACGATATTTTCTAAGCATTACAGGGATATGGCTCTGAATGTATACAGTAACACTTCCCCATTCCTCATTGAAGAACATATAAACTCAGCAAAAAAAGAAACATCCCATTTTCAGGACCCTGTCTTTCAAAGATAATTTGTAAAAATCCAAATAACTTCTCAGAATTTCATTGTGAAGAGTTTAAACACTGTTTCCAATGCTTGTTCAATGAACCATAAACAATTAATGAACATGCACCTGTGGAACGGCCGTTAAGACACTGCCAGCTTACAGACGGTAGGCAATTAAGGTCACAGTTAAGAAAACTTAGGATACTAAAGAGGACTTTCTACTGAATATGAAAAACACCAAAAGAAAGATGCCCAGGGTCCCTGTTCATCTGTGTGAATGTGCCTTAGGCATGCTGCAAGGAGGCATGAGGACTGCAGATGTGGCCAGGAATATAAATTGCAAACTGTGAGATGCCTAAGACAGCACTACAGGGAGACAGGACGGACAGCTGATCGTCCTCGTAGTGGCAGATCACGTGTAATAACACCTGCACAGGATCGGTGCATCCGAACATCACACCTGCGGGACAGGTACAGGATTGCAACAACAACTGCCCGAGTTACACCAGGAATGCACAATCCCTCCATCAGTGCTCAGACTGTCCGCAATAGGCTGAGAGAGGCTGGACTGAGGGCTTGTAGGCCTGTTGTAAAGGCAGGTACTCACCAGACATCACCGACAACAACGTAAACCTATGGGCACAAACCCACCGTCGCTGGACTAGACAGGACTGGTAAAAAGTGCTCTTCACTGACGAGTCACGGTTTTGTCTCACCAGGGGTGATGGTCGGATTCACGTTTATCGTCGAAGGAATGAGCGTTACACCGAGGCCTGTACTCTGGAGCGGGATCGATTTGGAGGTGGAGGGTCCTTCATGGTCTTGGGCGGTGTGTCACAGCATCATCAGACTTAGCTTGTTGTCATTGCAGGCTATCTCAATGCTGTGCGTTACAGGGAAGATCCTCCTCCCTCATGTGGTACCCTTTCTGCAGGCTCATCCTGACATGGCCCTCCAGCATAACAATGCCACCAGCCATACTGCTCATTCTGTGCGTGATTTCCTGCAAGACAGGAATGTCAGTGTTCTGCCATGGCCAGTGAAGAGCCCAGATCTCAATCCCATTCAGCACGTCTGGGACCTGTTGGATCGGAGGGTGAGGGCTAGGGCCATTCCCCCCAGAAATGTCTGGCAACTTGCAGGTGCCTTGGTGGAAAGAAGAACAGACAAATCTGGTGCAGTCCATGAGGAGGAGATGCACAGCAGTACTTAATGCAGCTGTTGGCCACATCAGATACTGACTGTTACTTTTAATTTTGACCCCCCCCTTTGTTCAGGGACACATTATTCAATTTCTGTTAGTCACATGTCTGTGGAACTTGTTCATTTCATGTCTCAGTTGTTGAATCTTGTTATATTCATACAAATATTTACACATATTAAGTTTGCTGAAAAGAAACGCAGTTGACAGTGAGAGGACGTTTCTTTTTTTGCTGAGTTTATGTTCCTTTCAAGTTATTGGCTCTTTCCAGAACAGCTACCTTGTCCTTGAACCTGACCACTATTGGCCTGGGCCTGTCACCTGGGCCGGTGGTGGGTTTTACAGTTCTGTGGGTGCGCTCCACCCCAAACCTCCTGTGGTCCATCTTCAGTTTTCAGAGATAATTTCCCTCACTGGGTCCTCAGACTACGTCAGGTCTCTTTTGGAGATTTTGCAATTGTTCCTCGTGATAATCTTATATCTTCATCATTCTTATCATGGATTCACATACAGAACTGATGTCCTCTCTCAATGACTTACAGATTGCTATCATCTTGTCGTTCTCCTGTTTAAAACGCATCGAGCTGACCCTGGGAGAACTGCAAACTGTTCTTCTAGTCCTGGACCTCTCTTCAGGTCGTCCATTCTTTTATTAGTTGACTCCACCGGTATTTCGACAAAAAACTTGAAGCTATTTTCTTGTTCTTGAAACAACATCCTTCACCTGTGATAGATAGACACCACTGTTCTCAACGGTACTCCCACCAGCTTTGGTCTTTGTCATGGTAGCAACATGTTACTCCTTGCAGTTCCAGACAGGGCAGGTCACAGGGAAGATTGAAAACAACAACAAACAGTAGGGACCTAGACAGCCACAAGCCTGGGACAATCTGCAGTCCCTGCCACAATGGCTAACCGCATCACAGACTGTGTTCAAGCCCTCAGGAAATTCCTGCTAGCTTGAAAGGCAGCTAGCTAACAGCTAGGCTATGTGCTACGCCAAACAGCTCCTCAGACCCGTCCTTGGTGGGCAGGATCACTGGAGAGATAGTAGAAGTCCCATCAACTGATGCCAACCGCGTTGCGGGATCCAAACTCAAAAGGTAGCTACTGTAGCTACTAAGTAACTTTCAATAGACTTTCAAAATATTCCAAAACAATGAACTTTCCAAAACAACAGTCCTAGCTCTCCCTCGTTCCGCGTTCAACAGGAAGTGTTGTGTACTGTGATAGGAGAAAACTGAGTATGGATCAACAGCATTGTAGTTACTCCACAATACTAACCTAGTTGACAGAGTGAAAAGGAAACCTGTACAGATTTTTTTTGTCAAAAACATCCATCCTGTTTGCAATAACGGCAATAACTGCTAAAAATATTGCAAAGAACGGAACTTTTACAAAACATTATGCTTGGGGCCAACCAACACAATGCATCACTGAGTACCACTCTCCATATTTCCAAGCATAGTGGTGGCTGCATCATGTTATGGGCATGATTGTAATTGTTAAGCACGGTGGAGTTTTTCAGGATAAAAAATAAACATAATAGAGCTAAGCATAGGCAACATTCTAGAGGAAAATCTGGTTCAGTCTGCTTTCCACCAGACACTGGTTTATGAATTGACCTTTCAGCAGGACAATAACCTACAGCACAAGTTCAAATCTACACTGGAGTTGCTTACCAAGAAGACAGTGAATGTTCCTGAATGGCCTGCTGAAACTTACCCAGAAAGACTCACAGCTGCAATTGATTTCAAAGGGGCTTCTCCAAAGTATTGACTCAGGCGTGTGAATAGTTACTGTATGTAAATGAGTTATTTCATTTTCAATACATTTGCAAACATTACCAAAAATGTATTTTCACTTTGTCATTATGGGCTATTGTGTGTAGATGGCTGAGATTTTTCTTTAACGTAATCCATTTTGAATTCAGGCTGTAACATAACAGAATATGGTGTAAGTCAAGGGAAACTTTATTAAGGCACCGTATGTATCTGCAATAGTTGTATAATATTGCAAACTTGACTCAGTTCATATAATTTGTTTATTTTTTTTAAATATATATCCCTCCATTTTGTATGAAATGTTACAAATTTGTGGCTTACGTTTTTGTATGATATACTATGTCCTCCAATTTGTATAATTCCAAGGCCTATTTGTCTTTCTTTTAGTGAGACCTTTTCTATCCAACAGTTTCTAAAGCAGAGTCAAAAGTTGGCTATGGTGATTAAAGTAAAAACATGCTCTGTCCTAAGCGCAACACTAATAGCAGAGACAGACAGAATAACGATGCCAACCCGTCAAGCCTCAGTACTTCACAAAGACCATTTGTTGCATATCGGAATCATGAGCTCTTGATAAATGAGAATTTGGACATCTCTTGGCTTATAAGACCTTTCCTTAAAGCATGTTCATGTAATTCCGCTAAGCCCTTCCCTCTAAAGAATGTTAGTCAGAAGAAATCTGGTCGGGCCAAAGAAAGTGCAGAGAAGAAGGGAAATGTATAGTTTGTATACATTTGCTGGCTCCAGATATCAGCAACGAAACGGATTAGTATATTTATTTATCCGGGCTCATATTTAAGAACCAAGCCCTACTCCATTTATGGACCTCTAATGCTTCTCTTTTAAGCTGGCCGACAGACAATAAAGTTGGTAGATAATTGCCTTGTTTTGATAACAGATATATTTAATTGATTACAGCAATAAGGCAATACATTTCACATATATAAATGTTGCATATAATGTCTGTTTCTCACCACATTCCTATAAGACAAGTGTATGTTCTATATCAGCTAGGCTTTCATGGTACATGGAATGCAAATTAATCAAATGTAGCCTAAGTCGGCATTCTGTTTAGGTGTAGGCCTATAAAGTTGGCCAAACTTTACACCATTAGTAAAGGAGTCTGAATGACAATATATCATTTATATAGTAATGAAATAGTGTTTATCTTCATAATTTGGCAAATGTATAAGGGAAATATATTGCAAATATCAATATCATTCAACATGTTCCATCCATCTAAAATGTGTATTGTAAAGCAAAAGGTGTTTATGAAATTGAATATAGAATATTAATTAAAGGGGACAGCGTGTCTCATTTTTATGACCTGGGGTGCAAAGTGTTTCTTGGTAGTCTTAAACAAATCTACTTTGAAATATAATTATACACCTCACACACGTGGTTATGGGCTTTAAAAAAAGAAGAAATGTACCCTGTGAGATATGGAGTTGAAATGTATTCAATTTTGAGTTTGCATCCCAATATGACACTTTATATACATCACAGAAGATTGAAATATAACAAAACCATTTGACATAGAAACATCAGATTTTCTGCTATTATTTTATTTGTATATTTATACATTATAAAATTATTAAAAATATTAATACAATTCCACTCATGAGGCCACTAGAGGGTGATTTGGTCATTTGACTACAGGAAAGGGGTACACATAGGCTAAGTGTGATTTAATGGTATTTTTTATGAGGGGAGTTAGGCTACATGCAGCTATTACCATGTTGTACACAAAAGACATGATCAACATGTTTGTACAAACTTTGCTGTCTGTTGTAACAGTATCGCCAAACATAAGCACGACACAAACAGTCAGTCAAGATAGCGATTTAATATTCATTTAATTTTCATCTGCCCAAAAGTGGAAAAGCTAGGTAGCCTAATCCTGCGATACTTGCATGGTCATTGAGAAGTGAAAATAGCTGTTAGTAGGGTCTGTGTGTGGTTAAAACGCAGATCGATTTTTGCCCCAATGCAAAACTCAAGTAGGGAGAAACATACATCAGACATACATATATAATACATACAGTACCAGTCAAAAGTTTGGACACACCTACTCATTCAAGGGTTTTCTTTATTTTTTATATGGAATCATGTAGTAACCAAAATGTTAAACTAATCGAAATATATTTAACATTTTAGATTCTTCAAAGTAGCCAGTCTTTGCCTTGATGACAGCTTTACACACTCTTGGCATTCTCTCAACCAGCTTCATGAGGAATGCTTTTCCAACAGTCTTGAAGGAGTTCCCACAATCTCGTAAGTCAAATAACCCTTATACAGCCTGGAGGTGTGTTTTGGGTCATTGTCCTGTTGCAAAACAAATGATAGTGGGACTAAGTGCGAACGCGATGGGATGGAGTATCACGGCAGAATGCTGTGGTAGCCATGCTGGTTATTGTGCCTTGAATTCTAAATAAATCACAAACAGTGTCACCAGCAAAGCTCCATCACACCTCATCCATGCTTCACGGTAGGAACTATACATGCAGCGATCATCCATTCACCTGCTCTGCGTCTCACAAAACACAGTGGTTGGAATCAAAAATCTTAAATTTGGACTCATCAGACATCATTCCACCGGTCTAATGTTCATTACTCGTGTTTCTTTGCACAAGCAAGTCACTTCCTCTTATTGGTGTCCTTTAATAGTGTTTCTGTGCAACAATTCGACCAATAAGGTCTGATTCACGCAGTCTCCTCTGAACAGTTGATGTTGAAATGTGTCTGTTACTTGAACTCTGTGAAGCATTTATTTGGTCTGCAATCTGAGGTGCAGTTAACTTTAATGAACTTATCATCAACAGCAGAGGTAACTCTAGGTTTTCCTTTCCTGTGGCGGTCCTCATGAGAGCCAATTTCATCCTAGCACTTGGTTTTTACAACTGCATTTGTAGAAACTTAAAAAGTTCTTGACATTTTCCCGGATTGACTGACCTTCATGTCTAAAAGTAAAGATGGACTGTTATTTCTCTTTGCTTATTTGAGATGTTCTTGCCATAATATGGACTTGGTCTTTTACCAAACATGGCTATCTTCTGTATACCACCCCTACCTTGTCACAAAACAGCTGACTGGCTCAATTGCATTAAGGAGGAAAGAAATTCAAAAAAATACTTTTAACAAGGCACACCTGTTAATTGAAGCTGGCTGAGAGAATGCCACGAGTGTGCAAAGCTGTTATCAAGGCAAAGGGTGGCTACTTTGAAGAATCTCATATTTTAGCAGGCTCAAGGATGTGGGGCTTCCACGTCACCAATTTCAATAACAAAACATGCACCAGTAGCAAAAATAGAATGCAAATGGGGAGTTTATTAGGGATTTTGGTACACAGGGAAAGAAGGGGAATTCACCAATCACCTCACAGTCCACAAGTTCTCTTTGTCCGTTCCATTTTCCAGGGGTAATCCTCACACTCGGGTCCCCAGCCAATCCGGTTCGGTACACAAGGGAGGTATTCCAACAGTCCAGGTCACAACGGGTAATCTCACAGGTATTGCTCTCTCTTTGTCCATTCTTCATCATGACTTGGCTCTCTCCTACTCAGCCCCTTTGTGCAGGCTGCTTCCTCCTTTATCCCCAAGCACTCCCTGGCTTAATGGGATACTCGGGACGGTAGCGTCCCACCCCACCAACAGCCAGTGAAAGTACAGGGCGCCAAATTCAAAACAACAAAAATCTCATAATTAAAATTCCTCAAGCATACAAGTATTTTAAACCATTTTAAAGATCAAATTCTTGTTAATCCAGACACAGTGTCTGATTTTAAAAAGGCTTTACAGCGAAAGCACCACAAACGATTATGTTAGGTCACCCCCAAGTCACAGAAAAACACAGCCATTTTTACAGCCAAAGAGAGGAGTCACAAAAAGCAGAAATATAGATAAAATGAATCACTAACCTTTGATGATCTTCATCAAATGACACTCATAGGACTTCATGTTACACAATACATGTATGTTTTGTTCGATAAAGTCCATATTTATATCCAGAAATCTAATTTTACATTGTCGTGTTATGTTCAGTAAAACATGCAGTGATTTTTCAGAGAGCCACATCAATTCACAGAAATACTCATAATAAACATTGATAAAAGATTCAACTATTATACATGGAACTTCATCTACACTTCTCCTTAATGCAACCGCTGTGTCAGATTTTTAAAAAACTTTACGGAAAAAGCACACCATGCAATAATCTGAGTACGGCGCTCAGAGACCAAAACAGCCAAAGAGAATTCAGCCATATTGTGTAGTCAACATTAGTCAGAAATAGCATTATAAATATTCACTTACCATTGATTATCTTCATCAGAATGCACTCCCGGGAATCCCAGTTCCACAATAAATGTTTGATTTGTTCGATAAAGTTCATCATTTATGTCCAAATACCTTCCTTTTGTTAGGGCGTTTGGTAACAAATCCAAACACGCATGCAAGTCCAGCCGAAAGGTCGGACAAAAAGTCCAAAAAGTTATATTACAAGTCGTGGAAACATGTCAACCTAAGTATAGAATCAATCTTTAGGATGTTTTTAACATAAATCTTCAATAATGTTTGAACTGTAGAATTCCTTTGTCTGTAGAAAAGCAATGGAATGCGAGGTAACTCTCACATGACTGCACGTCACGAGCGTGTGCCTCTCTGCCAGACACCTGACTCCCCTCTCATTCGGCCCCATTTCACAGTAGAAGACTCAAACAAGGTTCTAAAGAAGGTTGACATCTAGTGGACGTCTTAGGAAGTGCAACATGCCCAATATCCCACTGTATCTTCAATAGGGAATGAGTTGAACAACGACCAACCTCAGATTTCCCATTTCCTGGTTGGATTTTGTCTCATGTTTTTGCCTGCCATATGAGTTCTCTTATACTCACAGACATAATTCAAACAGTTTTAGAAACTCCTACTACTATATGCATATTCTAGCTTTTACGGCTGAGTAGCAGGATGTTTACTCTGCGCACCTTATTCATCCAAGCTACTCAATACTGCCCCCCAGTCACCAAGAAGTTAACAAACGACAGCCTTGCCTCGTTGTGGTAGGAAGTCCATATAAGGTCCGGGGCTGGAGAAAACGAGCTGCCAGACATCTCCCCTCAATAATCACTCCCCTCACCTGCGCCCCGACTGGGAGAGAGGGGCGGTCCAGCTCCCTCGAGCACCCCTCCTGGAGAGTGCATCGGCATTTCCATGGGCTGCACCTGATCTGTGGATGACAGAGAAAGCAAAGGGTTGCAAGGATAGGAACCAGTGTGTGACCCGGGCATTACTGTCCTTATTCCGCAACGTCCAAAGCAGTGGTGCATGGTCCGTTACGAGGGTAAAGTGCCGTCCCAACAAGCAATACTTCAGCATTTCTATCTCCCACTTGATCGCTAGACATTCTTTCTCACGGCAACAGCTTCCGGCTAATGTACATGACTGGGTGTTCCCCACCTTATTGAGCTGTGATAGGACAGCACCCAACACCTGTTTCAGACACATCGGTCTGAATCACCAGTGGTATGAAGAAGTCCGGTATCACCAGCATGGGTCCAGAACACAGTGCTCCCTTTAGGTCCTGGAAGGCTTTGTCTGTCTCCTTGGTCCACTTCACCTGGTCAGGCAGACGGCTCCTGGTCAGATCTGTCAGGGGACTGGCTAGGGAGGCAAAGTGGGGAATAACTCTCCGGTTGAAACTAGTCAACCCCATAAGCGTACCTGCTTCTTGCTGAGGGGGCGGGGCGGAGTTTTGATGTCTTCACTATTATTCCACAATGTAGAAAATAGTAAATATAAAGAAAACACTTGGAATGAGTAGGTGTGTCCAAACTTTTGACTGGTACTGTACATCTGGGCAGCATATCAAACAGAAGAAAGACACAGACACACCGTATTTAGCGATTTAATGCTATTTTTTCATCATCATTGGAAACATTGGCTAAGCAGAACGCAGACAGGCAGTCAAAGTAGTGTTCTTTTTTTCAAGAACTCTGTCTTGTGGCTACAATATGGCAGCAACTATAAAGATTGGCCTACATTCACTCAAAAAGCTGATTGTTTTTGCTCCAATGCAATGTGTAGGGATTGCGTCCTGCCAGCTTGGTCTCCGGGAACACTCAATTAGTATGATAGGTTACGTTTGGTATGGTTTAACAGCTAGCTTACCTGCCCGGTCTGTAACTGCTAGCCCATGCTAACTGCTTGCTTGCTAACCCGGCCTGCTAACTGCTAGTTTGCCCTGGTCTACAAGCTGCTAGCTTGTTTATCCCCGGCCTACTAACTGTTAGCTTGTTAGCCTGCTAACTGTCTGAATTGCTGTGTCCCCAGCCAGCCCAACCAATCACTGGACCCATATGTTCACTTGGCTACGCATGCCTCTCTCTAATATCAATATGCCTTGTCCATTACTGTCCTTGTTAGTGATTACTGTCTTATTTCACTGTAGAGCCTCTAGCCCTGCTCAATATGCCTTAACCAACCATGTTGTTCCACCTCCTACATATGCGATGACATCACCTGGTTTAAACATCTCTATATCTATATCTCTTCATTACTCATTGCCTAGGTTTACCTCCAATGTACTCACATCCTACCTTACCTTTGTCTGTACACTATGCCTTGATTCTATGCTATCGTGCCCAGAAACCTGCTCCTTTTACTCTCGGTTCTGAACGTGCTAGACGGCCAGTTCGTATAGTCTTTAGCCGTACCCTTATCCTACTTCTCTTCTGTTCCTCTGGTGATGTGGAGGTTATTCCAGGTCCTGCAGTGCCTAGCTCCACTCCCACCCCCCAGGTGCTCTCATTTGTTGACTTCTGTAAATGTAAAAGCCTTGGTTTCATGCATGTTAACATTAGAAGCTTACTCCCTAAATTTGTTTTACTCACTGCTTTAGCACACTCTGCCAACCCAGATGTCTTAGCCGTGTCTGCATCCTGGCTTAGGAAAACCACCAAAAACCCTGAAATCTCCATTCCTAACTATAACGTTTTCCGCCAAGATAGAACTGCCAAAGGGGGCGGTGTTGCAATCTACTGCAAAGATAGATAGTAATACAGAACTCTGCAGGCTAAGTCTGTACTCAAACAATTTGAGCTTCTACTTCTACTAAAAATTCACCTTTCCAGAAACAAGTCTCTCACTGTTGCCGCTTGCTATAGACCTCCCTCTGCCAACGGCTGTGCCCTCGATACCATATGTGAATTGATTGCCCCCCATCTATCTTCTGAGCTCGTGCTACTAGGTGACCTAAACTGGGACATGCTTAATCTTGATCCTACTTGAGACGCAGACGTCTCAAGTAGGCACCTGGAAATGCAAATGCGCTACGCTAAATGCTAAATGTACTCGTTAAAACTCAAATGTTCATTAAAATACACATGCAGGGTATTGAATTAAAGCTACACTCGTTGTGAATCTAGCCATCAGATTTTTAAAATGCTTTTCGGCAAAAGCATGAGAAGCTATTATCTGATAGCATGCAACACCCCAAAATGCCTGAAGGCGACGTAAACAAAATAATTAGCGTAGCCGGCGCTACACAAAAACACAGAAATAAAATATAAAACATTCATTAACTTTGATGATATTCTTTGTTGGCACTCCTATATGTCCCATAAACATCACAAATTGTTCTTTTTACCGATTAAATCCGTCCATGAATGCCCAAAATATCAATTTGTATAGCCTGTCTGCTTCAGGAAAAAAGCTCTCTTCCAACACGCAACGTAATTTTTAAAAATTATATAAGTTGCCTATATTCTTTGACAAAACACTTCAACCTACTTTTGTAACCCAACTTTAGGTATTTGTAAACGTTAATAAGCGATCAAATTGATCACTGGGCAATCTGTATTCAATAGCAGCTACTCAAGAAAACAATGTCAATTTTTCAATCTTCCAAAATCGATTGTTGTAGGCTGGATGGAATGACGGATCTATTGGTAATGTCTCAAAGGATTTTTGTCAATGAAAATGACGTTTTTGGCGACATCGTGTGGAAGCTGTAGGAATTGCATCCGTGTCCATATTAAATTTGGTTTCCTTTAAATAATACATGAAAGGGGCGCATGGATACTTTTTTCAGCTTTCAGTGACCAGTTTTTCTTGCGCTTTTCGATGAAACACACGCTCTGTTATAGTCACAGCCGTGATTTAACCAGTTTTAGAAACTTCAGAGTGTTTTCTATCCACACATACTAATCATATGCATATACTATATTCCTGGCATGAGTAGCAGGACGCTGAAATGTTGCACGATTTTTAACAGAATGTTCGAAAAAGGAGGGGGTAGGATAAAGAGGTTTTAACACCCCGGCCACCCTACAAACTAAGCTTGATGCCCTCAATCTCATACAAATTATCAATGAGCCTACCAGGTACAACCCCAAATCAGTAAACAAGGGCACCCTCATAGATGTCATCCTAACTGATTTGCCCTCCAAATACACATCTGCTGTTTTAAATTAAGATCTCAGCGATCACTGCCTCATTGCCTGCATCTGTAATGTGTCTGCAACCAAACACCCACCCCTCATCATTGTCAAATGCTCCCTGAAACATTTCTGCGAGCAGGCCATTCTAATCGACCTGGCCCGGGGTATCCTGAAATGACATTGACCTCATCCCGTCAGTAGCTGATGCCTGGCTATTCTTTAAAAGTGCCTTCCTCAAAATCTTAAATAAGCATGCCCCTCTCAAAAGATTTAGAACTAGGAATAGATATAGCCTTGGTTCACTCTGCCCTTGACCAGCACAAAAACATCCTGTGGCGTTCTGCATTAGCATCGAATAGCCCCTGTGAAATGCAACTTTTCAGGGTAGTTAGGAACAAATATACACAGGCAGTTAGAAAAGCTAAGGCAAGCTTTTTCAAACAGACATTTGCATCCTGTAGTACTAACTCAAAAAAGTTCTGGGACACTGTAAAGTCCATGGAGAATAAGAGCACCTCCTCACAGCTGCCCACTGCTCTGAGGCTAGGAAACACTGTCACCACCATTTGTCCTTTACCCAAATCCAGATAGCTGATGTTCTGAAAGAGCTGCAAAATCGGGACCCCTGCAAATCAGCCGGGCTAGACAATCTGGACCCTCTCTTTCTAAAATTATCTGCCGAAATTGTTGCAACCCCTATTACTAGCCTGTTCAACCTCTCTTTCGTATCGTCTGAGATTCCAAAGATTGGAAAGCTGCCGCGGTCACCCCCCTCTTCAAAGGGGGTGACACTCTAGACCCAAACTGCTACAGACTTATATCTATCCTACCCTGTCTTTCTAAGGTCTTCGAAAGCCTAGTTAAAAAACAGATTACCGACCAATTCGAATCCCACCATATCTTCTCCTCTATGCAACCTGGTTTCAGAGCTGGTCATGGGTGCACCTCAGCCACGCTCAAGGTTCTAAACGACATCATAACTGCCATCGATAAGAGACATTACTGTGCAGCCGTATTCATCGACCTGGCCAAGGCTTTCGACTCTGTCAATCATAACATTCTTATTGGCAGACTCGATAGCCTTGGTTTCTCAAATGATTGCCTCGCCTGGTTTACCAACTACTTCTCTGATAGAGTTCAGTGTGTCAAATCGGAGGGCCTGTTGTCTGGACCTCTGGCAGTCTCTATGGGTGTGCCACAGGTTTCAATTCTCGGGCCGACTCTCTTTTCTGTATACATCAATGATGTTGCGCTTGCTGCTGGTGATTCTCTGATCCACCTCTATGCAGACGACACCATTCTGTATACTTCTGGCCCCTCCTTGGACACTGTGTTAACTAACCTCCAGACTAGCTTCAATGCCATACAACTCTCCTTCCGTGGCCTCCAACTGCGCTTAAACGCAAGTAAAACTAAATGCATGCTATTCAATCGATCACTGCCCGCACCTGCTCACCCGTCCAGCATCACTACTCTGGACGGCTCTGACTTAGAATACGTGGATAACTACAAATACCTGGGTGTCTGGTTAGACTGTAAACTCTCCTTCCAGACTCACATTAAGCATCACCAATCCAAAATTAAATCTAGAATCGGCTTCCTATATCGCAACAAAGCATCCTTCACTCATGCTGTAAAACTGACCATCCTACCGATCTTCGACTTCAGTGATGTCATCTATAAAATAGCCTCCAACACTCTACTCAACAAACTGGATGCAGTCTAACTCAGTGCCATCCGTTTTGTCACCAAAGCCCCATACACTACCCACCATTGCAACCTGTACGCTGTAGTTGTTTGGCCCTCGCTTCATACTCGTCGCCAAACCCACTGGATACAGGTTATCTACAAGTCTCTGCTAGGTAAAGCCCCGTCTTATCTCAGCTCACTGGTCACCATAGCAGCACCCACTCGTAGCACGCGCTCCAGCAGGAATATCTCACTGGTCACCCCCAAAGCCAATTCCTCATTTGGTCATCTTTCCTTCCAGTTCTTTGGTGCCCATGACTGGGACGAATTGCAAAAATCTCTGAAGCTGGAGACTCACATCTTCCTCACTAGCTTTAAGCACCAGCTGTCAGAGCAGCTTACAGATCACTGCACCTGTACATAGCCCATCTGTAAACAGCCCATCTATCTACCTACCTCATCCCCATACTTGTATTTATTTATTTTGCTCCTTTGCACCCCAGTATATCTACCTGCACATTAATCTTCTGCTGATCTACCATTCTAGTGTTTAATTGCTATATTGTAATTACTTCGCCACCATGGCCTATTTATTTCCTTAACTAACCTCATTTGCACTCACTGTATATTGACTTTTTGTTTTCTTTTGTTTTACTGTATTATTGACTGTATGTTTTGTTTATTCCATGTGTAACTCTGTGTTGTTGTATGTGTCCAATTGCTACGCTATATCTTGGCTAGGTCGCAGTTGCAAATGAGAACTTGTTCTCAACTAGCCTACCTGGTTAAATAAAGGTGAAATAAAAAAATAAAAAATAAAAAAATAAACAAGACTGAAGTTTACTTAAGGCAAAAACAAAAGGTGGGTGGGTGTACAATACAAACATCTAGCAATCCAAAAGTAGCGTGTTCGAAACTGATCTTGAACTTTAGCATTTTAGCTTATTAGCAAATTTGCAACTTCTTAGTACTCTTTAGCTACTTTGAAACTACTTAGCATGTTAGTTAATAACCCTTCCCCTAATACGAACCTTAACCCTTTAACCTAACTCTTAACCTTAACCCTAACTTTAACCTTAACCCCTAACCATTACCCCTAGCATATATAACATTAGTGTTAGTCATATAGCCACCTTGCTAGCATTAGCCACAACAAATTGGAATTTGTAATGTATCATTCGTAATACAAATTTGTAACATATTGTACAAATACAGTGGGGAGAACAAGTATTTGATAACCGGCTAAATCGGCAGTTTTTCCTACTTACAAAGCATGTAGATGTCTGTAATTTTTATCATAGGTACACTTCAACTGTTCACATCTTTAAGTAATTAATTTGCATTTTATTGCATGACATAAGTATTTGATCACCTAACAACCAGTAAGAACTCCGGCTCTCACAGACCTGTTAGTTTTTCTTTAAGAATCCCTCCTGTTCTCCACTCATTACCTGTATTAACTACACCTGTTTGAACTCGTTACCTGTATAAAAGACACCTGTCCACACAGTCAATCAAACAGACTCCAACCTCTCCACAATGGCCAAGACCAGAGAGCTGTGTAAGGACATCAGGGATAAAATTGTAGACCTGCACAAGGCTGGGATGGGCTACAGGACAATAGGCAAGCAGCTTGGTGAGAAGGCAACAACTGTTGGCGCAATTATTAGAAAATGGAAGAAGGTCAAGATGACGGTCAATCACCCTCGGTCCTGGGCTCCATGCAAGATCTCACCTCGTGGGGCATCAATGATCATGAGGAAGGTGAGGGATCAGCCCAGAACTACACGGCAGGACCTGGTCAATGACCTGAAGAAAGCTGGGACCACAGTCTCAAAGAAAACCATTAGTAACACACTACGCCGTCATGGATTAAAATCTTGCAGCACACGCAAGGTCCCCCTGCTGAAGCCAGCACATGTCCAGGCCCGTCTGAAGTTTGCCAATGACCATCTGGATGATCCAGAGGAGGAATGGGGGAAGGTCATGTGGTCTGATGAGACAAAAATAGCGCTTTTTGGTCTAAACTCTACTCGCCGTGTTTGGAGGATGAGTACAACCCCAAGAACACCATCCAAACCGTGAAGCATGGAGGTGGAAACATCATTCTTTGGGGATGCTTTTCTGCAAAGGGGACAGGACGACTGCACCGTATTGAGGGGAGGAGGGATGGGGCCATGTATCGCGAGATCTTGGCCAACAACCTCCTTCCCTCAGTAAGAGCATTGAAGATGGGTGGTGGCTGGGTTTTCCAGCATGACAACGACTTGTAACACACAGCCAGGGCAACTAAGGAGTGGCTCCGTAAGAAGCATCTCAAGGTCCTGGAGTGGCCTAGCCAGTCTCCAGACCTGAACCCAATAGAACATCTTTGGAGGGAGCTGAAAGTCCGTATTGCCCAGCGACAGCCCCGAAACCTGAAGGATCTGGAGATGGTCTGCATGGAGGAGTGGGCCAAAATCCCTGCTGCAATGTGTGCAAACCTGGTCAAGAACTACAGGAAACGTATGATCTCTGTAATTGCAAACAAAGGTTTATGTACCAAATATTAAGTTTACTTTTTCTGATGTATCAAAAACTTATGTCATGCAATAATATACAAATTAATTACTTAGAAATCATACAATGTGATTTTCTGGACTTTTGTTTTACATTGTCTCTCACAGTTGAAGTGTACCTATGATAAAAATTACAGACCTCTACATGCTTTGTAAGTAGGAAACACTGCCAATTTTGCAGGTTATCAAATATTTGTTCTCCCCACTGTAACTGTTCATTTCATACGAATTGTAATTTGTAACATATCATACGAAATGGATGTGTCACGACTTCCGCCAAAGTTGGCTCCCCTGCCTGTTCGGGCGGTGCTCGGCGGTCGTCGTCACCGGCCTACTAGCCGCCACCGATCCCTTCTTAGTTTTCTGTTTGTTTTGTCTTTGGTTTCTCGACCCGACACCTGCCACTCCGCCTGCCCTGCCGGAAGCTGGGGCCGCAGTGTGTGGGGCCATTTAAAGTCCAGAGGAGAATAAACGAGGTGTGTTACAGGTTACAACTTCCTACGTATTGTTGTATTAACCCCTCGTGTCATGTGTCTCTCCTCAGGCCGGTGGTGGCTGGTCTCTTTCAAGAAGGTGAGGTGCCTGAGGTCCCTCCGCCCCCTCTGGACATTGAGGGATCCCCGGCGTACAGAGTACGTGGAATTCTGGACTCGACACCGGGTGAGGGGCCATCAGTACTTCGTGGACTGGGAGGGGTACGGTCTGGAGGAGAGGTGCTGGGTACCGATGGGGGACATTTTGGACCCGTCACTCCTGAGAAACTTCCACCAACTCCACCCTTGCCCTCCGGGTCGCCCTCGAGGCCGGTGTCGGCAAGCTGCAGGAGCCGCGCGTCAGGGGATGGGGGGGGTTGGCTCCCCTGCCTGTTCGGGCGGTCGTCGTCACCGGCCTACTAGCTGCCACCAATCCCTTTTTAGTTTTCTGTTTGTTTTGTCTTATTAGTTGCACCTGTGTCTATTTGTGTGTGCTTGATGGGCTTCCTTATTTAAAGTGCGTATACCCGCCCTTGTTTTGTGCGGGATTATTCTTGTGTTACGTGTGTGTTATTTAGGTGTGTTCGTGTTCTAGACCTGGTACCCTGTGTTTTGGGTTGGTCCATATTTTTCCGCACCCTGTGTTGTGGGCATTGCTTCTTGTGCCGTATTAAAGTGCACTTCTTCCTGTGGAACTCTCTGCTCTCTGCGCCTGATTCTTCCTCACACACCTAGTCCCTCGTGACAGGATGATGGACATCCACAAATTAATACCTACCATACGAAATGTAATATATACTAAATTGTGACAGGCAGATTTATATACTATACCTTTAAATCTGAGTCCAGGTTGGTCCTGCTTGTGCAACTGCAAAATTCATTACAACAAAGAAGGTTGTAGCCTTCATAATAGGATATCTAATTTTGGGAATGTTTGTTCAAATCGCAGCAGGGTTTTTATTTCAGCTGTTCAGAAACATGAGGCAGTGGACATACAACTTCATGGTTCAGAAGAGGGTGAGTAAAGAGTGAAACTGAAGGGTCGGGAATGTGAGAAGCAGCTATGTAGAAAAATGTATGCGTAAATCAACACCAATTTCTGATTCTAGAGCTTACTCCAAAATTCAGATATCGAAACAACTTCATGATATCAACTGTTGTTTTCATTTTCAATTGTCCACTCATCCCACTGGTCAATGTCTATTCCTCGTTGGTTCAATGTAATTTCATTGAAATGACGTGGAAGCAATGTTAATTCAACCAGTGTGTGCCCAGTGGGATGGCATCATGACATTAATAACATTATGTCAAGGAGGTTGAGACCATTGTGACCATTGAAGGCCCTTTATCTGAGGCTTGTGTCAGGGATACAACTTCATAGACAGTGACCCCGGCAGCCGGCTCAGACCACCAGAAGCTTTCTCCACCACGGGGTCCACTTTCCTTCTCCAGAAAGACGACTGATCCCTGGAGATCAACTGTTTTTCCGTTTAAGCCCAGCACCATCTTGAATTTCACTTTCCCCTATCCTCTACCCTATCCTCTACCTGCTGCCTTTTGTCTCTTACCATATAGGAGAATATTTTACACCAGAACAGTTTGACTAAATAATAAAATGCCCTTTCCCATAAAACAAAGAGCCTATAACCTATAGCCTTTATAAAGTAGGTGCAGTTTTATAATCCTAGGTCTTAATTCAAAACTGTAGAAAGTTGGTTTGTCTTCTGGAATTATGTTGACCATGTTTCCATGGAATATATCCTCACAGCTCTGGACAGTTTATCAGGCAAGTATTACCTGTTAAGCACACACATATAAAACGTCAGGGTGGGTTGATTCTCGAATGATCCTTGAAAAGTTGTAAATTACACGAGTATTTGCAAACATAAAATAACAATAACAATCCCATAATACTGCAAGGCCTTGATTTGTGATCTGTCCTAAGAACTTTTATTACCAGTATAGGAGAAAGTCCATCTGGCCCATGTGTAATGTCAGCCTCCCGCCCTCCCTTAAAACCTGTCCTGTAAGTTCTTTCTGGCAATCCAGAACAGGACTAGCCCATAAAACAAATCAACCACACAGATTTCCTCATATTCAACCTTTTTGAAAAAGTAACTGTGTAAAACAAAATTGCCTTTGGAAAAAATGTGGAGTTTTTGCCTTCAAACACATTGGTTGAGGGATTAGTATGAAGACTTAAAAACTGTGAAGTCTCGAGCCCTTTGAGGCATTATCTGTGAGGTTGGTGGATAGGCTGATGGAGAAGCCTCCTGTAACTCCACATCTCAGAATTAGCAGCCAGAGGTTCGCCATTGAAAGACAAAAAGCAACATCATGATTCACCAAGTGCCTGGAAAACTGGAGACGGTCGAAGACAGAAATGACCAAAGCCAAAAGGCTGAGTATTATTTGAGTTGTGTTTTGACATACAGCATTTGTTGGCAGAATTCAAAGTTGATCTAAGTGCAGCATCCTAGGGAGGACAGACACTTCGCTTTTTTTATTACCTAATTTCATCAATAATGTAGATCATATTTCATTTTGAGGTGTAACAGGTCGGAGTTATTTTTCTAATCATGTTAAATTTGTTCCATCCACACCTGTACGGAATACAGTGTCTCAAAACAATACAAACTGTTCCTTAAAGGAAAAAGGGAAACAAGCAAGTCATACTGGCTCAAGAATAAATCATTTCTGCAGTGTTTCAAGCAAGTCAGACAGCTACTTTGAGCTAGGAAGTTTTCGGGAGAGTTACATTTTAAATGCATTACATTTGTTCATCTCAATGGTGCATTTTATTCAGTTGCTCCAATGGGAAGTGTCTACGCTCTGGAGGTATGGGTCTCTGCACCAGAGGTATGTTTGAGCCATCAAAGCCTTGATAAATGAGTGTGTGTGGGTATGTGTGTGTGTGTGTGTGTGTGTGTGTGTGTGTGTGTGTGTGTGTGTGTGTGTGTGTGTGTGTGCGCAACTGTGTGTGTGTGCGCAACTGTGTGTGTGTGCGCAACTGTGCATGTGTGTGCGAATTTGTCTGTGTGTGTGTGCGTGTGTGTGTGTGTGTGGTGTGATTTATGACATTGGGCTAGGATGCTCTGTCCTAAATGTGCCCTGAGTCATCAGTTCAGACAGGATGACTTCCACATGAGACTAGCATAATATTATTGCACTGTATAAAGACTAACTAATTTGCTAGCCTGCCAACAAAATGCTTCCAGTCATCATTTTAAACCAATTCAATAGAATAACATCTATTACGATTTTTATTTATGGCACTTTATTGCAAATCAAGTTGGGAGGTTTCTGTGTTCCTATTGAGTCTTCAGCCTTGAACAATTTGAAACTAATTAAAAGGCGCTCATATTACTTCTGGAGCAGACCTGGGATAAAATTCGGAGTTTGGTTTGCTTGAGCCTGCGTGGACAGCCAAATGGATGGGTTTTGTACTATTGGGACTATTCAATTGGTTCAACTGTGCCTGGAAAGCTACCTAATTGACCAACTGGTGCAGGGAAATGGCGTCGGTTTAATATTGATGTAAGATTGTCACAAAACAGAGATCTGTGGAAAATTAATGTTGCATTTTTATGAATGATGTCTTCTTCAGTAGGTATCAATATATCCTCAGATTTTCCTATGGACCACCAATAAATTATGTCACAAAATGTGTCTTTCTCCCTTTGATCAACTGTGTATATTATATGTTCGTATTCTCAAGTCTGAACACTTGGAATTTCAGGTTATTCTGGACTAACCCAAGTTTCAGTCTGAACCCAAGCATGTTCACCAAAGCTGGAAACTGAGCTCCTAATACAGAAGCCTGTCGCCACATAAAAAAAACTGCATTATTGAGTGCTTTTTTAACATGGTCGCAGTTTCTAAGCAACTTGGCCTTGCTTTCGAAACTGAGCCCTTGCCAACTGTTGGGGAGAGGAGGAGGAAGAAAAAAAGGCATCTCAATTTAAATTTAAAGATGTGTTGCTCTTGGAAGGTTGTCTGTGCTGCCATAAACCAAGGGAGACATTTTCATACTCCACATTTTTCATGGTTTCTGTCTGGGTTTCCTCCCTTCCTTTTTCACTCCACCTTGGCTCCGGAGTTACCTACTGCTGCACTGGCTTGGAGACCACAGCCAGCAGGGCACCATATGTAAGTGAACACCCCATTGTGAGTCCCCCTGCCACCCCTCCATTACACCCTTCTCTGTATGGCTGAACAGAAGCTCTCCCACTGGACTGGGCTTGGTTGTCTTTGGATGGCCGACAGAAAGGAAAGCGCTTTCCACCTGGATACAACTACTTAAGAGCTCTTTCACCACTCCTCTCCTTCAATAATACGCTCAGTACACGACATACACACACACTCAAATTGTATATATATACAGTGGGGCAAAAAAGTATTTAGTCAGCCACCAATTGTGCAAGTTCTCCACCTTAAAAAGATGAGAGAGGCCTGAAATTTTCATCATAGGTACACTTCAACTATGACAGACAAAATGAGGAAAGAAAATCCAGAAAATCACATTTGTTACTAAATACTTTTTCCCCCCACTGTATACACACATATATATATATATATATATATATATTTTTTTTTTACAAATAAAACAATGTACAATACATAAGAACAAAAATAAAAAAAAGGGTTGTTAAAACAGATAACAAAACCTATCAACTATGACAGACAAAATGAGGAAAGAAAATCCAGAAAATCACATTTGTTACTAAATACTTTTCCCCCCCACTGTATACACACATATATATATATATATATATATATATATATATATTTTTTTTTTACAAATAAAACAATGTACAATACATAAGAACAAAAATAAAAAAAGGGTTGTTAAAACAGATAAAACCTATTAATTATAAATGTAGAAATGAATTAATCAGTAAATGTTATTTTATTTTATTGAAATGTGTGTTTGCATGTGAGTGTGTGAGAGTTAGGCTATATGGAGGAGATTACTGAATAGTTTCGTTCATCTGGCTGACACCCAGTCTTCGCTTGAAGTTACTGAGGGATGATGTGAAATGTGAAGATAAGAATTTCTGAGTATGGTACCTCTATATTTGATAAAAGGGGCTCCCGAGTGGCGCACCAGTCTAAGGCACTACATCTCAGTGCTAGAGATGTCACTACAGACCCTGGTTTGATTCCAGGCTGTATCATAATTATTATTTTAATTTATTTTAATTTAATTTAACTAGGCAAGCCAGTTAAGAACAAATTTGTATTTTCAATGACGGCATACCCCAGCCAAACCCTAACCGGCCGTGATTGGGAGTTCCATAGGGCGGCGCACAATTGGCCCACCATCGTCCGGGTTAGGGTTTGGCCGGGGTATGCGGTCATTGAAAATACAAATTACTTCTTAACTGGCTTGCCTAGTTAAATAAAATAAAATATAATACATTAATTAACAGAGGTGTCATCCACATAGGGGGCACGTGCCCCCTCAAAATATTTGTTTTATTTATTATTATAAATGTTATTATGTTGATGTAATACTACTAGCCACCTAGCAATTTAGGAATTTGGCTTTATCTAGCCCAGGTTTCCAATATCCCAACCTCATAATTAGCTACCAAGATCAATCAAGTTAGAGTAGCTAGCTTGTCTAACTATCTTAGCTCCCATGCCTGCTGGCAAGATTGGTAGACTTTATAAAGCAAGCAATAACTAAATGTACTGAATAAGACACACATTCCTTTCAATCTTTTATCCAGATTTTAGCAGAGATGCAGAGTAGCATAATTTAGTTTATTTAAAAAATAACCACCAGTCAGAAGGATACAGATATATTTAAGCATAATGATTATGGCTCTAGATTGCAGGAAAAAGTTGTTTCAGGAAAAATGCAAAATTCTCCAATTTATGGATGGGGGACCTAGCCCCCCTCCAGACCACCCCCAGCCACCCTCACCTACTTTGTACCCGTTCAGATTTTTGGGGTGCAAGACTCCCCTTGTCATTAGTTCACATCTAAAGGTTCTCTGACCTACCTCTCCCCTACCCCTTTCACCTCTTCCTTATAAAGGAACCGTTTTAAAACAGATACGAGACATGGTCGCCCTGACCCAACCGAGACTATAGTAAATTGTAAGTAGTGGTACTGTGAAGCTTGCCGTTAGTCCTCAGTGCTCCCTTCTGAAGCGGCTTTAGCCTCCTCCAGCCCCCTGTCTGTTTTCATAGAGTGGGGATTCACAAAGTGATGGAGATACTAGGGTGGGGGATTATGGCTATGGCATGACCGGACTGCCTGCTGAGACTTAAACACAAAAGGGTGGATGTAAAAAAAAAGCTCTTTCATTTCACATGACTGTCATCAAAGGTATTGATAACCATGACATTCATTCCCTTTTTCTAAAAAAAAAAAGAGCTGAACATAGGCAGCGTCTTAGAGATTTCTGTTGCATTTCAGACAGTCTATGCATGGTGGTGGGTGGCTAATATACACTACATATGCAAAAGTGGACAGGATTTCAATGGGTAATTTGTTGGTTGGAGTGTTTTATTCTTATGTTTCACTTGGTGATGGCAAGGGCTCAAGCTAATTGTACACCAGGTAATATTTTAGGGCTTTCCCCATTCTGATGTATGAGATATTCAATCTGCACCAGAAGACTGTGGTTATATTTAAATGTATTTTAAATATATTTAATACATGTATAAATATATAATACATATAAATAAATAACGATTGTTGGGACATGAACATTCCCTTCCAGACACATCTCAAATATGTCAGATTGGTTCAATTAAACAGTGACATATTCACTAAGTACAGACCACACCTTTAACATAATAGTTTTAAAGATTTTATTGTAAGGGAATAGGGGGGTAGTTGAGGTAGCTTGGCGAATGGGGACCATAATGCTTGAGGTAGGTAGAGGTGTTGTTGTCCATAGGACGATAAAGAGCAGAGGCTCTTGGTGTAGGGGTGTGGTTGTCCATAGGACGATGAAGAGCGGGCGCTCTTGGTGGAGGGGAGTGGTTGTCCATAGGATGATGAAGAGCGTGTGCTCTTGGTGGAGGGGTGTGGTTGTGTGTAGGATGATGATGTAGATCGGATGCTCTTGGTGGAGTGCCGTTATTGTCCAAAGTGCTGGAGGCGAGGGCTGCTCTTGATGTTGGAGTGGCGTACTGATTCAAGTTGTGGAGCAGTGGTCATGGAGGAGTGATGGGATCAGGTGGGGATTGGGACTTTGGGTGTTTGGCGAAGGAGTCCTGTTTGAGGGAGATGGCTTGTGCATTGCAGACCCCTATTGGATCCTGCAATAAGTATAGAACAGGAGGGGGGAGACGGGGAGAACAGGAGGGGGGAGACGGGGAGGTGATGGGAATGCAGGAAGCAAACACACAGAATAGTGGTGGAAGAGGTGAGTGTAAGTGCAGGTAATGATTAGATAAAAGGTAGGGGTTGAGGATGTTTTCGGTGTGGTCTTTCAAGGCAGCTGGCTTGTGCAGACCCTAAAATGTCAGGACTCTCAGATGATAATTCAGAAACAGAGGGTAGTGTGGGCTTGAAAGAGATATTGTGGGTTGGATTGGATGTAGCTGTGGTAAGCTTGAGGGGAACAGCGCCCTAGGAGTTGAACTGAGTGGGTGGGCAGCTCTGGGCGAGAAGCATTGATCCTCGGAAAGCCCGGATTTGGAGAGGATGTGGTTGAGATGGAGATGGAACCATTGGCGGGTGGCGATGTGTATGGCTCCTGTGATGAAGAGGGGATTGTGAGGGGCTGCATTTCGTGATAGCCAGAGGTGATGACGTAGTCTGAGGTTCGTAGGGGCTGATGAAGGATGAGAGGTTGAACAGGAAGATGGGGTGGATTTGCCAAGCTTGTTTTGTTTCCTTTTGAGGGTGAAGATAAGAGAGCCTTGGGATTGGATGGTGATCGAATGAGTTGGAGGCGGTGGTAAATCAGCATCAGTTGAAGTTTGGTAGGAAGTGATTCTGTAGAGACTTTGAGAGCCAGCATAAGAAGGAAAACTCCCTAGATGGGAGAAACTTTATGAGGAACTATTTGCAACAGTGGAGAACCTGGGGTCAATAGGAAGAAACCTTGTGAGGAATAGGACTTAAAGGGGGATTTCTGGAGAGCCAGTATGACAAGGACAAACTCCCTGGAAGGAAGAAACCTTGAGAGACACTTCAAATGACGGAGGAGCCCATCCCTTTCCGGCTGGTTGGATGGAGTTTGAACCATAGGCTAGATGGTTCCTTGAAGGTGACTTGAATGTTTGTTGTGCTTGTTTGAGGAGTTAAGCAGCGGAAAGTGCCATTGAGTCTTTTAATCAATAATGTGGACGTTTGGATTGTAGAACATCTAGGTTCTTGTGAAACGAGCCAAGGCATAAGATTGCTGGCTTAGAGCAAGATGTGGACAATTCCAGTCCCCTGGGCCTGATTGGTGTCACAGTTTTGCAGTCCAATAGTCACCTAATCATGATCTTCAGTTTAGAATGCAATTTGATTAATCAGCTGTGTTTGCTAGGGATGGAGAAAAAGTGTGACACCAATCAGGCCCCGAGGACTGGAGTTGCCCACCCCAGGCTTAGAGGGATGGAGGCAGACTGGTACAGTAGACCGGTGCTCACATGTTGGAGGCAAGAAATCTGGACTGCAGATGCATGCAATGGGTCCAGATGATGGATGAGTCAGTATGAGGCCATCACAAAGAAGGCTTTGGAGGCTGAGACAGCCGGTGGTGCCGGTGGTGAGCTGTGTGGTGGAATGAAGGGACAAGTCATTGTTCATTGGATGTGAACCGGGTGAACAGGATGAATGGTTTTCAGTGAAGTGTGAGGATTACAATGGCATCTGATAGTGGCAGAATTGTGGGGTAGGGAAGGAATGGTGACTGTCATGCAGGGAATCCCAGTAGGCATGTGGATGAAAATTGAAGAAAGGGGAAGCTCTGGGACGTGGAAGTTGCTCTGCAAGATCTGCCGGTGGAGTGCAGACAGACTGGAGATGGTCGGGACGTGGAGCAGAGCAAGTTGTGGTGTTGGCTTTGCTGTGTGGTCTGCTGGAGCAGGGATCAGGTCGGAGAGGCTGTGAGGACAAAGGCTTGATGGCCGACAGGGTTGGGTCGAAGGCTGAGGAGGCTGGTGTTGAACGTCGATGTCAAGGGAAACAGCTCTGGAAGATGTGTCGGATGCCAGGTCATAAACTTTGTTTGGTACGAAAGACACAGGGGAGAGAAAAGGAAGATGGTAAGAGTACCCGTGTTCAGGTAAAAAAAGAGAGTAAGGGAGAGGGAGAGAGTGGCCTGCCGGCAGGAGGAGTTAGGGGTGGGAAATAGGGAGGTTAGGAGCAGAGAGAGCAAACATCCCCAAGCCATAGCTGTGATAAAATAGGGGATGGAGAGTGGGAGGGAAGGCTGCAGCTGTACCCATTAGATTAGAAGGAAGATTGGTAGATGGGATGATTGGGGTAGGGAGGGATGGGTTTAAAAAATATATATGTTTAACCTTTATTTAACCCATGGAAGTTAAAAACCTACTTTGCGAGGGCGACCTGGATAGAAAGAAAATCAGGGAAATAGCAACGTGTACATAAAATATTACAGAAAAATACAAAACACACACAAAAGATTAGAAACAACTGCAGTTGTCGATCAGAGTCTTAAAAACAGGCAAGGACACTAACTCCCCTCTAACTTTAATATGTTTTGAAGCATGGTCCAGGATAAAGGGGCATTATGGGGAAAGATTGTTTCCCAATCTCAGTTCTAGCCTTAGGAACAGGCAGGACAGCAGCGACTCTGAATGAAGACTGCACTGAATGAATCATCTGGTCAGTAAAGAACAGAGATACAAAGGGAGTAGTTACACAAAAGTGTACCACCTCCTGGTGGAGGGAGAGGTCCATTGCATCATAGCATACAAATCACAGTGATGGGTGAGTGATCTAGTATTTGTAATAAAACTCTGTGTCCAGAGTTTAAGGTACTTGCTGAGGCCTGCATATAGACAATATTACCACAATCCATCACTGAAAAAAATGCTTTGAACAAGATCCTTTCTGTCTAACATTGAAAGCAAGATCTGTTCCTAAAATAGAAACCCAATTTCAACTTCAATTTTAGTTTCTTGGTCAAGTTATCAATGTTCCGTTTAAAATTCAGCTTTTCATCTAACTTGGCAGCCCCCCACACCTCTCTGATTCAGAGGGGTTGGGTTAAATGCGGAAGGCACATTTCAGTTGAAGGCATTCACTTGTACAACTGACTAGGTATCCCCCTTACCTCTATCAATTTTCAAGCCTTTTTTTAAAGTTCAAATCTGCAAGTGACTACATCTGTTTACTTTCAGGGAAGAGAAAACCATGCATTTAGTTTTCCATACGTTAAGCACAAATTTCAATTTGAAAAGCTGCCTTTGAATAATATCAAAAGCCAACTGTAAGATCTGAAAAGCCTTCTCAATATAGAATAAAGAATAAAGAATGGCGTCATCAGCATACAGACAGAGATTTGCAGAGTTCAACAGTTTTCCCTATATTATTTATATACATTTATGTCAAAATGATCATACCTAAAATTGAGCCCTGGGGAACTCCTTTTGTAAGTCCTCGAAACTCAGATTTCATGCCCTCCGGTTAGAAAGGTAGTTTTGGAACCAATCCAATGCATCAACACTTAAAACAAACTTTTTTAGTCCAAACAACAGCAGGGCAGGATCAACAGTGTTGAATACCTTTTTCTTGTCATGAGCATCTAGAATATCACCCTACAACCTTACTACCGTAATTGTACTATGCTTGGCTCTAAAACCTGACTGGAATTTAGATAAAGCTGAGTTATTATAAAGAAAGCATTTCAACTGTGTTCACCAGGTTTTCCTAAACTTTTGCCAGTACAGACAGTTTAGATATTGGTCGATAGTTATTGGGACGGATATCCACCCTTAAGTAAAGGCGTCAGGTAGGCTGCTTTCCGAACTTTTGTAATGGTATTACTCGCCAATGAAAGATTTCATATATGAGCGAAAGGGGCAGCAATGATCTCTGCACCAATTATTTTTTTAAATAAGGGTGTAATTAATCCGGGCCATCCTCTTTCTTAATATCAATAGATTTGAGTGACTTTACAACTTCTGAAAGCTCAAAAGTTGTAAACTCTTATGTGGATGATGTTAAAAATATTTGTTGGTCTGATGTGATTACTGAGGAGCATCCAGACGCTGCACTTGATGAATTTATGAAATTGCTTCTTCCAATTATTGATAAATGTGCACCTGTTAATAAGAAACTGACTGTTAGAACTGTGAAGGCTCCATGGATTGATGAGGAATTGGAAAACTGTATAGTTGAAAGAGATGGGGCAAAAGGAATGGCTAATAAGTCTGGCTGCACATCTGACTGGCTTACTTACTGCAAATTGAGAAATGATGTGACCAAACTCAGCAAAAAGAAGAATGAAGTGTATTATGAAGCCAAGGTCAATGATATAAAGAATGATGGAAATTACTTGAAATTAAATTATGGGCAGAAAGACAAATTCACTCCATCTTTCATCGAATCAGATGGCTTATTTATCACAAAACCATTTGATGTTGCCAATTATTTGAATGATTATTTCATTGGCAAAGTGGGCAAACAGTGAGCAATTATATTCATGCATTAAAAAAACAAAGCAGTGCAAGATTGAATTTTGTAAAGTTAGTGTAGACAAGGTGGGAAAATTATTGTTAACGATCAATAATGATAAACCTCCTGGCATTGACAACTTAGATGAAAAGCTGCTGAGAATGGTTGGTGACTCTAGCCACTCCAATCTGTCATATTTTTAAATCTGAGTTTAGAGAAAAGTATTTGTCCTCAGGCCTGGAGAGAAGCCAAAGTCATTCTGTTACCAAAGAATGGCAAAGCGGCCTTTACTGGTTCTAACAGCAGACCTATAAGCTTGCTGCCAGCTCTCAGCAAACTGTTGGAAAAAATTGTGTTTGACCAAATACAATGCTATTTCTCTGTAAACAAATTAACAACAGACTTTCAGCATGCTTATAGAGAAGGGCACTCAGCATGTACTGCACTGACACAAATTACTGATTGGTTGAAAGAAACTGATAATAAGAAGGTTGTGGGAGCTGTCCAGTTAGATTTCAGTGCAGCCTTTGATACTATTGACCATAACCTGTTGTTGAAAAAACGTAAGTGCTATGGCTTGTCAACCTCTGCCATATCGTGGATTCAGAGCTATCTATCTAATAGAACTCAAAGTGTTTTCTTTAATGGAAGCATCTCTAATGTCGAACATGTAAAGTGTGGTGTACCGCAGGGCAGCTCTCTAGGCCCTCTAATCTTTTTTTTACCAATGACCTGCCACTGGCATTAAACAAAGCATGTGTGTCCATGTATGCTGATGATTCAATCATGTACGCATCAGCAACCACAGGTAATGATGTCACTGAAACCCTTAACCTCACGGTAGCGTCCCACCTGGCCAACATCCAGTGAAATTGCAGAGCGCCAAATTCAAAAAACTGTTTTCATCAGTTTAAATATTAACATTCTTGCCGCTACCCATCCCTTAAGCGGGATAATTTCCATCAGCAACCGCTGAATAGCATAGCGCCTCAGTCAAATAATATTACTAAAAATATTCATATTCATGAAATCACAAGTGCAATATTGCAAAACACAGCTTAGCCTTTTGTTAATCCACCTGTCATCTCAGATTTAGAAATTATGCTATACAGCGAAAGCAATCCAAGCGTTTGTGTAAGTTTATCGATCGCATGACAAAACATTAAGTACACTTAGCATCAGGGAGCTTGGTCACGAAAATCAGAAAAGCAATCAAATTAATCGTTTACCTTTGATGATCTTTGGATGTTTTCACTCACGAGACTCCCAGTTAGACAACAAATGTTCCTTTTGTTCCATAAAGATTATTTTTATATCCAAAATACCTCCGTTTGTTTGGCGCATTATGTTCAGAAATCCACAGGAAAGAGCGGTCACGACAACGCAGACAAATTCCAAATAATATCCGTAATGTCCACAGAACATGTCAAACGTTTTTTTATAATCAATCCTCAGGTTGTTTTTAAAATATATAATCGATAATATATCAACCGCAAATGTCTTTCACAGTAGGAGAGGGAAAAGCAAACTCTTTTGCGCGAGCAAAACTCATGTGACCACTTGACGCAATGTTATTGTTCTGGCTCATTTTTCAAAATAAAAGCCCGAAACTATGTCTGAAGACTGTTGACACCTTGAGGAAGCGATAGGAAAATGAATCTAGTTGATATCCCTTTAAATGGAGCAATGGGAGGCTATGGAACATGGAATTTTCAAAATAGAAGCCACTTCCTGGTTTGATTTTTCTCAGGGTTTCACCTGCAATATCAGTTCTGTTATACTCACAGACAATATTTTGACAGTTTTGGAAACTTTAGAGTGTTTTCTATCCTAATCTGTCAATTATATGCATATTCTAGCATCTGGTCCTGAGCAACAGGCCGTTTACTTTGGGAACGTGATTTTTCCAAACATAAAAATAGTACCCCTAGCTTCAAGAGGTTAATCCAACCACGGTGTAAGATTTCAACAAGGCATTACGGCGAAAGCATACCATGCGATTATCTGAGAACAGCGCCCAGCAGACAAATCATTCCAAACAGTTACCAGCCAAGTAGAAGAGTTACACAAGTCATAAATAGTAATAAAATTAATCACTTACCTTTGATGACCTTCATATGCTTACACTTACAAGACTCCCATTTACTCAATAAATGTTAGTTTTGTTCGATAAAGTCCCTCTTTATATCCAGAAACCTCCGTTATGTTCACGCGTTTTGTTCAGTAATCCACAGGCTCAAACGCAGTCAAAACAGGCAGACTAAAAATCCAAATAGTATCTGTAGAGTTTGTAGAAACATGTCAAACGATGTTTATAATCAATCCCTAGGTTGTTTAAAGCCTATATAATCAATAATATTTCAACCGGACAATAACGTCGTCAATAAAAAAGGTAAAAAAGGCACGCTCTCGGTTGAGCGCATGAAAAAGCTCTGGGACACTGCAGTGTCCACTCATTCAGAGAGGTCTTACATCCCCATTTTTCAGAATACAAGTATGAAATCATTTCTAACGACTGTTGACATCTAGTGGAAGCCATAGGAAGTGCAATTTGAGTCTTAAGTCAATGGATACTGTAATGGCATTCAATAGAAAACTACAAACATGAAAAAATCCCATTTCCTGGATGGATTGTTCTGAGGTTTTCGCCTGCCAAATCAGTTATGTTATACCCACAGACATTATTTTAATAGTTTTGGAAACTTTCGAGTGTGTCCTATCCAAATCTACCAATTATATGCATATCGTAGCTTCTGGGTCTGAGTAACAGGTAGTTTACTTTGGGAACGCTTTTCACCCGGAGGTGAAAATAGTGCCCACTACCCTAATGAAGTTAACAAAGAGTTGCAGTCTGTTTTGGAATGGGTGGCCAGTAATAAACTGGTCCTGAACATCTCGAAAACTAAGAGCATTGTATTTGGTACAAATCATTCCTTAAGTTAAGTGCTAGACCTAGAATCTGGTAATGAAGGGTGTGGCTGTTGAAGACTAAATTACTTGGCGTTACCTTAGATTGTAAACTGTTCTGGTCAAAACATATAGATTCAATGGTTGCAAAGATGGGGAGAGGTCTAGCCGTAATAAAGAGTTTTGTTTTTTTGACAACACACTCCAAAAAGAAAGTTTTGCAGGCTCTATTTTTGTCTAATTGATTATTGTCCTGTCGTGTGGTCTAGTGCTGCAAGGAAATACCTAGTTAAGCTGCAGCTGGCTCAGAACAGCAGAGCAGAGCGGCATGTTTTGCTCTTAATTTTAATCAGAGGGCTGATATAAATACTATGCATGCGTCTCTCTTGGCTAAGAGTTGAGGAGAGACTGACTGCATCACTTATTCTTTTTATAAAAAACATGAATGTGTTGAAAATCCCAAATTGTTTGCATAGTGAACTTACACACAGCTCTGACACACACACTTACCCCACCAGACATGCCACTAGGGGTCTTTTTATAGTCCCCAAATCCAGAACAAATTCAAGAGAACGTACAGTATTATATAGAGCCCTTATTGCATGGAACGCCCTTCCATCTCATATTGCTCAAATAAACAGCAAATCTGGTTTCAAAAAACAGATAAAGCAACACCTCGCGGCACAACACCTCTCCCCTATTTGACCTAGATAGTTTGTGTGTATGCATTGATATGTAGGCTATGTGTGCCTTTTAAAAAGAATGTAGTTCTGTCCTTGAGCTGTTCTTGTCTAATGATGTTCTGTATTATGTTTCATGTATTGTGGCAACGTGGGTGGGGTTATATCCTGCCTGTTTGGCCCTGTCCGGGGGTATCATCGGATGGGGCCACAGTGTCTCCTGACCCCTCCTGTCTCACCCTCCAGTATTTATGCTGCAGTACTTTATGTGTTGGGGGGCTAGGGTCAGTCTGTTATATCTGGAGTACTTCTCCTGTTTTATCCGGTGTCCTGTGTGAATTTAAGTATGCTCTAATTCTCTCTTTCTTTCTCTCTCTCGGAGGACCTGAGCCCTCAGACCATGCCTCAGGACTATCTGGCATGATGACTCCTTGCTGTCCCCAGTCCACCTGGCCGTGCTGCTGCTCCAGTTTCAACTGTTCTGCCTGCGGCTATGGAACTCTGACCTGTTCACCGGACGTGCTACCTGTCCCAGACCTGCTGTTTTCAACTCTCTAGAGACAGCAGGAGCGGTAGAGATACTCTTAATGATTGGCTATGAAAAGCCAACTGACATTTACTCCTGAGGTGCTGACTTGTTGCGCCCTCGACAACTACTGTGATTATTATTATTTGACCATACTGGTCATTTATGAACAGGAAGGAGATAAGTTCTGTCTCCTAGAGATGAAAATACTTTGGTGCCAAAAGTGCAAATCAATCCCAGAACAACATCGAAGGACCTTGTGAAGATGCTGGAGGAACCAGGTACAAAAGTATCTATATCCACAGTAAAATTATTCCTATATCGACATAACCTGAAAGGCCGCTCAGCAAGGAAGAAGCCACTGCTACAAAACCGCCATAAAAAAGCCAGACTACGGTTTGCAACTGCACATGGGGACAAAGGTTGTACTTTTTGGAGAAATGTCTTCTGGTCTGATGAAACAAAAATAGAACTGTTTGACCATAATGACCATCGTTATGTTTGGAGAAAAAAGGAGGAGGCTTGCACGCTGAAGAACACCATCAAATGTGAAGCACAGGGGTGGCAGAATCATGTTGTGGGGGTGCTCTGCTGCAGGAGGGACTGGTGCACTTCACAAAATATCAGGCATCATGAGGAAGGTAAATTATGTGGAAGCAACATCTCAAGACTTCAGTCAGGAAGTTAAAGCTTGGTCGCAAATGGGTCTTCCAAATGGAAGCATACTTCCAAAGTAGTGGCAAAATGGCTTAAGGACAACAAAGTCAAGGTATTGGGTTTTGTAGCCATCACAAAACCCTGACCTCAATCCTATAGAAAATGTGTGGGCAGAAATGAAAAAGCGTGTGCCAGCAAGGAGGACTATAAACCTGACTCAGTTACACCAGCTCAGTCAGGGGGAATGGGCTAAAATGCACCCAACTTATCCTGTTATGGATGATGCGAATTTTCGCAGCTTTTTGTAAAAAATCGCGCAACATTTCAAAGTCCTGCTACTCATGCCAGGAATATAGTATATGCATATGATAAGTATGTGTATATAGAAAACACTCTGAAGTCTCTAAAACTGGTTAAATCGGGTCTGTGGCTATAACAGAACGTGTTTAGGAGTAAAAATCCCTGGTAAAACTGTTTACCAAAAACACAAAATAAATATTCGTCCGCCATTCAATGTATTGTTTAAGTCGACAGAAAATATATGCGAATCCCCTGTAAACGCCTACAGCTTCCACACGATGTCGCCATTGCTATCAATATCTGACTCATTTATCCTTGGTTACAACACGAATAGACCCCTCCTTTCTTGAGGCGCACCACAGTATGTTGTGAAACTGAAAAAATGGACGATGATTTCCAGACTTGCTGCTATCGAATACAGATCGCCCCGTGATCAATTTGATACATCATTAACATTTATTAATACCTAAAGTTGGTTTAGAAAAGTCGTTTGAAGTGATTTGTAAAAGTTTATAGGCGACTTTTGTAATTTTAAAAAGTGACGTTGCGTCTTGTAAATGGGCTTTTCGCAGCATCAGACTGGCCTTCAGCAAATGACATTTTGGGTATAAAATGACGGATTTAATCGGGAAAAATACCCAATTGTGATGTTTATGGGACATATAGGAGTGCCAACAAAGAAGCTCGTCCAAGGTAATGAATGTTTTATATTTTATTTCTGCGTTTTGGGTAGCGCCGGCTACCGCAAAATCTGTTGTTTACGTGTCGTGCTGGTATTTTGGGGGGGGGTGCATGCTATCAGATAATAGCTTCTCATGCTTTCGCCGAAAAGCATTTTACAAATCTGACTTGGTGGCTAGATTCACAACGAGTGTAGCTTTAATTCAGTACCTTGCATGTGTATTTTTATGAAAGTTTGAGATTTATTGAGTACTATACTCGAGTGCTATAGGTGGCGCTCTGAAATTTCCGCTGAGCTGTCCCTGTGCAGGGACCACCTCCGTAAGTCGTTATTGTGGGAAGCTTGTGGAAGGCTACCCAAAACATTTGAAACAAGTTAAACAATTTAACGGCAATGCTACCAAATATTAATTTAGTGTATGTAATCATTCGACCCACTGGGAATTTGATGAAAGAAATAAAATCTGAAATCAATCATTCTCTACTATTATTCTGATATTTCACTTCCTTTAAATAAAGTGGTGATTCTAACTGACCTAAAACAGGGAATTTTTACTGGGATTCAATGTCAAGGAATGTGACAAACTAATTTTAAATGTACTTGGCTAAGGTGTATGTAAACTTCCGACTTCAACTGTACATATCCTAACCAGAAGCCATGGATTAAATGCAACATCTGCACCGAGCGGTACACCAATCCGGACGCTTTTACGAAATCCTGCTATGCATACAGACAAACCATCAACAGGCAAAGTGTCAGTACAAGACTAAGATTGAAACCTACTTCACTGGCTCTGATGCTCATCGGATGTGGCAGGGCTTAAAAACTATTACAGACTACAAAGTGAAAACCAGCTAAGAGCTAACCAGTGACGCGAGTCTACCAGATGAGCTAAATGCCTTTTATTCTTGCTTAGTAGAGGCAAGCAACACGGAAAGATGCATGAGAGTCTGTTCCAGACGACTTTGTGATCACGCTCGTTGTAGCCGATGTGAGCAAGACCTTAAAAAAGGTAACATTCACAAAGCTGTGGAGCCAGATGGATTACCAGGGCGTGTACTCAAAGCATGGGCGGATCAACTGGCAAGTGTCTTCACTGACATTTTCAACCTCTCCCTGACCGAGTCTGTAATACCTACATGTTTCAAACAGACGACCATAGTCCCTGTGCACAAGAGAGCGAAGGTAACCTGCCTAAATAATTACCGCCCCGTAGCACTCAAGTCGGTAGCCATGAAGTGCTTTGAAAGGCCGGTCATGGCTCACATCAACACCATCATGCCAGAAGCCCTAGACCCACTCCAATTTGCATACCGCCCCAACAGATCGACATATGACGCAATCTCAATTGCAATCCACACTGCCCTTTCCCACCTGGAATTAAGCAACACGTATGTGAGAATGCTGTTCAAATCAAATCAAATTAATTTATATAGCCCTTCGTACATCAGCTGATATCTCAAAGTGCTGTACAGAAACCCAGCCTAAAACCCCAAACAGCAAGCAATGCAGGTGTAGAAGCACGGTGGCTAGGAAAAACTCCCTAGAAAGGCCAAAACCTAGGAAGAAACCTAGAGAGGAACCAGGCTATGTGGGGTGGCCAGTCCTCTTCTGGCTGTGCCAGGTGGAGATTATAACAGAACATGGCCAAGATGTTCAAATGTTCATAAATGACCAGCATGGTCGAATAATAATAAGGCAGAACAGTTGAAACTGGAGCAGCAGCACGGTCAGGTGGACTGGGGACAGCAAGTAGTCATCATGTCAGGTAGTCCTGGGGCATGGTCCTAGGGCTCAGGTCCTCCGAGAGAGAGAAAGAAAGAGAGAAGGAGAGAATTAGAGAACGCACACTTAGATTCACACAGGTTACCGAATAGGACAGGGGAAGTACTCCAGATATAACAAACTGACCCTAGCCCCCCGACACATAAACTACTGCAGCATAAATACTGGAGGCTGAGACAGGAGGGGTCTGGAGACACTGTGGCCCCATCCGATGACACCCCCGGACAGGGTCAAACAGGAAGGATATAACCCCACCCACTTTGCCAAAGCACAGCCCCCACACCACTAGAGGGATATCTTCAACCACCAACTTACCATCCTGAGACAAGGCTGAGTATAGCCCACAAAGACCTCCGCCACGGCACAACCCAAGGGGGGTGGGGGCGCCAACCCAGACAGGATGACCACATCAGTGAATCAACCCACTCAGGTGACGCACCCTCTCCAGGGACGGCATGAGAGAGCCCCAGTAAGCCAGTGACTCAGCCCCTGTAATAGGGTTAGAGGCAGAGAATCCCAGTGGAAAGAGGGGAACCGGCCAGGCAGAGACAGCAAGGGCGGTTCGTTGCTCCAGAGCCTTTCCGTTCACCTTCCCAATCCTGGGCCAGACTACACTCAATCATATGACCCACTGAAGAGATGAGTCTTCAGTAAAGACTTAAAGGTTGAGACCGAGTTTGCATCTCTGACATGGGTAGGCAGACCGTTCCATAAAAATTGAGCTCTATAGGAGAAAGCCCTGCCTCCAGCTGTTTGCTTAGAAATTCTAGGGACAATTAGGAGGCCTGCGTCTTGTGACCGTAGCGTACGTGTAGGTATGTACGGCAGGACCAAATCAGAGAGATAGGTAGGAGCAAGCCCATGTAATGCTTTGTAGGTTAGCAGTAAAACCTTGAAATCAGCCCTTGCTTTGACAGGAAGCCAGTGTAGAGAAGCTAGCACTGGAGTAATATGATCACATTTTTTGGTTCTAGTCAGGATTCTAGCAGCCGTATTTAGCACTAACTGAAGTTTATTTAGTGCTTTATCCGGGTAGCTGGAAAGTAGAGCATTGCAGTAGTCTAACCTACAAGTGACAAAAGCATGGATTAATTTTTCTGCATCATTTTTGGACAGAAAGTTTCTGATTTGTGCAATGTTACGTAGATGGAAAAAAGCTGTCCTTGAAATGGTCTTGATATGTTCTTCAAAAGAGAGATCAGGGTCCAGAGTAACGCCGAGGTCTTTCACAGTTTTATTTGAGACGACTGTACAACCATTAAGATTAATTGTCAAATTCAACAGAAGATCTCTTTGTTTCTTGGGACCTAGAACAAGCATCTCTGTTTTGTCCGAGTTTAAAAGTAGAACGTTTGCAGCCATCCACTTCCTTATGTCTGAAACACATGCTTCTAGCAAGGGCAATTTTGGGGCTTCACCATGTTTCATTGAAATGTACAGCTGTGTGTCATCCGCATAGCAGTGAAAGTTAACATTATGTTTTCGAATAATATCCCCAAGAGGTAAAATATATAGTGAAAACAATAGTGGTCCTAAAACGGAACCTTGAGGAACACCGAAATTTACAGTTGATTTGTCAGAGGACAAACCATTCACAGAGACAAACTGATATCTTTCCGACAGATAAGATCTAAACCAGGCCAGAACCGATAGTTTTTTATATTTCCTGGGTCAAAGTTTTGCTTTTTCAAGAGAGGCTTTATTACTGCCACTTTTAGTGAGTTTGGTACACATCCGGTGGATAGAGAGCCGTTTATTATGTTCAACATAGGAGGGCCAAGCACAGGGAGCAGCTCTTTCAGTAGTTTAGTTGGAATAGGGTCCAGTATGCAGCTTGAAGGTTTAGAGGCCATGATTATTTTCATCATTATGTCAAGAGATATAGTACTAAAACACTTGAGCGTCTCTCTTGATCCTAGGTCCTGGCAGAGTTGTGCAGACTCAGGACAACTGAGCTTTGAAGGAATACGCAGATTTAAAGAGGAGTCCGTAATTTGCTTTCTAATAATCATAATCTTTTCCTCAAAGAAGTTCATGAATTTATCACTGCTAAAGTGAAAGTCATCCTCTCTTGGGGAATGCTGCTTTTTAGTTAGCTTTGCGACAGTATCAAAAAGGAATTTCGGATTTTTCTTATTTTCCTCAATTAAGTTAGAAAAATAGGATGATCGAGCAGCAGTAAGGGCTCTTCGGTACTGCACAGTACTGTCTTTCCAAGCTAGTCGGAAGACTTCCAGTTTGGTGTGGCGCCATTTCCGTTCCAATTTTCTGGAAGCTTGCTTTAGAGCTCGGGTATTTTCTGTGTACCAGGGAGCTAGTTTCTTATGAGACATGTTTTTAGTTTTTAGGGGTGCAACTGCATCTAGGGTATTGCGCAAGGTTAAATTGAGTTCCTCAGTTAGGTGGTTAACTGATTTTTGTCCTCTGGCGTCCTTGGGTAGACTGAGGGAATCTGGAAGGACATCAAGGAATCTTTGTGTTGTCTGTGAATTTATAGCACGACTTTTGATGTTCCTTGGTTGGGGTCTGAGCAGATTATTTGTTGCAATTGCAAATGTAATAAAATGGTGGTCCGATAGTCCAGGATTATGAGGAAAAACATTAAGATCCACAACATTTATTCCATGGGACAAAACTAGGTCCAGCGTATGACTGTGACAGTGAGTGGGTCCAGAGACATGTTGAACAAAACCCACTGAGTCGATGATGGCTTCGAAAGCCTTTTGGAGTGTTCATTGACTACAGCTCGGCGTTCAACAACATAGTGCCCACGAAGCTCATCACTAAGCTAAGCTGGGACTAAACACCTCCCACTGCAACTGGATCCTGGACTTCCTGACGTGCCATCCCCAGGTGGTAAGGGTAGACAACAATACATTTACCATTCTGATCTTCAACACTGGAGCCCCTTAAGGGTGTGTGCTTTGTCCCCTCCTGTACTCCCTTTTCACCCACGACTGCGTGGCCAAGCACAACTCCAACACCATCATTAAGTTTTCTGATGACACAGCAGTGTTTGGCATGATCACCGAAAACAATGATACAGCCTATAGGGAAGAGGTCAGAGTCATTGCGGTGTGTTGCCGGGACAACAACCTCTCTATCAATGTGAGCAAGACAAAGGAGCTAATCGTGGACCATAGAAAACATTGACGGGACTGAGGTGGAGCAGGTCTTCAAGTTCCTTGGTTTCCACATCACCAACAAACTATCATGGTCCAAACACACCAAGACAGTCGTGAAAAGGGCACAACAACACCTTATCCTCCTCAGGAGACTAAAATGATTTGGCATGGGTCCCCAGATCCTCATAAAGTTCTATAGCTGCACCATCGAGAGCATCCTGACCGGTTGCATCACCGCTTGGCACGACACCTGACAATAAGGCACTACAGAGGGTCGTGCGTACAGCCCAGTACATCACTGGGGCTAAGCTTCCTGACATCTAGGAGCTACAGTACCAGTCAAAAGTTTGGACACAACTACTCATTCAACACATTGTAGAATAATAGTGAATAATCAAAACTATGAAATAACACATATGGAATCATGTAGTAACCAGAAAAGTGTTAAACAAATCAACACATATTTGAGATTTGAGATTTTTCAAAATAGCCACCCTTTGCCTTGAGGACAGCTTTGCACACTCTTGGCATTCTCTCAACCAGCTTCATGTGGTAGTCACCTGTAATACATTTCAATTAACAGGTGTGCCTTGTTAAAACTTAACTTGTGGAATTTCTTTCCTTCTTAATGCATTTGAGACAATCAGTTGTGTTGTGACAAGGTAGGGGTGGTATACAAATGATAGCCCTATTTGGTAAAAGACCAAGAACAGCTCATATGATGAAACTGGCTCTAATGAGGACCGCCACAGGAAAGGAAGACCCAGAGTTAGCTCTGTTGCAGACGATAAGTTCACTAGAGTTACCAGTCTCAGAAATTGCAGCCCAAATAAATGCTTCACAGAGTTCAAGTAACAGACACATCTCAACATCAACTGTTCAGAGGAGACTGCAGGAATCAGGCCTTCATGGTTGAATTGTTACAAAGAAACCACTACTAAAGGACACCAATAAGAAGAAGAAACTTGCTTGGGCCAAGAAACCCGAGCAATGGACATTATACCTGTGGAATTCTGACCTTTGGTCCGATGAGTCCAAATTTGAGATTTTTGGTTCCAACAGCCATGTCTTTTTGAGACTCAGAGTAGGTGAAAGGATGATCTCTGCATGTGTGGTTCCCACCGTGAAGCGTAGAGGAGGAGGTGTGATGGTGCTTTGTTGTCAGTTATTTATTTTGAATTCAAGGCACACTTAACCAGCATGGCTACAACAGCATTCTGCAGCGATACTCCATCCCATCTGGTTTGCACTTAGTGGGAATATCATTTGTTTTTCAACAGGACAGTGATCCAACACACCTCCATGCTGTTTAAGAGCAAATTGACCAAGAAGGAGAGTGATGGAGTGCTGCATCAGATGACCTGGCCTCCACACGACCTCAACGCAATTGTGATGGTTTGGGATAAGTTGGACCGCAGAGTGAACGAAAAACAGCCAACAAGTGCTCAGCATATGTGGGAATTCCTTCAAGACTGTTGGAAAAGCATTCCAGGTGAAGCTGGTTGAGATAATACCAAGCGTGTGAAACTGTCAGAGGCAAATGGTGGCTACTTTGAAGAATCTAAAATGTAAAATATATTTTGATTTGTTTAAGACTTAGTTTTGGTGTCTTCACTATTATTCTAAAATATAGAACATTTGAAAAAATAAAGAAAAAAACCTATGATTTGAGTAGGTGTGTCCAAACTTTTGACTGGTACTATATATACACTAGACTTCAGTCACGCAAGTCAGACTATTCTCTATGCTACGGCACGGCAAGCGGTACCGGAGCACCGAGTCTACCTTGAGACTCCTGAATAACTAATCAAATTGCCACCCAGATTATTTACATTGACCCCCCCTTTGTTTTTACACTGCTGCTACTCGCTGTTTATTATCTATTATTGACTTTACAAATTACCTTGACTAACCTGTACCCCCCCGCACATTAACTCGGTACCGGTAGAATAACTTATTGTTATGTAAATATATTGTGTTACATTTTCATTGATTTGATTTTTGTTACTTTTGTTTATTTTGTAAATATTTTATTCACTCTATTTCCCGAACTGCATTGTTGGTTAAAGTCTTGTAAGTAAACATTAAACGGTATTCGGGTCATGTGACGAATAACATTTGTCTTCTCAATCACATCCATTGAATTTGAGGTCAATTTCAGTGGAAGATCCGAGGAGTTCGTGATAGGGTTCATGGATTTAATGCTCTTCCAAAATTTCGTTGGGATATTTAAGTTTGTCTTAGTAGATTCGTAACAGAACCTATATTTGTATTTGGGAATTAACAAGGTGGACTTATTTCTAAGTGCCCGGAATAACTGTTATTCAGCCTGGGAATTACCCTTTCTGACTTTGGCCTATTATGTATTTCAATTATGGATGAACACAGACAATTCCCCTATAAGCCAGGGATTGCCACTCCCTCTTACCCGGTATTTTTTGAGATAGTAGAAAACATGTAATGAAAATAATGAAAATAGGAGAATGCCTCTTCGATGTCTGGATAAGCACAATCCTTTCCCAGTTGCATGCATAAAGTGCATGCAGGAATGCCTGTAAAATGTTGTTTGACTATGAGCCGAGGGGGCACTTTGGGGATTTTAGTGTCTCTAATGCAAGCAACTGCACAATGATCACTTTAAATCATGAGGGAAAATACCAAAGGCCAAGTATTTATGTGGATTGTTAGTTAGAATAACATCAATAAGTGTTGACTTAGAGATGTCTTTTGGATTGAGTCTTGTGGCTGCATTTATAATTTGAGTAAAATTCAGTGTATTTCACAGTCCTTTTATAGTCTCGGAGTTTGGAGATAACCAGTCCCAGTTTAAGTTGCCCATGAGGACAATTACATTTTTCCTCCAACCACACAAGTTCAGCCAGAGAATCCAGGGATTACACTTTTGCAGATGGAGGTCTATAACATCCTATTTCATCTAAATTCACAGCTTTCGATAACTGCAGTTTCAATGCTAAAAACTCAAACTGTTTTGAAATAGATAAAGACCTTAGTTCAGTAACCACATATCTGTCTTTAATATAGATAGGCTATAAATCCCCCCTTACTTCAGTCACATCGATAAACATTATAACCATCCAAGCCTATACACTGATTTAGAACAGATTTCTTAAGCCAGGTCTCGGACAGAGCTAAGATATCTGGGTCAGCAGTGTGAACCCAGACTTTTATCATGTCTATTTTCGGCATCAGACTCTTCACATTATTATGCATCAGTCCCAACCCTGATTTAGTTTTAAAATCATTTGGAGTGTGAAGTTTATCTTTAGCCAAGAGGCCTGGGTTTGGATGAATGTTTCGCAACACCAAAAGCAGAAGAATAATAAAACACCTTGATTTGTTACTTCCTAAAATCTTTCTGCACTTAGATTGTCACGTCGTGTACATACAGTGGGGAGAAAAAGTATTTGACACACTGCCGATTTTGCAGGTTTTCCTACTTACAAAGCATGTAGAGGTCTGTAATTTTTATCGTAGGTATACTTCAACTGTGAGAGACGGAATATAAAACAAAAATCCAGAAAATCACATTGTATGATTTTTAAGTAATTAATTTGCATTTTATTGCATGACATAAGTATTTGATCACCTAACAACCAGTAAGAATTCCGGCTCTCACAGACCTGTTAGTTTTTCTTTAAGAAGCCCTCCTGTCCTCCACTCATTACCTGTATTAACTGCACCTGTTTGAACTCGTTACCTGTATAAAAGACACCTGTCCACACACTCAATCAAACAGACTCCAACTTCTCTACAATGGCCAAGACCAGAGATCTGTTTAAGGACATCAGGGATAAAATTGTAGACCTGCACAAGGCTGGGATGGGCTACAGTACAATAGGCAAGCAGCTTGGTGAGAAGGCAACAACTGTTGGTGCAATTATTAGAAAATGGAAGAAGTTCAAGATGACGGTCAATCACCCTCGGTCCGTGGCTCCATGCAAGATCTCACCTCATGAGGCATGAATGATCATGAGGAAGGTGAGGGATCAGCCCAGAACTACACGGCAGGACCTGGTCAATGACCTGAAGAGAGCTGGGACCACAGTCTCAAAGAAAACCATTAGTAACACACACAAGGTCCCCCTTCTCAAGCCAGCACATGTCCAGGCCCGTCTGAAGTTTGCCAATGACCATCTAGATGATCCAGAGGAGGAATGGGAGAAGGTCATGTGGTCTGATGAGACAAAAATAGAGCTTTTTGGTCTAAACTCCACTCGCCGTGTTTGGAGGAAGAAGAAGGATGAGTACAACTCCAAGAACACCATCCCAACCGTGAAGCATGGAGGTGGAAACATCATTCTTTGGGAATGCTTTTCTGCAAAGGGGACAGGACGACTGCACCGTATTGAGGGGAGGATGGATGGGGCCATGTACCGCGAGATCTTGGCCAACAACCGCCTTCCCTCAGTAAGAGCATTGAAGATGGGTCGTGGCTGGGTCTTCCAGCATGACAATGACCCGAAACACACAGCCAGGGCAACTAAGGAGTGGCTCCGTAAGAAGCATCTCAAGGTCCTGGAGTGGCCTAGCCAATCTCCAGACCTGAACCCAATAGAAAATCTTTGTAGGGAGCTGAAAGTCCGTATTGCCCAGCGATAGCCCCGAAACCTGAAGGATCTGGAGAAGGTCTGTATGGAGGAGTGGGCCAAAATCCCTGCTGCAGTGTGTGCAAACCTGGTCAAGAACTACAGGAAACATATGATATCTGTAATTGCAAACAAAGGTTTCTGTGCCAAATATTAAGTTCTGCTTTTCTGATGTATCAAATACTTATGTATTTGAAAGAACAAGCATTTCTCAGCCTTGACATACAGGTCATGCTCCAACAGGAGACCGACCAAGCAACTTGCGCACCAGGGACACATGTAGGGGAGTATATCAGAATGTCATCGATATACACCACTACACCCTGCCCATGCAGGTCCCTGAAAATCGAATCTACAAAGGATTGGAAGACTGATGGAGCATTCATCAACCCGTACGGAATGACGACGTACTCATAATGCCCTGAGGTGGTGCTAAATGCCATCTTCCACTCGTCTCCCTCTCGGACACGCATCAGGTTGTACGCACTCCTGAGATCCAGTTTAGTGAAGAAGCTCGCCCTCTACATTGGCTCAATTACAGTGGCGATAAGAGGTAACTGTACCTCACCGTGATTTTATTTAGACCTCTATAATCAATGCACGGGCGCAGACATCCATCCTTCTTCTTCACAAAATAGAAACTCGAGGAGACGGGTGAAGTGGAGGACCGAATGTACCCTGATGCACAGATTCAGAGACATACAGTTGGGCAAAAAAGTATTTAGTCAGCCACCAATTGTGCAAGTTCTCCCACTTAAAAAGGAAAGAGGCCTTCATTTTCATCATAGGTACACTTCAACTATGACAGACAAAATGAGAAAAAAAATCCAGAAAATCACATTGCAGGATTTTTTATGAATTTATTTGCAAATTATGGCCTATAGCGCTCCGGGCTATGAGCACGCACTGGCGACACCGTGCACTTCACCGCATAACACGCCTGACCAGTACTACGCTTCTTCCAGTAAGCACAGGGAGTTGGCTCAGGACTATCGCCTGACTCCGCCAATGTCCCCGTGTGCACCCCCCAAAATATTTGGGGGCTGCCTTTCGTGCCTATTGTGCTGCCTTGTTTGTGTCGCCAACTCCATTCTCCGGTATCCCTCCTCGCACTGTTCTAGAGAATCCCAGACGGGCTCCGACACACTCCATGGGTCGACCGGCCACCTTTCTATCTCCTCCCAGGTTGTCTCATACTCCAGATAGCGCTGCTCACCTGTCCAGGAGTCCCTTCCACCATGCTGCTTGGTCCTTTGGTGGTGGGTAGTTTTGTAACGATCGTTGTCCTCCTTGGATGAGGAATTTGAAGGATCGTACCAAAACGCAGTGTGGTAAGTGTCCATGTTCATTTTAATAAATAAACTGAAGACTGCAATAACCAAAAAACAACAAAGAGAGAGAGTGAACAAAACGAAACAGTTCTGTAAGGTGAAGACACACAAAACATAGAATGCCCACCCCAACTCACGCCCTGACCAAACTAAAATAGAGACATAAAAAAGGAACTAAGATCAGGACGTGACAACTTGGTATGATTGGAGTATTTTAATAACTTAAAACCTGTTATGGCGAGGAGTTCCCCTAGGGGAACTACCCCCCCATTCAGCTGAAAAGGTAGCGCTGGGAATTCAAAAATATTCTTTAGAAATATTTAACTTTCACACATTAACAAGTCCAATACAGCAAATGAAAGATAAACATCTTGTTAATCTACCCATCATGTCTGATTATTTTAATGTTTTACAGCGAAAACACAACATATATTTATGTTAGACCACCACCAAATCAAAAAAAAAACACAGCCATTTTTCCCAGCCAAAGATAGAGTCACAAAAGCAGAATTAGAGATAAAATGAATCACTAACCTTTTGATCATCTTCATCAGATTACACTCATATGACATGTTACACAATACATTTATGTTTTGTTCGATAATATGCATATTTATATCCACAACTGTCAGTTTACATTGACGCCATGTTCAGATATGCCTCCAAGATATCCGGAGGAATTACAGAAAGCTACGCCAGATAACAGAAATACTCATCATAAACTTTGACTAAAGATACATGTTCTACATATAATTAAAGATACACTGGTTCTTAATGCAACCGCTGTGTCAGATTTTTTTTAAACGTTAACGAAAAAAGCCTACCATGCAATAATCTGAGACAGCGCTCAGACGTAAATATATTTCTCCGCCATGTTGGAGTCAACAGAAATACAAAATTACATCATAAATATTCCCTTACCTTTGATGATCTTTCATCAGAATGCAGTGCAAGGAGTCCTAGTTCCACAATAAATTGTTGTTTTGTTCCATAATGTCCAATACTAGTGTCCAATTAGCTGCATTTGCTAGCACTTTCAGCTCACGTGCCCAAAAGCTGACGCTGGTCAAGGAGAACTCGGACGAAAACTTCAAAAATATATATTCCAGGTTGAATAAACTGGTCAAACTAAGTAGAGAATGAATCTTCAGGATGTTATTTTCATATATATCCAATAACGTTCCAACCGGAGCATACGTTTTCATCTGTAGCCAAATGGAACGATGGTGACATCCACAGACAAATGCGCCACAGGGAAATTGCATTCTGCCAGGACAGTGACTATTTCCCATTCGGTCAAAGTTCCCACCAGAGGCTCCATTCCACATTCTACTGAATGAGGACATCTAGTGGAAGGCGTAAGAAGTGCTAACAGATCCATATCTTATTTGGAAGGGATGACTTAAAAATAGACACACATTCAGAATTTCACTACCTGTTTGGAAGATTGCCTGCCCTATGAGTTCTGTTATACTCACAGACATAATTCAAACAGTTTTAGAAACTTTAGAGTGTTTTCTATCCAATAGTAATAATAACATGCGTATATTAGCAATCTAGGACAGAGTAGGATGCAGTTCACTATGGGCACGCAATTCATCCAAAGTGAAAATACTGCCCCCTATCCCCAACAAGTTTTAAAACATAAACTCCAAAACCAAAGTCCATAATAAAATAAATGTCTGTACAAGAACCCGTCGCACACCACTCCATAAAACATGAACATAACAATAAACAATCTCTGACAAGGACATGAGGGGAAACAGAGGGTTAAATACACAACACTTAATGAATGTGTGTAAGAAGACCAGACAAAACTAATGGAAAATGAAACATAGATCAATGATGGCTAGAAGACCGATGACGTTGACCGCCAAGCACCGCCTGAACAAAGAGAGGCATCGACTTCGGCAGAAGTCGTGACATAGATGATTTAAAATAATCCAAACTACAGTCATCTGATACAAGAAACACAGTTTTCAGCAAGACCAAACTCCGTAGATGAGAAGGATTTATGAGCATGTCACAGTAGGAGTCAAATGGTAACACAATCAGATCCCTCTGAAAGATAAAAAACTGCTATACCATCAGTCAAAGTAGGGTTTAAAGATATCTCTTGGGTAAGGATATTAGATTGTTTTTGATAATTGAGAATATGCCATGAGCCATAACCCATGTAGGCAGCATTTAAAACCATTTGTACAAAAATACACATTTTAACAGTTGAATCCAACATTTCACTAAAACAAAAAGAAAACAAATTAAAATATGCAGAGTCAGTCTTTTGAAACCTTAAATGCGCAAAAAATGTTCAGCTTTAGCCTACAGGTCTAGTAGAGTCAGAGACCAAGTGTGTGCCCAAGTGTTGCTGCCTTAGTTAGTGCGTTCAACAGCCGCTGCAGGAACGTGCTGACAGGGATTTTCTCCAGTGTTTGGATCTGGTCAAGCGCCCAGATGTCTTGCAGTAGGCTACCGCACAGTGAGACAGCAGCGGAACCAGTAGACCAGCCAATCACTGGTGGTAACACTTGAAACAAACAAACAGTGTGACACAACACGCTCAGCGAAACTGCCCTGCCACTATCTTGATTGAGAGATGACCGGAAAATGGGATGGGTGGGTGGTGGTGGTGGTGTGTGTGTGTGTGAGTGTGTGGCCTGGCGGCACAGGGACGAGAACATGGACGACAGAGAAGAGAAAATTGAGAGGTGAGCAGGCATGATGGAAAACATAGACACGGATGTGTTGTTGGTGACCTCCGTCCCAGCACGGAGAGCAGCATCGGAATCGGACGGAACCTGCATGAACCTGTATCACTGGGCCAGTAGAGGGGGATGTGGAGTTGTTGGTGGAAACAAATCAAATCAAATCAAATTTATTTGTCACATACACATGGTTAGCAGATGTTAATGCGAGTGTAGCGAAATGCTTGTGCTTCTAGTTCCGACAATGCAGTAATAACCAACGAGTAATCTAACTAACAATTCCAAAACTACTACCTTATACACACAAGTGTAAAGGGATAAGAATATGTACATAAAGAAATATGAATGAGTGATGGTACAGAGCCGCATAGGCAAGATGCAGTAGATGGTATCGAGTACAGTATATACATATGAGATGAGTATGTAAACAGCCAGGCCAGCAGAGGGAGCAGATGCGGCGGCTCTGACATCTGGAGACCGTTATGTGACGTCACGGCGAATGGGATTGTGGGGCGTGATGTCATTGTCGGCAGTCCGGTGTTCAGCTCTGTCGGTGGTGGATGTGCTAGCAGGATCCGTCGAGGATCCTGGTCTAGAATGAAAACATCACTACTATAGGATCTCCCCGGCAAGGAAGGATTGCCGCTCGCCTCCTCTGGAGGCTGGCCACCATCTAGATTGTGAGGCTAGTGGCTTGTACTTGTTGCCACTATAAGCTGGCTCTTAGGAGTGGCAAGATGGGCTAGCTAGCTAGTGTGGTGGGCATTCTGGCCGGGCGATGCTGATCAGGAAAGACCGGGGATGTGCGGCATCGGCGAGAAGATTTATTGGAGTAGGCTGGGAATCGTTCAGGAGACGACAGGAATTCACGGGGCCGGCGAATGGTTCTGAAGGTCTGGCTGGTGATCTGGAGCTTGCGTCCTGGTCCTGGCGGTGGTGTTTTTCGGTTGCGTCGTGGAGATCTCGTTGGCTCCCGGTGTCTGTCGTGTTGACGGATTCTCGGATCTTGAAGTTGGTCGTTCTCGGTCTGGCTGAACGCTGTAAAGGGTATCCTGGAGGACATCCACAAGACTCATCTGAAGGTCCCCCGGTACCAGTTAACAAAATTAATGGAAGTATATAAGGAGATGGTTTAGTGCCAAAAATGAGAGTTAAAATACATATAAATAAATACAAAATCCAGATCTTTCTTAAATCTTTGGGGGGACTATCTGTTGATCCATGTAGTGAATCTGTTGTTCAATGTGTTTGTATGGGTTACAATGTTAATCAATGATTCTTCAAGGGGTCTTAAAATTCAAAATCAAATAGCTAAATGATCCTTGGTATGACCTTCTTAAAGTGGCTAGTTGGTAATAGCAAGAGAAATAGCAAAAGCTGTCGGGCAGGCAAGAGTAGCGAACTACGAAAGCATGCAACCCTTGGTGTAAAGCAGGAAGCAAACACACAGGTTAGCTGTCGAAAGTACTTTAGAAAGTACTCACACCCCTGACGTTTTCCACATTTTGTTGAGTTACAAATTGGGATTAAAATTGATTTAATTGTCTTTTCTTTGAACGATCTACAGAAATGACTTGTAATGTCAAGGTTTAGGAGAAATGAAAAATGAAGCACTAATGTATCTTGATTAGATACACTACATGACCAAAAGTATGTGGACACCTGCTCATCAAATATCTAATTCCAAAATCATGGGCAATAATATGGAGTTGGTTCCCCCTTTGCTGCTACAACAGTCTCCACTCTTCTGGGAAAGCATTCCATTAGATGTTGTAACATTGATGCGGGGACTTGCTTCCATTCAGCCACAAGAGCATTCGTGATGTCGGGCACTGATGTTGGGCGATTAGGCCTGGCCCCCAGTCAGCGTTCCAATTCATCCCAAAGGTGTTCGATGGGGTTGAGGTCAGGGCTCTGTGCAGGCCAGTCAAGTACTTCCACATTGACAAACCATTTCCGTATGGACTTCGCTTTGTGTATGGTTACAAACTGTTACCACAAAGTTAGAAGCACAGAATCGTCTATAATGTCATTGTATGCATTACGATTTCCCTTCACTGAAACTAAGGGGCCTAGTCCGAACCATGAAAATGGCCCCAGACCATTATTCTATACCATTATTCTAAACCCAGAAATGTTCGTCAGATGGTGAGCTTGTGTGGCCTACCACTACGCGGCTGAGCCGTTGCTGGACCTAGACATTTCCACCGGGGAAGCTCTAGCAGGGCAGAAATGTGACAAACTGACTTGTTGGAAAGATGACATCCTATGACGGCGCCATGATGAAAGTCACTGAGCTCTTCAGTAAGGCCGTTCTGCTACCAATGTTTGTCTATGGAGATTGTGTGCTCTATTTTATACACCTGTCAGCAAAGGGTGTGTTTGAAATAGCCCAATCCAATCATTTGAAGGGGTGTCTGCATACAATACTTTTGTAGATTAAGTGTAAGTATTCAACCCCCTGAGTGTTAGATGTTAGAATCACCTTAGTCAGCGATTACAGCTGTGAGTTTGGGTTATTCTCTAAGAGCTTTGCACATCTGGATTGTACAATGCTTGCCCATTATTCTTTTTGAAACTCTTCTTCAAGCTCTGTTAAGTTAGTTGTTGATCATTGCTAGACAGCCATTTTCAAGTCTTGCCATAGATTTTCAAGACAGTTTAAGTAAAAAATGTAACTCAGCCACTTAGGAACATTCAATGTCCTCTTGGTAAGCAATTCCAGTGTATATTTGCCCTTGAGTTTTAGGTTATTGTCCTGCTGAAAGGTAAATTTGTCTACCAGTGTCTGTTGGATAAAAGACAACCAGATTTTCCTCTAGGATTTTGCCTGTGCTTAGCACTATTCCATCTATTTTATCAACAACAACAAAAGCACCCTAGTCCAGTAATGCCCGGGGTGTAGTGGAGAAAGAAGTCAGGCGAGTTCAGGTTAGCGTTACTTTTAATACACCACATCGGTGAAAACGACACCAACCCAAACAAATGCACCAAACACGGGGAACTAAACAGTTCAGCAAAATACAAACACACGGACAATCGTGACTTACAGTCCTGTACAACCGTACACTGAAAATAATTCCGGACAAACCAGCAGGCAGGCCGGCTGGTAAATAAATCCCAACCAATTAACCTAACTAAACACAGGTGCAACTAATAAACAGACAGGGGGGGGGGGGGGGGGGGGGGAAGGATCAGTGGCAGCTAGTAGGCCGGTGACGATGCCGAGCGCCACCTGAACAAGAAGGGGAGCCACCTTCGGTAGGAGTCGTGACAAGTCCTTGCCGATGGTCGAGCATATCCATAACATAATGCAGCCACCACTATGCTTGAAAATATGTGGTACTCAGTATCAAATAGGTTTTTCAGCGAAAGCACTACAAACGATTATGTTAGGTCAGAGCCAAGTCACAGAAAAACACAGCCATTTTTCCAGCCAAAGAGAGGAATCACAAAAATCAGAAATAAAGATAAAATGAATCACTAACCTTGAATTATCTTCATCAGATGACACTCATAGGACTTCATGTTACATAATACATGCATGTTTTGTTTGATAAAGTTCATATTTATATTTAAAAAATCAGAGTTTACATTGGCGTGTTAGATTCACTAGTTCCAAAAACATCAAGTGATTTTGCATAGCCACATCGTTTCAACAGAAATACTCATCATAAATGTAGATGATAATACACATGGAATTATAGATATACCTCTCCTTAATGCAACCGCTGTGTCAAGCAACCCATGCAATAATCTGAGACGGCGCTCAGAACAGTAGCCAAATCAGCCTCCATGTTGGAGTCAACAGAAACCAGAAAATACATGATAAATGTTTCCTTACCTTTGATGAACTTCATCAGAATGCAGTCCTAGAAATCCCAGGTCCACAATAAATGCTTGATTTGTTCGAAAATTGGTTAGCGCGTTTGGTAAACAATTCCAAAGTCACAAAGCGCGTCCACTATAACGTGATGAAATGTCCAAAAGTTCCGTAACAGTCAGTAGAAACATGTCAAATGATGTACTGAATCAATCTTTAGAATGTTGCTTACATATATTTTGAATAACGTTCCAACCAGAGAATTAGAATGACTTCAGATGAGCGATGGAACGCAGGTCCTTCATCTGTGAACGCGCCTGGTGAAAGCATGGTCCACTCATGGCTGTGGTGACTATTTCCTGTGTCAATCGGCCCCCCCTTCACATTAGAGTCAGACAAAGTTCTATTGACTGCTGACATCTAGTGGAAGGCGTAGGACGTGAAAACTCATCCATATCTCGCTGTAATTTCATTGAGACCTTGGTTGAAAATCTGCCACCTCCAGAAAAAAAACAGGAAGAGGAAATTCTCAGGTTTTTGCCTGCTATATGAGTTCTGTCATACTCACAGACATAATTCAAACAGCTTTAGAAACTTCAGAGTGTTTTCTATCCAATACTACTAATAATATGCAAATATTAGCAACTATGACTGAGGAGCAGGCCGTTTGATATTGGCACCTTTCATCCAAGCTACTCAATAATAACCAACTTGCCCTCTAAATACACCTCTGCTGTTTTCAACCAAGATCTCAGCGATCACTGCCTCATTGCCTGCATCCGTAATGGGTCAGCGGTCAAACGACCTCCACTCATCACTGTAAAACGCTCCCTGAAACACTTCAGCGAGCAGGCCTTTCTAATCGACCTGGCCGGGGTATCCTGGAAGGATATTGATCTCATCCGTTCAGTAGAGGATGCCTGGATATTTTTTTTAAATGCCTTCCTAACCATCTTAAATAAACATGCCCCATTCAAGAAATTTAGAACCAGGAATAGATATAGCCCTTGGTTCTCCCCAGACCTGACTGCCCTTAACCAACAAAAAAACATCCTATGGCGTTCTGCATTAGCATCGAACAGCCCCCGTGATATGCAGCTGTTCAGGGAAGCTAGAAACCATTCTACACAGGCAGTTAGAAAAGCCAAGGCTAGCTTTTTCAAGCAGACATTTGCTTCCTGCAACACTAACTCAAAAAAGTTCTGGGACACTGTAAAGTCCATGGAGAATAAGAACCCCTCCTCCCAGCTGCCCACTGCACTGAAGATAGGAAACACTGTCACCACTGATAATCCACCATAATTGAGAATTTCAATAAGCATTTTTCTACGGCTGGCCATGCTTTCCACCTGGCTACTCCTACCCCGGTCAACAGCACTGCACCCCCCACAACAACTCGCCCAAGCCTTCCCCATTTCTCCTTCTCCCAAATCTGCTCAGCTGATGTTCTGAATGAGCTGCAAAATCTGGACCCCTACAAATCATTTGGGCTAGACAATCTGGACCCTTTCTTTCTAAAATTATCTGCCAAAATTGTTGCCACCCCTATTACTAGCCTGTTCAACCTCTCTTTCGTGTCGTCTGAGATTCCCAAAGATTGGAAAGCAGCTGCGGTCATCCCCCTCTTCAAAGGGGGTGACACTCTTGACCCAAACTGCTACAGACCTATATCTATCCTACCATGCCTTTCTAAGGTCTTCGAAAGCCAAGTCAACAAACAGATTACCGACCATTTCGAATCCCACCATACCTTCTCTGCTATGCAATATGGTTTCAGAGCTGGTCATGGGTGCACCTCAGCCACGCTCAAGGTCCTAAATGATATCTTAACCGCCATCGATAAGAAACATTACTGTGCAGCCGTATTCATTGATCTGGCCAAGGCTTTCGACTCTGTCAATCACCACATCCTCATCGGCAGACTCGACAGCCTTGGTTTCTCAAATGATTGCCTCGCCTGGTTCACCAACTACTTCTCTGATAGAGTTCAGTGTGTCAAATCGGAGGGTCTGCTGTCCGGACCTCTGGCAGTCTCTATGGGGGTGCCACAGGGTTCAATTCTTGGACCGACTCTCTTCTCTGTATACATCAATGAGGTCGCTCTTGCTGCTGGTGAGTCTCTGATCCACCTCTACGCAGACGACACCATTATGTATACTTCTGGCCCTTCTTTGGACACTGTGTTAACAACCCTCCAGGCAAGCTTCAATGCCATACAACTCTCCTTCCGTGGCCTCCAATTGCTCTTAAATACAAGTAAAACTAAATGCATGCTCTTCAACCGATCGCTACCTGTACCTACCCGCCTGTCCAACATTACTACTCTGGACGGCTCCGACTTAGAATACGTGGACAACTACAAATACTTAGGTGTCTGGTTAGACTGTAAACTCTCCTTCCAGACCCATATCAAACATCTCCAATCTAAAGTTAAATCTAGAATTGGCTTCCTATTTCGCAACAAAGCATCTTTCACTCATGCTGCCAAACATACCCTTGTAAAACTGACCATCCTACCAATCCTCGACTTTGGCGATGTCATTTACAAAATAGCCTCCAATACCCTACTCAACAAATTGGATGCAGTCTATCACAGTGCAATCCGTTTTGTCACCAAAGCCCCATATACTACCCACCATTGCGACCTGTACGCTCTCGTTGGCTGGCCCTCGCTTCATACTCGTCGCCAAACCCACTGGCTCCATGTCATCTACAAGACCCTGCTAGGTAAAGTCCCCCCTTATCTCAGCTCGCTGGTCACCATTGCATCTCCCACCTGTAGCACACGCTCTAGCAGGTATATCTCTCTAGTCACCCCCAAAACCAATTCTTTCTTTGGCCGCCTCTCCTTCCAGTTCTCTGCTGCCAATGACTGGAACGAACTAAAAAAATCTCTGAAACTGGAAACACTTATCTCCCTCACTAGCTTTAAGCACCAACTGTCAGAGCAGCTCACAGATTACTGCACCTGTACATAGCCCACCTATAATTTAGCCCAAACAACTACCTCTTTCCCTACTGTATTTAATGTATTTATTTATTTTGCTCCTTTGCACCCCCATTATTTTTATTTCTACTTTGCAAATCTACCATTCCAGTGTTTTACTTGCTATATTGTATCTACTTTGCCACCATGGCCTTTTTGCCTTTACCTCCCTTATCTCACCTCATTTGCTCACATCGTATATAGACTTGTTTATACTGTATTATTGACTGTTGATGTTTGTTTTACTCCATGTGTAACTCTGTGTCGTTGTATGTGTCAAACTGCTTTGCTTTATCTAGGCCAGGTCGCAATTGTAAATGAGAACTTGTTCTCAACTTGCCTACCTGGTTAAATAAAGGTGAAATAAAATAAATAAATAAAAAATACTGCCCCTGCAGCCATAAAAAGTTAACTCCAAAAAAATTAAAACAATTAAAAATCCACTTTGATTTTGTGGGGTATTTTATGTGTAGATCAGTGGCACAAAATCTCAATTTTAATCCATTTTAAATTCAGGCTGTAACACAACAAGATGTTGAAAAAATCTAGGGGTGTGAATACATTGTAAGTGCAGGTAATGAAGGGAGGGGTTGAGAATGCTTTGCGGTGTGGTCTTTCCTCCGGAACTTCGGCTACATAAATATACAGGTAACTGACAAAATAATAGAGACACTTGAGTAAATGAGGGAAACAAAGTATATTGAATGCAGGTGCTACCAAACAGATATAGTTCCTGACTTAATTAAGCAGTTAATTTTAACATCCCATTATGCTTAGGGTGGTTTATAAAAATGCTGGGATGGCCAGTATTTTGGCTGCCATGGCTATGCCTCCCATAGGATGACAATTCCCCAATTCCCCAATTCACTGACTGAATGGTTTGATGAACATGAAAACGATGTAAACCATGTGCCACAGCTGTCTCAGTCACCAGATCTCACCCAATGAAATTGCTCAGAGAATGAGATTTTGTTTTTAAAACGTAATATTTTTTGTTTCAAAAAGGTAGTGAATGATTGAAACCCCTAAATATATAAAGTAATCAAAAGTGTAGTAGTTGGTCCCATATTCCTAGCACACAATAACTACATCAAGCTTGTGACTCTACAAACATGTTGGCTGCATTTGAAGTTCATTTGGGGTGCGTTTCAAATTATAGAAATTAAAGGTAAATAATGTATTGTGTCATTTGAGTAATTTAAAATAAGAATATAATATGTTTCTAAACACTTCTACATTAATGTGGATGCTACCATGATTACGAATAATCCTGAATACATCGTGAATAGTGAGGGTCAAAGATCATACTCCCAAGACATACTAACCTCCCCTGCTATTGGCGGTGGTCAGAGGTTAGAATGTGTGGTGGGTATGATCTTTGACCTCTACCTTTTTAAGAAAAAGAATACATTACTTGTTAAACAAAATCTCCTTCTCAGAGCCATTTTATTAGTCAAAAAATATATAATTTCTTTGAGCATACAATATAGCTCAGTATTTGAATTGCATGTATTTTTTTGCATTTTAGCAGACACCCTTATCCAGAGCAACTTACAGTAGTGAGAGCATACATTTTCATACTGTTTTTGTGCTGGTCCCCATTGGGAATCACACCCACAACCCTGATATTGCAAGTTCCATGCTCTACCAACTGAGCCACATGGGACACCTTTATCAAGGGTGTAAATAATTTCAGATCCCAGTGTAAGTAATATGTCAGCATAGGGGATATAAAATTACAATGGTTTAAATGTCACTATTTTGACATATTCAAATGAGACCATGTTGTCATTCCAGGGCATACTGTAATATGTGTCAGAATAAATGTTCAGTGTCCTCTGCATAGTCTGAGGTTTACTCATTTCCCCTTTCCAGGCTTATCAAGGCTCACAGATGCAGTTCTATTTGGAGAAGAGCAACTAAAATGAAACACCAACTGTGGATAACAATAAGTAATCTATGATGTCTCAACCTCCTCCAACGGCAAGAAACATTTTCTTTGTGCAATCATTAATAAATGAAGAAATATATGTTCCCACTTGAATTACAGAGGGGTTCTTTGATTTATCTTAGGTAAATGTGGTCAACTATGAGTGTCTATGCGAAATCAATTATCAAAATGACTAGACCTAAGCTCCTTTAAATTATCACCTGTTCTGAGTTTTATGTTCTTTCTTAATTACAAATCTAAAACATGAATGACATTGAGACATTATTTACAAAGTGTGAATGATTGAAACATAGTTATGACATTATTCATGTGAATACAATGAGAATTATTTGTGTGTGTTGCTATGGGGGCAGCAGAATGACTGAGGACTTGATTGGGACCACCCTGCGGACCTATCACATCAGCTTAAATGGACTCATTCTTCATGTCCCCTTATCTGATAACAACCTCATTACCTGGTCCTGGGTCGTAAGCACCAGTTCTGGTCAAGCTCCATTGACCGTGTGTGTGTGTGTGTGGGGGTATGTGTGTACTTGTGTGGACGTGTGCCTGCCTGAGTATGTGCGCCGGTGTGTATGCTGATGTGTGTGTATTTGTATGTGCGTGGGTGTGTGTGGGAGCCGCAAGATGTCAACACCCTTCTGAGAACACACTTTGCTCCCACTGATACTGACGGATTATCAAGGAATTTTTCTTCACGGCCCGGCTTGTTAGAGGGAGAGGGTAAGAGAGAGAAAATAAATAAAGCATCTCTTTAGTTAGTCTTGCTCTTGTTCCAAAATAAACAGAGCAGACATAGGGGGGAAATGGGCTACAGAACCACTGACTGGTATTAGTAAGTGTGATGATACCTTGGACCAAAACAAAACAGCCAAGCAGGACCAACAATGTGTGTCTGTGTGTGTGTATGTGTGTATGTGAATGCGTATGGGTCCGCATTCCTTTCACTACAGGAACCAGAGTGGAGTCACACCACCAGAGAGAGAATACAGGCGATTTATAGAAAGCACTGCTCGGTTTCACATCCTTTATTCATGTTTCCTTCCAACCGACATGGTTGAAAGAGACAGAAACGGGTGACAGACTATTATTGCTTTTCTTATTTGCATCCACACGGTCAGGGCTCTGTCTGTCGCAGAGCTGTAACACACACAATGCTCTGTGATAGAAAGTGCAAAATGTATTACACCGGCGTGTTTACGTGTGTTTGTATGACTGTGCGCTAACACAGTCTCTATGATTTTGTGTATGAGTGTGTGTATGTGAAAGTGTGCAAGTGAACTCTGTAACCCATGTGTGTGAGGGGTGAAAGTTCAGTTCCTGCAGGGTTTGTTTGGGAATATATGAGACTTCACAGCTGGCCTGATCATCTGTGCACATCTGACTATAAAACTTTACAGAGCGTCGCCAGAGCCAGCTGCTTTTATCAGCTGAGATAGTTATTCCCACTATTATTCCTGGTTACTCCTAGTTACTCCAGACAGAGCCCTCAGCATCAGGCCTGGTGCTCCTCTCCTTTCCCTTTGGCCTTTGGCTGGCAATGGCCTGGGTTACCATTATATTGACCACTTAAACTTGCTAAAAATATAAACAGCATATTATATACATGGTAATCAGAGGCAGGAGCCGTGTAACCACAAGGTATAGTAACTTGTTGCCTCATTTGTTACTGTAATAAGTGTGAAAATTGTTTGTGGTTTGTGTGAATATACAATAGTATTTTTATAAATACTAAATTGACAAACATCCTAATTACTTATGTGAAAATCTTACTTCACTCTAGAATCATTTCAGTAGTAATAACGTTTTTGCAAGAGTTTATAGAAAGTTGGATAGATTAAAATAAATCCTCTTTGGGATCGGTGTCCCGCTAGCGTTCCACTACGACAACATCTGGGGAAATTGCCGAACTCGAAATTCAAAATACAAAAATCGCAATATTAAACATTCATGGAAATACAAGTGACTTACATCGTTTTAAGGCTTAACTTCTTGTTAATCCAACAGCGTTGTTAGATTTCAAAAAGGCTTTATGACGAAAGCATACCATGTGATTATCTGAGGACAGTGCCCCACATCAAAATACTTTTTCAAACCAGCACAGGCATCACAAAATCCCAAATAACGATAAAATAAATCACTTACCTTTGAAGATATTACTCTGTTTGCAATCCCAAGGGCCCCAGCTACACAATGTTCAATAAAGTCCCTCTTTATATCCAAAAAAGTCAGTGTAGTTGGCGCCATTGATCTCAGTAATCCACTCAACATGCATACAAACAAATCCAAAAAGTTACTGGTAAAGTTCGTCCAAACAAGTCAATCAATGTTTCTAATTAATCCTCAGGTACTCTAATATCTAAATAAACTATCAAATTTAAGACGGAGAATAGTATAGTTCAATAGTTCAATTGGGAATATAAAAAACGAAGAGCGTGCACGTCTTTCACGCGCGCAACAAGACTACTTTTCTAATGAGAGACACCTTGAAAAACTACAACTACTTGTTAATTTTTCAAAAAACAAGCCTGAAACCCTTTCTAAAGACTATTGAAATCTAGTGGAAGCCATAGGAACTGCAATCTGGGTCCTATCTATTTGTTTTTCCCATAGGCTATCATTGAAGTGGCCTGTGACCTCAACAACAAAAAATTCTAGATGGATTTTCCTCTGGTTTTCGCCTGCCATATCAGTTCTGTTATACTCACAGACAATATTTTAACCGTTTTAGAAACTTCAGAGCGTTTTCTATCCCCTGCTACCATTATATGCATATCCTAGCTTCTGGGCCTGAGTTACAGGCAGTTTACTTTGGGCACATCTTTCATCCGAACTTCCGAACACTCCCCCCGAGCCTTAAGAGGTTGAATTAATCAATCATGTGTGTTTTGGAACGCCTATATTTCTACCTCTCTTTCTCCTTCCACCTTCTCCCCCTCTCCTCTGACACATGTTTGAACTCAGGCTCACAACATCCATCAGGTGATCATTACAAGCTCGGGGTCTTGACCTCTACAGACTTCACTCCTGACACCTACCTCTGCCTCCCTGGATGGGAGCACTGTGATCAGTGCTTTTGCCAGGGAACAATGTATATCTAATGTTTCCCCACCATGGCCTAGTTGATTGAGATATAAAGCAATCCTCTGTGAATGCAGGAAACAGTCACAGGAAATGGAGATGCACTGCATCGCTTTGAGTGCCACTTCGGGTTATTCATTTTGACAGGGAAAAATGTTTTCTGCGGAATTCCCCCATCTCCCGAAATTCCCTGAAATGGCTTGGAAAGGCAAGGAGCAGACCTGGAGGTGTCATGTAGCTTGTTGAGGCTATAGGGAGAGATCACTTCCCTGACCCCAGACACACACATACACACCACCCCTAAACCCTGTTTCCCCACACTAACCCCCACTAACAAAAACCCATGACCAGAATCCAATTAGCTTATCTCACTATTGACACACTTTCAGTTGTTTGCGCTACAGACACGCCATTCCCTCACAGATCCTCTCATAACAAGCTGTTAGTACGAGTCGGGCCGGGGCGGCGTTGAGCAGGGCTATTGATTATGAGCCTTAAACAGACAAGCATGCAGCCATCTGGCTTTCATTAATGGATCTGTGAGGGGATGTAGTGCTCTAAGACTTACACAACCAACAGCAGCAGCTCGGGCCACATGGCCGCTCGACCATAAAGACAAATGTTACACAGCCTTGTAATGACAGCCTGTGACGGGCAGCAGGCTGCAGGCAGCATGGGGGGATTAAAACCAGCCGAGGTTCATTCAACTAAAACATGTTCACTATGTTTTTTCTCTCTCTACCCCTTTTGAACCTTTTGAATAATTGACATAGTCCGAATTGAGAACTCAGATATTTTGACGATTATAACACAAAATGTAGGTCTACCCAAAACATGCCGATTGAGTATGTGAGTAGATTTCAGGATTCAGACTTTCAAATAATCTTGCACATATATTGCACTGTGACCAAGCAGGAAAGCATATTGGTGTGGTGGTGAGGGACTTCCCTTTCCTAATAGCACTACAGTCTCTGAACACTTTAGATTGCTCACAGTTTTCTAACCATATAATTGTGTAATTGACCAAAGTGTCTGCTTAATCTTGGTGTCATTTTAACGCTCATTAGTAGGTTCTCACGGTCATTTGTGAAATGTTTCCCCATGTTACCATATATACTACATGACCAAAAGTATGTGGACACCTGCTCACCGAACATCTCACTACAAAATCATGGGCATTAATATGGAGTTGGTCCACCCTTTGCTGCTATAACCTCTTGAATCTAGGGGGCACTATTTTCATTTTTGGAAAAATAATATTCCCAAAGTAAACGGGCTATTTGGCAGGACAAGATGCTAGAATATGCATATAATTGACAGCTTAGGATAGAAAACACTCTAAAGTTGCCATTACTGTAAAAATATTGTCTGTGAACAATGACAGAACTGATATTGCAGGCGAAAGCCTGAGAAAAATCCAATCAGGAAGGGACTCTTATTTAGAAACCGCTGCGTTCCTGTGCGTCCCTATTGAGCAGTGAATGGGAAATCAACCAGATTCCTTTTTCTATGGCTTCCCTAATGTGTCTAGTGTCACAAGACATAGTTTCAGGCTTTTATTTTGAAAAATGAGTGTGAATGACAACATTGCGTCAGTGGTCAGCTGGTGGCTCTCAGAGTGATTTGTGCGTAATAGACAAAGGCGGACAATGTGCCTCTTGCTCCTACTGGGAAGCCAACTGTCCCGGTTGATATATTATCGAATAGATATTTGAAAAACACCTTGAGGATTGATTATAAAAATAGTTTGCCATGTTTCTGTCGATATTATGGATCTAATTTGGAATAATTTTCGGCGTTGTCGTGACCGCAGTTTCCGGTGGATTTCTCAACCAAACATGAAGAACAAAGGCAGGTATTTCGGCTATCAAAATAATCTTTATGGGACAAAATGAACATTTGCTGTCTAACTGGGAGTCTCGTGAGTGAAAACATCCGAAGCTAATCAAAGGTAAACGATTTAATTTGATTGCTTTTCTGATTTTCGTGACCAAGTTGCCTACTGCTAGCTGGACATAATGCTATGCTAGGTTATCGATAAACTTACAAAAATGCTTGTCTTGCTTTGGCTGTAAAGCATAATTTCAAAATCTGAGATGACTGTGTGATTAACCTCTCTGATCTCCCCATCCCGGATCCGGTATCAGGAATACAGACTCAAGCTCATTACCATAACGCAACGTTAACTATTCATGAAAATCGCAAATGAAATGAAAGAAATATGCCATCTCTCAAGCTTAGCCTTTTGTAAACAACACTGTCATCCCAGATTTTCAAAATATGCTTCTCAACCATAGGAAAACAATAATTTGTGTAAAAGTAGCTAGCTAGCGTAGCATTTAGCGTTAGCATTAGCGTTAGCATCCAGCACGCAACATTTCAACAAAAACATAAAAGCCTTCAAATAAAATCATTTACCTTTGAAGAACTTCTGATGTTTTCAATGAGGATACTCTCAGTTAGATAGCAGATGCTCAGTTTTTCCAAAAAGATTATTTGTGTATTAGAAATAGCTCCGTTTTATACATCACATTTGGCTACCAAAAAAAAAATGAAAATTCAGTCCTCAAAACGCGAACTTTTTTCCAAATTAACTCCATAATATCGACTGAAAACATGGCAAACGTTGTTTAGAATCAATCCTCAAGGTGTTTTTCACATATCTCTTCAATGATATATCGTTCATGGAAGCATGGTTTCTCCCCTCAATCAAATGGAAAAGTACAAGCAGCTGGCAATTGCGCACCGAATTCCACGCAGGACACCAGGTTGACACTTGGAAAATGTAGTCTCTTATGGTCAATCTTCCAATGATATGCCTACAAATACGTTACAATGCTGCTAACACCTTGGGGGAACGACAGAAAGTGTAGGCTCATTCCTTGCGCAATCACAGCCATATAAGCAGGCAATGGAAAACAGAGCTTCAGAAATTCTGCTCATTTCCTGGTTGACGCATCATCTTGGTTTAGCCTGTAGAATGAGTTCTGGGGCACTTACAGACAATATCTTTGCAGATTCTTCAACTTCAGAGTGTTTTCTTTCAAAAACTGTCAAGAATATGCATAGTCGAGCATCTTTTCGTGACAAAATATCGCGCTTAAAACGGGAACGTTTTTTATCCAAAAATGAAATAGCGCCCCTAGAGATCAAAGAGGTTAACAGAAGGCTAAACTGTGTTTCACTATATTTCACTTGTGATTTCATGAATATGAATATTTTCTAGTAATATTTTTTGTCTGTTGTGTTATGCTAATTAGTGTCAGTTGATGACAATTCTCCCGGATTGTCATCAACTGACACTAATTAGCATAACACAAAGAGGGGTAGTTCTAAGAGGTTTTAACAGCCTCCACTCTTCTGGGGCTTTCCACTAGGTGTTGCTGTGGGGACTTGCTTCCATTCAGCCACAAGAGCATTCGTGAGGTCGAGCACTGATGTTGGCCGATTAGGCCTGGCTCGCAGTCGGTGTTCAAATTCATCCCAAAGGTGTTCAATGGGTTTGAGGTCAGGGCTCTGTGGAGGCCAGTCAAGTTCTTGCAGACCGATCTTGACAAACCATTTCTGTAAGGACCTCGCTTTGTGCACGGGGGCAATGTCATACTGAAACAGGAAAGGTCCTTCCCCAAACTGTTGCCACAAATTTGGAAACACAGAATCATCTAGAATGTCATTGTATGCTGTAGCGTTAAGATTTCCCTTCACTGGAACTAAGGGGCCTTGCCCAAATCGTTAAAAACAGCCCAAGACCATTATTCATCCTCCAAGAAACTTTACAGTTGGCAAGATGCATTCTGCATGGTAACGTTCTCCTGGCATCCGCCAAACCCAGATTTGTCCGTCGAACTGTCAGATGGTGAAGGGTGATTCATTACTCTAAAGAACGCTTTTCCACTGCTCCAGAGTCCAATGGCGACAAGCTTTACACCACACCAGCCTGCACTTCGCATTGTGCATGGTTGTCTTAGGTTGCTCGGCCATGGAAAACCATTTAATTAAACTGCAGACAAACAGTTCTTGTACTGACTTTGCTTCCAGAGACAGTTTGGAATTTGGTAGTGAATGTTGCAACCGAGGACAGACGATTATTTACACGCAACACGCTTCAGCACTCACCGGTCCCTTTCTGTGAGCTTGTGTGCCTACCACTTCGCGACTGTGTCGTTGTTGCTTCGTTTCCACTTCATAACAACAGCACTTACAGTTGACCTGAGCTCTTCAGTACGGGCCATTTTACTGCCAATGTTTGTCTATGGAGATTGCATGGCTGTGTGCTCGATTATATGCACCTGTCAGCAATGGGTGTGGCATTCCCCAACCAGAAACCGTGGATTGATGGCAGCATTCGCGCAAAACTGAAAGTGCAAACAACTGCTTTCAACCAGGGCAAGGTGACCGGAAACATGACCGAATACAAACAGTGTAGCTATTCCCTCCGCAAGGCAATCAAACAAGCTCAGCGTCAGTATAGAGTCGCAATTCAACGGCTCAGAGACAAGAGGTATGTGGCAGGGTCTACAGTCAATCACGGATTACAAAAAGAAAACCAACCCAGTCGTAGACCAGGATGTCTTGCTACCAGACAGACTAAACAACTTCTTTGCTCGCTTTGAGGACAATACAGTGCCACTGACCCGGCCCGCAACCAAAACTCTCCTTCACTGCAGCCAATGTGAGTAAAACATTTAAATGTGTCAACCCTCGCAAGGCTGCAGGCCCAGACGGCATCACCAGCCGCGTCCTCAGAGCATACGCAGACCAGCTGGCTGGTGTGTTTACGGACATATTCAAACAATCATTATCCCAGTCTGCTGTTCCCACATGCTTCAAGAGGGCCACCATTGTCTCTGTTCCCAAGAAAGCTAAGGTAACTGAGCTAAACGACTACCCAGTAGCACTCACTTCCGTCATCATGAAGTGCTTTGAGAGACTAGTTAAGGACCATATCACCTCCACCCTACCTGACACCCTAGACCCACTCCAATTTGCTTACCACCCCAATAGGTCCACAGACGACGCAATCGCAACCACACTGCACACTGCCCTAACCCATCTGGACAAGAGGAATGCTGTTCATCGACTACAGCTCAGCATTTTACACCATAGTACCCTCCAAACTCGTCATCAAGCTCGAGACCCTAGGTCTCGACCCCGCCCTGTGCAACTGGGTACTGGACTTCCTGACGGGCCACCCCTAGGTGGTGAGTATAGGTAACAACATCTCCACCCCACTGATCCTCAACACTGGGGCCCCACAAGGGTGCGTCCTCTGCGCTCTCCTGTACTCCCTGTTCACCCACAACTGTGTGGCCATGCACGCCTCCAACTCAATCATCAAGTTTGCAGACGACATTACAGTGGTAGGACGGTGAGGGCCCTCAGAGTGTGGTGTCAGGAAAATAACCTCACACTCAACGTCAACAAAACAAAGGAGATGATCGTGGACTTCAGGAAACAGCAGAGGGAGCCATCCCCCTATCCACATCAACGGGACAGTAGTGGAGAGGGTAGAAAGTTTTAAGTTCCTCGGCGTACACATCACGGACAAACTGAATTGGTCCACCCACACAGACAGCATGGTGAAGAAGGCGCAGCAGCGCCTCTTCAACCTCAGGAGGCTGAAGAAATTTGGCTTGTCACCAAAAGCACTCACAAACTTTTACAGATGCACAATCGAGAACATCCTGTCGGGCTGTATCACCGCCTGGTACGGCAACTGCTCCGCCCACAACCGTAAGGCTCTCCAGACGGTAGTGAGGTCTGCACAACGCATCACTGGGGGCAAACTACCTGCCCTCCAGGACACCTACACCACCAGATGTCACAGGAAGGCTATAAATATCATCAAGGACAACAACCACCCGAGCCACCGCCTGTTCACCCCGCTATCATCCAGAAGGCGAGGTCAGTACAGGTGCATCAAAGCAGGGACCGAGAGACTGAAAAACAGCTTCTATCTCAAGGTCATCAAACTGTTAAAAAGCCACCACTAACATTGAGCGGCTGCTGCCATACATGTAAAAAATGTATCACTAGCCACTTTAAACAATGCCACTTAATATAATGTTTACATACCCTACATTACTCATCTCATATGTATATACTGTACTTGATACCATCTACTGCATCTTGCCTATGCCGTTCTGTACCATCACTCATTCATATATCTTCATGTACATATTCTTCCTCCCTTTACACTTGTGTGTATAAGGTAGCTGATGTGAAATTGTTAGGTTAGATTACTCGTTGGTTATTGCTGCATTGTCGGAACTAGAAGCACAAGCATTTCGCTACACTCGCATTAACATCTGCTAACCATGTGTATGTGACAAATAAAATTAGATTTGATTTGATTCTGAAATAGCTGAATCCACTAACTTGAAGTGGTATCCACATACTTTTGTATATATATGGGGTATTTCAACAAATGCCAAGAAACTGTTTGTCACGCCCTGGTCTTAGTATTTTGTGTTTTCTTTATTTATTTTGGTCAGGCCAGGGTGTGACGGGTTTTTGATGTGGTGTGTTTTGTCTTGGGGTTTTGTTAGGTATTGGGTTTGTGGCTTAGTGGGGGTATCTAGCATAGTCTATGGCTGTCTGCAGTGGTTCTCAATCAGAGGCAGGTGTTTATCGTTGTCTCTGATTGGGAACCATATTTAGGCAGCCATATTCTTTGAGTGTTTCGTGGGTGATTGTTCCTGTCTCTGTTTCTGCACCAGTATAGGCTGTTAGGTTTTCTCGTTACGTTTTGTTAGTTTGTTCATGTGTAGAGTCTTTAATAAAACCATGAATAGAAACCACGCTGCATTTTGGTCTGCCTCTCCTTCACCACAAGAAAACCGTTACACTGTTGCAATAGCGTGGCTGCAAAATGTGTTTGTGCAAAATGTTATAACAACAAATACACTCTATTTTCCCCAATCTTTGTATTTTGTGAACGTACTGTATCATAAAGATTAAACACATTTTCTCAAAAACACTGACTAAACATTTAACACTTTCAATCTGACTGATTTAACATTTTAACCTCCTTGACCTGTAACACTGACTATTTTAAATTAGGTAAGATAATATCATGTTACCATTGGTGTACTTAAATTAGAGGTACGGTAACGTCACATTGTCCACTTAATAATGAATCAAAGTGTTTGACATGGGGGAGGGGACAAGTAACTTTATGATAAAACCTTATCAACGTAGAAGCATCAGTCATTTTTCATACTTTTGTCATCACACTTTGATCTGGTTACCATCCAATTTCATAAAAAACATGATTTCAACTGTTCGTGACCTTTAAAATGTTCAGTCAGTGTTATAGGTGTAAAGTGTTAAAATGTTTTGTCAGTGTTATAGGTGTAAACTGTTAATGTTCAATCAGTGTTATAGGTGTTACATGTTCAGTGTTATAGGTGTAAACTGTTATTGTTCAATCAGTGTTATAGGTGTGACATGTTCAGTGTTATAGGTGTAAACTGTTAATGTTCAGTCAGTGTTATAAGTGTAAAGTGTTAAATAAGTACCGCCTTGAAAACATCATCGGAGAAGGCCTCTTTGCACAGAGACACTGGTTTATATAGCTAGATAGCCACACTCCTGTAGGGTGTCAGCAAATATAGTTAAAAGTTTACCCTAGTTAACTATGGCAAAGAAACTTATAGGTTTCCCCTTTCATCGGTGTCTGGTGTTAGCTAGTTACTGGCTAGCTAGGTCTTCATCTGTGTCTGGTGTTAGCTAGTTACTGGCTAGCTAGGTCTTCATCTGTGTCTGGTGTTAGCTAGTTACTGGCTAGCGAGGTCTTCAGCCAGCATGGAACAAAAGGGGGTGGAAGGGTCGTTCAACACTCCAACGCAGTTTAAGTCAACACAGCTGTCCATGCTACTGTGAACCACATCACAAGAGACATGCCAAATGGGAGATTATATAATTGATGCAATTTCAGTGTTGTTTTGTGTATCACCAAATATACTTGAGATTATTTTACTTTAACACTGCAGCCAAGTTGCTTGTGTCACGTGTGCTCCCTCTCCGGCCTCTAGGTCACCAGGCTGCTCCTTATGGCGTACACCTGTCACCATCGTTACACACACCTGCGCATCATCAGACTCACCTGGACTCCATCACTTCCCTGATTACCTTCCCTATATATGTCACTCCCTTTAGTTCTTTCCCCAGGTGTTATTGTTTCTGTTTCAATTTCATGTCTGTGCGTTGTTCTTGTTTTGTATTATGTTTTCATTTATTTATTAAAACACTCACTCCCTGAACGTGCTTCCCGGCTCTCAGTGCACATCAGTGCAGCTGGATATACACTGTATTAGAGCAACATCTCAAGACATCAGTTAAACTTGGTCGCAAATGGGTCTTCCAAATGGACAATGACCCCAAGCATACATCCAAAGTTGTGGCAAAAAGGACAACAAAGTCAAGGTATTGGAGTGGCCATCACAAAGCCCTGACTTCAATCCTATAGAACATTTGTGGGCAGAACTGAAAAAGCGTGTGCTTAAAGCACCAGTTCTGTCAGGAGGAATGGGCTAAATTTCACCCAACGTATTGTGGGAAGCTTGCGGAAGGCTACCTGAAACGTTTGACCCAAGTTAAACAATTTAAAGACAATGCTACCAAATACTAATTGGGTGTATGTAAACTTCTGACCCACTGGGAATGTGATGAAAGAAATATAAGCTGAAATATATCATTCTCTACTATTATTCTGACATTTCCCATTCTTAAAATAAAGTGGTGATCCTAACTGACCTAAGACAGGGAATTTTTACTAGGATTAAATGTCAGGAATTGTGAGAAACTGAGTTGAAATGTATTTGGCTAAGGTGTATGTAAACTTCCGACTTCAACTGTACACATGAAAAGAGTAAAGCAGTATGTGAACTTTGTTAAAGTGACTAGTGTTCCATTATTAAAGTGACCAGTGATTCCATGTCTATGTATATAGGGCAGCAGCCTCTAAGGTGCATGGTTGAGTAACTGGGTGGTAGTCGACTAGTGATGGATAATTAACAGTCTGATGGCCTAGAGATACAAGCTGTTTTTCAGTCTCTTGGCCCCAGCTTTGATACACCTGTGCTGACCTCACCTTCTGGATGGTAGCGGGGTGAACAGGCCGTGACTCGGGTGGTTTATGTCCTTGATCTTTTTTTTGGCCTTCCTGTGACATTGGGTGCTGTAGGTGTCCAAAGAATAATCCCGGTAGGTAGGTTACACCCCCCCCCCCCCCTTACTCCCTCAGGTAAGTCTCGGCATGCGAAAGTGACACTGCAACACACGGCACACTGAAATATTCTGATATGGCACAGAAACAATATAGTTATTCTAAGGGATGGTATTGCAGACAATATGGTGAAGGCGCTACAATCTCACTCTGGTGCTGCACACAATATGGGACCCACGCTTGGCCCTACTCTACTCTGCCAACCACTCTCAATTAGTCTTTAATGCTATGGGACTATATAGGGAGGGGGAAAGGCATTTCTAGGGCCCGACAAGAACCATATCCCCACAAAAAATGCAATAATAAATGTCTGTCTCTGGCGATTTCCAGCACAGCTCCCTGTCCTGGAACGCGCCCATCTGAGACTCTGATTGGCAATGACACCGAAGGCCCCACCTCCGGTTTTGAACGAGAGTGAGACCGACAGCATGGAAACCTGCCGACAATAGTGGCTTTCAGTGGTGTGGCAAGACATCCCAGAGAGAGAAAGAGTAGTCTAAGTTGAACATAGGAAGAATCATGTCCCTTACTTGGCAAAGCTAAAGAGCCTAGATATGCATTGTACCCATGCCTCGGTCCTCTGCTCTCAGATCACTACTCAGCTCCACAGCCCCAGTTCGTCTTCAGCGCAGCCGCCCACAGACACTGGTCCAGCAAACGCCCAAGACACGAAAACATGCATAGAGGACCGATCCCCACAGAGAGACATTCTCTGCTCAACTCCTAGCGGCCGAAAAACACAAAACATGGGGCTTTTAAAAGGAAATGACAGCCAATCCGCAGCTACCGGTCTGATTAGCCAACTGGCTGTAGGTGCGTCTGATCACACCAGCCCCGCCACCCACTTATCCACTTAATTACCAATCCATCTTGTGACATATACTAAACACAAATAGCAATATGTCTGCTTTTATTATCATGTGCTATAACCGTGGCACCATTTTTCCGAGGCACCTTTGTCTTACTTTTCATGTCATCACATTTCAACAGAGCAAGACAAAAGAGTGCATTGACTGCATATTCCTGCAAAAGGGGGAAAGAACCCAGGCCGTGTCATTTGGTGTGAGTGATTTTGCTTTAACACCAGCAACACTAAATCACCTTAAACTTAAACTAATCAGAAGACAGTCCACACACACATACAGAGTGTGACAGAGCAGATCCCTGGAGAATGTGTGTGTGTGTGTGTGTGTGTGTGTGTGTGTGTGTGTGTGTGTGTGTGTGTGTGTGTGTGTGTGTGTGTGTGTGTGTGTGTGTGTGTGTGTGTGTGTGTGTGTGTGTGTAGAGGAGTCATGCCCATAGGGAGCACAGGGGCACGTGCCCGCACCTCTGATTCAAAGGGGTTTGGTTAACTGCAGAAGACAAATTTCAGTTGAATGCACTCAGTTGTACAACTGACTAGGTATCCCCCTTTCCCTTTCCCTTCCTCAGATTATATATATATTTTTTCTTCATCTTCTTTGTAATGCTGCTAGCCACCTAGCAATTTCATGAAGTTGGCTTTAGCTTGCCCAGATACTGTAGGTTCCTAATCTCCCAACTTCATAACCTGCTTCCAAGAACCCATTTCAGGGTAACAATCAAGTTTTAGAAAAGCAAGTAATTACTAAATTAAGTGATTTTTTTTTCATTTACATAATTTAGCAGTCGCTTACTTACAGTAGTGAGTGCATACATTTTCTCTGTACTGGTCCCCCCATGGTAATTAAACCCATAACCCTGGCATTTCAAGCACCATGATCTACCAACTGAGCCACCCCGGACTGCCTGAATAACATTCACATTCCTTTCAAACCTTTACCCAGATTTTAGCAGAAAAGCATATTTAGTTTCTTTAAAAAGAATATCCACCAGCCATGAGGATACAGACAGCTCAAGGTATGATTAGATATGCAGATAAATATATATATATTTACATAGAATGAAGCATAATGATTGCAGGAAAAGCTGTTTCAAGTGTTTGAAAAATACACAATTCTCCAACTTCCCTAGCCCCCTCCCAACATAATGTACTTTGTGCCCCTTCAGATATTTGGGGTGCATGACGCCCCTGTGTGTGTGTTTGTGTTTGTGTGCGTACATGCATGTTCATGAGAGCACAACGGTCTAAGGCACTGCATCTCACTGCTTGAGGTGTCACCACAGACACCCTGGTTTTGAATCCAGGCTGTATCACAACTGGCCGTGATTGGGAGTCCCTTAGGGTGGTGCACAATTGGCCCAGCATTGTCTGGGTTTGGCCAGTGAAGGCCGTCATTGTAAATAAGAATTTGACTTGCCTAATTAAATAAGTCCCTTTGGGTGGTGCACAATTGGCCCAGCATTGTCTGGGTTTGGCCAGTGTAGGCCGTCATTGTCAATAAGAATAGTTAAATAGAGGTTAAATAAAATTAAATAAAAACATGAGTGCGTGTGCACGTTTGTATGTGTGTGTGAGACATAATGGACACAGCGGCTAAACCACCAGGCCGTAATTTACTAATGTACTCCACAGCCGGGCTGTCTGTGGGTCCTGATGGATGGTGACGGCTCCAGAGATGGACTGCTAGTGATAGGGAATGACCAGCGGTGAGCCTGATTAAAAGTACTGGAGCACGGCAGAGCCTGATAACCCCAATCTAGCAGTGATGAATCCACCCTGGACAGGCCACTGTCTCATTAGCTCCACTCGGACCTAGTCAGAGTTTTCTAAATAAACTTGGTGTGAAACAGGCTAGCCTCTTGCTTTGTCATCAGTCAGGATTATGTTTGTTTTCCTTTCTGGATCTTTCCTTGTGTGGGCCCCATGTTTCTTTAAGAGAGTGTCTTCCCTCTGTCTCTGTAAACTGGAGGTGTAACTCCACCACCCCAGAAGTTCTAATGTTTACCTTACTCTGTGCTGTATCTTGTTGAATTAATGAGACCAACAGCACCATTAGACAACAATTTGCCTGGGTACGATGAATTATTGAGAAAAAGTTCAAATAAATGTCCTTTAATTTAACAGAGATGTGTTAAGAAGAAGATAACATTAAATGTTGGGTCTGGGAAGGGGAGAGGGGGGGGGGGGGGGGGGGGTAGTTTACATTCTTGCTAGAGTAGTCTTGATAACAGGCCAGCAGGAATATGAGCTGCTTTAAATGTGTGCATTAGTGTAATTTATTGGGCTTCCCACTCTGCTCTGCACTTCCTCCCTCCTACTGTCCCAAACAAAAGACAGGCCCGGGCTTCGAAAATGTATGGGAGTGAAAAATCATGTGCAGTTGATAATCGCATAAAACAACACCGTATTTGCAGACTAAAAAGCACCAAACCTTCCTATGGCGGCCTCCTCTCAGATCTGTATTAGAGAACTCCTCCGAACTGTCCGGGTGATTTACGTGGAGCGATTTGGAAATGCTTTTCGTTTGGAATGGGGATGGGAGAAAGAGAGAGAGAGAGGAAAGAAGGGGCGGGGGAGTGCTTGGGATTTCATAATTCTTTGTGTATGTCTGGAAGTTGTCCACGCATTCAGATTTTTAACCAACTTATGTTGAAATGGAATGACCCCCAGAATTAATGAGGCTCTTGCATTGAGTTCCAGCTCAGCGAGGTCAAGTAAATCATGCTTTAGGGCTCCATAATCCACCCTACTCCCTCTCTCGCTCTCCCTCTCTCTCCCTGACTCCACATCCTGCGATACTGGACAGACAAGGGGGCCTGAGAAATACCACCTCATTGACACATTGTGTCTATCTGCTAAAACGTGTAAAGCCTGCTTTTAATTGAGTCTGTAGCAACTAATGAATGGGAGTAAAGGTAGGATACAGCAGTGAGGTCAAAGGTAATTTTCTTAATTTCACATTAAATTTGCAGATTGTTGATGTTATGCACATTGCTCTCTCCAGAATTTATTTTTTCTATTCAGAACCCAGTCTTTTAAAGACTTTATACATGATAAAGCGACATCATATCCCTTTGAATTAATACTTGATGGTGTAATTGTTAAATCATTCAGAACACGTTTATAGTGTGGAAAATAATGACATCATAGACATTAATACAGAGAAACCTAATAGAGTAACACCTAGGGCTTGCATAAAGACCGCTGCAAATCAATCAAGCCTTTTTATATACCACAAAAAAAGTGTTTGTCATTTGACTTAATAGCAATTAAAATGATATATGCTGTATTCTTGTGTTTAGTGTTTCATATTTAAGAGGAGAAAAAGGTGACAACATCCCCTCACAGGCATAAAACTGGGATACGTGTCATCAGTCAATGGAACATAAAAGCAAGATTACTGCTTTGGTGCTAATCCAAGGCCTTGCCAAGCCTTTAGCTGCTTGCTTTAAACCAGCCCAGGCAAGGGGATACCCAAAAAGTTAGTATTGCACTGAAAAGTGAAAATATGCATGTGTGGAAATGCTTCTATGTCATTGCTGCTTGTTTTATGCGCTAGGTCCTGTACAAACATGTCAACATTTATCACAACAATTCATTCCTATCCCTCTATATCTGTGACATCATCCCACGAGGAGGACTCACTCTTGTAGCTGCTAGCGATGAATGAGAAGTGCCAGCCGGCAACTCACGATACGTTCCTCTCTCTCTCTGGTCTGGGTAATACTTTATCTTGTTTATAAGATTATTCTCCAAGTAACAGTTAAATTGATGCATGGATTAGGCCGGGGCGACAGCGCTCCATATAAATCTGACTTGTCTGCAATTACACCGCCATTACATACTTCAGGCCCTTTTAAAATAAACGGGGAGATGATGCCAAGCATCAGCTGCTGAGAGGCGCTGAGGAGAAGCAGTCAAGACGCTCTTGGCCGATGTCTCCAACTGAAGCACCTTGATAGCTGTAATTACTGTCATGTTCCAAGGCAGGGCCGGATTGGCCATCTGGCAATTCTGGCAAATGCCAGATGGGCTGGACCATTCTTTTGTTGGGTGGGATGGTCCAAAATTATATTTAAAAAAAATAGAACAATGAAAAGGTGATATGGCCGGCGGCTCATGGGACTGTTAAGATGAATTTTGTTAATATTTCTTTGCTCAATTTCTCTGTTATACTAACCTATAATAAGCTTTTGGCTGATCAGTGGGCAACAGTCGGCCCCCCTACCAAGATGGGCCTGCATGGTTCTCATAGGCTGTGGTCACACAAACTCACATTCAAAGTCAAACATCCAGCATCAGCAAAGAGACCTGCTACGACTCTGTCAACAGTTAGACAGCCAAGATCATAAAAAAAGGAGAGGGTGCCTATAAATGTAGAAAGAGCATGTTCTACACTTTCACCTCACTCAGTGGTACCTATTTTACAACCAAAATATTTGATATGGCTATGAGATACGGAGTGGCACGCAAGCGAAATACGCACCGGCCATTGCGAGGGCATAGGCATATAGGTCTCATGAGTTAGGGTGACCAGACTTCCCTGATTTTATTGGCTTTTCTCTGGCTATAGCTGTCACCTGAAGTGTCCCCAATTAGCCCTCAGAAACAAAAAGCAACTCTGGAACTTAAATTGAGTCTGATATTTCAATTTACTAATGATGGGGCAGTGAGTCGGAAGCAGTCGGAAACGTTTTAATGAAACAACAAAACTAAGAACACGACACTAACATAAGGCAGTACGCCGATACACAATAACAATACCAACTGAGTGAACATGGGAGAGTGACATATAAAAAGTGGAGGAAATGAAGGTAATGGAGTCTAGGTGTGAATCATAATGATTCACAGGTGGGCATAATGATGAGTGCCAGGTGTGCATAATGATGAATCCCAGGTTCGGTGGTTAGTACTCTGGCGATGTCGTACGCCGGAGGGGAGGAGCAGGGGCAGACGTGACAATAACCAAACGCTGTATCCAATCAGATATGCATGTTCAAATGTTACCTGTCTCTTTACTAAACTCACTTGCTCCCGTGAACCTTATGAATGTTTGAACCATGATACATTGTAACCACAGCAAGAACAACCATTGCCAGAAAGTGTTGCATCAAGCAGCATAAACTACCAAACTTGGGTGATTCTAAAATTATTAGATAGGCTAAGATTACAAAAACTGTAGAAGGGTAATGCATTTCTATTTTTGTGTTAATTAATAAAAGTATTTAAAAGGACTAAAGCGAAAATATATCGTTAAATATAGTTCCATAAAAAAAGTTACAAATATTCCCCAGCTTTTTGCAAAAAAAATCTGGTCATGGATAGTAGCCTACAGCTGAAAAGTATTTTAGGACATTATATTTACTGGTGGATGAATACATGGTTACCAGCAGTGTGCATTATATTTAGAGTTCACAATCTAGTTCATGTGTTTTGATTTTCCACTTCCTCAGGTGTTGAACCCCAAATTAATTAGCATATGATATTAGGTAGTTAATTTAAAGATTTATGTAATTAATATCTATTTAAAAAAATATCAGGAAATTCCTATTTTGACAGTGAAATCGCAACTATAGTTTAATTGTCCACCCAAAATTCATGACAACCATTGGATTAGGTTGCACATAAAATATCTTGAATAATTTCCGTTTGGAAATTCCTCAGAAATTCCTCCGCTTGGAAATACCTCAGTAGTCTATTATACTTCTTAATAAAGCACTATGAATTACTTTAAAAGATGATTACTCAGGATTTGGGTTCGACCAAATCATGGGCTGGTGCCACCAACTGTAAAAGTTAGTGGCACCAGTGACACCAGGGGAAAATGTTAGTCTGACGCTCTGTAATAGTAATTAACACTTAGGGTAAATGTTATTTCGGGAGAACACATATAACAGGCACTAAATTGCAATAAAGCCTCAGTCATTAGCCTGGCTTTTATAGAGTATCAAGCTTAAGCAGACAGGCAGATAGACAAACAGACAGACAGAGAACAAGAAGAAGCACAGAGTGACAGCAGAGAATATGTTGACAGAGACAGCACAACAGGGAGTCAAACAAAATGGCCAGAGCAGAGGCCAGTTATAGTGGAGTTACAGAGTTGTATCTCTTGATTTTACATATTGTATTTGTTTTAAACATGAGCTGGTTAAAAAGAGGAGGAGGACCATGTCTCGCTAGTCATTACTACAGAAATGGTTCAGAAACGCTGTACTGTACTACCAAAAATATATGTCAGCACTACTGCCTGTCTCTAGGTAGGGTGTGTAGGGACAGGGTGTGTATGTATGGCTGGAGGCCCACAGGGGGTTTGGTTGAGTTGGTGACGAGCACAGTGATGTGGGCTGCTGTGGATAAAATGCCAGGGATCAATTCTTGTCCCAGTCCGCCCCTGCAAGGGGGATAAGAGATACTATACCATAGGCCCTAATAAAACTTAAAACGGTTTAGATTTGATCGATGTCCACCGACTTTGTTTGGACAATCCTTGAACTGTCTGCCTGGTGTTTTCAGAGAATGACTTGTGCTCCGACCTCCCCACCCGTCCACTCTGTCCTCTTTCCAGTATTATAGATTTATTGCAATAGTCAAAAAAGTATGATTCTATTCATGATACAACTAGACTCATCTTCGGTTGACTTGTTTGATTGTTGCTTGTCCCTTTGTGTCTGGTTAAGGCCTGTTATTTTGTGTTTATATTTTAAGTATTGCTTTTAGATCAAATAAAATATAATGGTATTCGTCACATGCACCGGATACAACCTAACCATGAAATGCTTACTTCCGATCCCTTAACCAACAATGCATAGTTTTTTTAAAGTAAGTAGGAAACATTTTCTAAATACATTAAAGGAAAAATAGTGTAACAAAATAAAATAACAATAACGAGGCTATATAAAAGGGGTACCGGTACCGAGTCAATGTGCAGTGGTACGGGTTAGTCGAGTTAATTGTGGTAATATGTGCATGTACAGTAGGTAGGGGTAAAATGTCTATGGATAGATAATAAACAGAGAGTAGCAGCAGCGTATGTGAAGAGTGTGAAGGATTGTGAATGTATGTGCATGTGTGTGGCGTCAATATGCGTGTGTGTGTGTGTGTGTGTGTGTGTGTGTGTGTGTGTGTGTTGGAGTTTCACTGTAATATGGGTGAGTGTGTGGTTAGAGTCCAGTGAGTGTACATCGAGCCTGTACAAGAGAGTCAGTGCAAAAAATACAAAAATAAATAATAATAAAACAAGAGGGTCAGTGGCTGGAGTCTTTAACAATTTTTAGGGCCTTCCCCTGACACCGCCTGCTATAGAGGTCCATTATGGCAGGAAGCTCAGCCTCATTGATGTACTGGGCCGTACGCATTACCCTCTGTAGCGCCTTGAGGTCCGATTCCGTGCAGATGTCATACCAAGAGGTGATGCAACCTGTCAGGATGTTCTCGATGGTGCAGCTGTAGAACTTTTTGAGGATCTGAGGTCCCATGCCAAATCTTTTCAGCCTCCTGAAAAGGGGGATTAGGCATTGTCATGCCCTTTTCATGACTGTGTTGGTGTGTTTGGACCATGATAGGTCCTTAGCGATGTGGACACCAAAGAACTTGAAACTCTCGACCTGCTCCACTACAGCCCTGTCGATGTGAATGGGGGCGAGCTCGGCCCCCCTTTTCCTATAGTCCACGATCAGCTCCTTTATCTTGGTCACGTTGAGGGAGAGGTTGTTGTCCTGGCAACACACTGCCAGGTCTCTGACCTCCTCCCTTTAGGCTGTCTCATCGTTGTCAGTGATCATGCCCACCACTGTTGTGTCGTCGGCAAACTTAATGGTGTTGGAGTCATATGTGGCCACGCAGTCGTGGGTGAACAGGGAGTACAGGAGGGGACTGAGCATGCACCTGAGGGACCCGTGTTGAGGGTCAGCATGGCGAATGTGTTGATGTCTATACTCACCACCTAGGGTGGGCTTGGAGCTTAGTGATGGACTTGGAGAGCACTATGGTGTTGAATGCTGAGCATGGCGAATGTGTTGATGCCTATCCTCACCACCTAGGGTGGGCTTGGAGCTTAGTGATGGACTTGGAGTGCACTATGGTGTTAAATGCTGAGCTGTGTTCAACGAACAGCATTCTCACGTAGGTGTTCCTTTTGTCCAGATGGGAAAGGGCAGTGCAATTAGAGATTTCGACATCTGTGGATCTGTTGGTGTGGTCCAGGGTTTCTGGGATGATGGTGTTGATGTGAGCCATGACCAGCCTTTCAAAGCATTTCATGGCTACAGATCTACGGGGCGGTAGTCATTTAGGTAAGTTACCTTAGTGTTCTTGCTCAAGGGGACTTAGGTGGTCTGCTTGAAACATAGGTATTACAGACTGGGTCAGGGAGAGGTTGAAAATGTCAGTGAAGACACTTGCCAGCTGGTCAGCGCATGCTCTGAGTACTTGTCCTGGTAATCTGTCAAGCCATACGGCCTTGTGAATGTTAAGCTGTTTAAAGGTCTTACTCACATCAGCTACGGAGAGCGTGATCACACAGTTGTCCGGAACAGCTGGTGCGCTCATGCATGGTGCGGTGTTGCTTTTCTCGAAACAAGCATAAAAGGGATTTAGCTCATCTGGTAGGCATGCGTCCCTGGGTAGATCACGACTGGGTTTCCCTTCATAATCCATGATGGATTGCAAGCCCTACCACATCTGACGAGCGTCCGAGCCAGTGTAGCATGATTCAATCTTAGTCCTGTATTGAAGCATTGCCTGTTTGATGGTTCGTCAGAGGACGTAGCGGGATTTCTTATAAGCGTCCGGATTAGTGTCCCGTTTCTTGAAAGCGGCAGCTCTAGCCTTTAGCTCAGTGCGGATGTTGCCTGTAATCCATGGCTTAAGGTTGGGATATGTATGTACGGTCACTGTGGGGTGATGACATCGATGCACTTATTAATGAAGCCGGTGACTGATGTGGTATACTCCACAATGCCATCGGATGAATCCCAGAACATATTCCAGTCTGTGCTAGTGAAACAGTCCTGTTGCTTAGATGATATTGAATCTAAACACATTCATATAGAGATTGTCTGGAGGCACAATCCAAGTAGTCGTTATTCATTTCATGGTCTATCCATCCAGAGAATGTAACTACACAGTAGTAATTATACATTTATTTGAAATTAAATGTATTGAAGTTGAAGATTTACTTAATCCTAGGATTAAAATTTTAAGCGTTAAAGTAATGTTTTAAATCATTTGTGGAGCTACTATACTGTAAATATAGGGCAACATACATTTTCCATTGATCTGTGATTTCGGCAGAGAAACTACATTTTAAAGTGATCTGAACAGGGTTTCTTCAACAGCACAAATGTATATAACATTCAAAAATATATATATATTACATTAACAGAATAATGCTATTTTCTAGAAATGTTTTGATTGTAAAAATGTAACACGCTGTGAGGTAAAAAGTACGACCAGCTAATTCGTATGCCTCACATACTTTTATCTTAACATATTCAAGGGATGTCAAAGTGAACTATCCCTATTATTAATAGCAGTCACCACTTCTTCTTGGAGCATGCCAAAAAAACAATTACATAAATGGCTTTAGTGATCACTTGAGGTTTCATAGACAGTTTTCTTAAACATTGTTGTCGGATTAGAATCGCCAGGGAGATACAAATCTAATTTTAGCGGCAGGGTAGCCAAGTGGTTAGAGCGTTGGACTAGTAACCGGAAGGTTGCAAGTTCAAATCCCCGAGCTGACAAGGTACAAATCTGTTGTTCTGCCCCTGAACAGGCAGTTAACCCACTGTTCCTAGGCCGTCATTGAAAATAAGAATTTGTTCTTAACTGACTTGCCTAGTTAAATAAAGGTAAAATAAATAAATAAAAATAAAATGGGATTAAAGCACATAGCATAATAAGAAAGTAATACATGGGGTTACTGTACTAAACAAAATATGTACCTCAATCTCTCTGAGAATTCTGCTCAACCAATACTTCTATAAATGGGGAATGGTTTAGCAAAAAACAGATCCATTTAAGTCTGGGGTAGGATAAGATATTATTCATTCTGTGGCCCTGACCGCTGTTTGATGTTGTCCGAATGAAAAGCCACTATTTTGAGACCAGAGACAGGGGTTGCCCACAATTGGTACTTCCCTATGAGGGGAACAATGCTTTGGGATGCTTCTGGAAAGCCTATTAGATTTTGAAGCCCTGATATGCATATCGTTGATTATGTAGAATATTTCTAACATGGTCTCATTATCACATGTAAAAATACCGACAATTAACCATTGTAGTTTGTCAGGTCGAAACTTGTTGACACCCTTGATAAAGATGAGCAAAAGACTGTATAAAATAAATAATACAAATACTATGTTTTTTAAATATTTTATGCTCAATTAAAAAATATATATTATTTTATACTAATATATTGCTCAAAGAAAGAGATTTTGTTTTGCAAGTAATAAAAAAAACTCAAAAGGATAGGTGTCAAAATTATTGGCTCCCCTGTTTTCAATACTCTGGCACTCTCCCCTTGCTTGGATAACAGCACTGAGCCTTTTTCTAAAATGTTTTATGAGATTGGAGAACACATAGGGATCTTAGACCATTCCTATATACAGAATATTTCCAGATCCATGATATCCTTCGGCTTGCGCTTATGGGCTGCCCTATTAACGAGTCGGATGCGAGGGATTTACTTCAGACAACCGACAAGGCTAACATCCCTGTCATTCGCAGGAGACTGATGGGGATATCAGGGACATAGGCCGGGGTGCCTTGTAAGGATCCGACGTCAAGTGGGTAATCTGCCTCTACCATCAGTCCTATTAGCCAACAACGTACAATCAGTGGATAACAAAATAGACAAGCTACGGTCACGAATATCCTACCAATGGGACATTAAAATCTTTAATGTCTTTATGTTTTACCCAGTCATGGCTGAATGACGACATGGATAAAATACAGCTGGCTGGGTTTATGCTGCATTGGCAAGATAGAACTGCTAACACCGGTAAGATAAGGAGTAGCGATTTGTGTATATTTGGAAACAGTATTTCTTAAAAACTACAAAGAGTCACTCATTGGCCCCATTACTAAGGTCACCAACACATCTATTGGTCTCAGGGTGTTTCCATAGGTTTGAAAGTCGGCCATCATAACGGCCATCTTTAAATCGGGTGACCCTGCTGACGTAAGTAACTACAGGCCCATTAGTATACTACCTGTGGTGTCAAAGGTTGTTGAAAAGTTTGTAGCAGAACAACTGATTACCTACATCAACAACAGCCCCTTCACATTACACTCCATGCAGTTTGGCTTCAGAGCGAAACACTCCACAGAAACGGCCAACTGCTTTCTTCAAGTTCAAGATGGACAAAGGGGGCGTTGTTGGGGCTGTGGTTCTGGACCTAAGGAAGGCTTTTGATACTGTTAACCATGAGATTCTCATCACAAAATTGTCCAAGTTCAACTTTTCCCCCGATGCCTTGAGATGGATGAAATCATACCTTGAAGGCAGAACTCAGTGTGTCAGAGTGAGCAATGAGCTGTTGCCCCCTCTTAGCTATGATGTGGGCGTGCCCCAAGGGTCAATACTGGGGCCCCTCCTGTTCAGCCTGTACATTAATGATCTATCTACCTTCTGCCTGTACTGGGTCTTACGTTCAAATGTATGCAGATGATGCAGTGATATATGTGCATGCAAAGAGCAAACAACAAGCTGCACAAGAACTCACTACTGTAATGGTCCAGGTTACAAAGTGGCTCAGTGACTCGTGTTTGCATCTCAATGTGAAAATAACAGTTTGCATGTTCTTTACAAAGAGGGCAACAGATAGTACTGAGCCAGATGTTTATGTGTCAGGGAAAAGCTCCAGGTGGTATCTGATTTTAACCTCTCTGCGCACCGAACCCGTTAGCGGGATTAAATTCGACAACATACGATGATCGCTACATAAATAGTCATATTAAACATTCATGTAAATACAAGTGTCTCACATGGTTCGAAAGCCTAGAATCTTGCTAATCCAACTGCGTTGTCAGATTTAAAAAACATTTACTGCGAAAGAATACGATGCGATTATCTGAGGACAGAGCCCCATAAAAAAAACTATTTCAACCAGCACAGGCGTAACATAATCACAAATTGCAATAACATAAATAGTTTACCTTTGACGATCTTCCTCTGTTTGCAATCCCAATGCTCATTGTTACACAAAGAATGGTCTTTGGTTTGATAAAATCAATTTTTATAGCCTACTACGAAACATTTTGTGAACCGCTTGTGTCGTGAATTCCATCTCATTCAATTTTCGACGACACATTCGATGCAAATACACACACTAAACGTGACTTTATCCAGTCATGTTTGGTTTCATTGCAATTAACTGGTTGTTTGTAACACAACCAAACTTGATGGGTCATTTCGTGGGACGTATTGACTGAAAGAAACCGATTGAAGACAACAAGTAATGGCATCATTGTGCACAAATGATATGACCGCTGTTTAGTTGATTGACTGTATGTCAACCCAATGACCACTGATCGTCTTAAAATCTAGCTTGGTCGAAAGCCAATGAGCTGAGGTAAAAGGCAATATGTAATGGTTATGTGTTGGAAGACCAACCCATGTAGTAAACTCCGGTGTAAAGAGGGTCATTCGCCATTGAAGATTTATACTGGAAGGAGCCAACCATGTTACGCACAGCACTATTTTGGTAAAGCGCATCTTCAGCTGTTTATATATCAATCAGTATGGCGACTAAGTCAGGGAAAGCTAAATCTAAGTCTAGATATACAGATGTACACACAATTTTAGAAGAAATTGATCGGGAAAGTGAGACAGAGATTGTTGGAGGACGATTAATTTAGCTAGCATAGCTTTGATTCCCAAATGGAGGAATATTTTTTGAACGGAGAGTACATCGTTTTGGACTGGTAAGTTCTTCTCATGCTAATGCCGTAATAATATAAAATATTATTTGTGATTTTTAAAACTTTTAGTAGCAATATATATAAAATGTAATGAAATGTGTAAAGTACACGTTGGCTATACATTGTAGGTGGGGGTATGTTTGTATGTATGTGTATGACACATAGCCTATGTTTGTGTGTGTATATATACATATTGTGGATTAGAGGGAGCATGGCCGAGATGCGTTTGTCTGCCGCTCCACCCCTCCCCACCACCACATGAAATAGACTATTTGAGGCTGTTGAGGGGAGGGCAGGCCCACAACAATGGCCAAAGTGAAATGGAGACAGTAGATACAGCTGGTCTGTTGTAATATAATAAAGACAGTAGATCTAGCTGGTCTGTCATAATATAATAGAGACAGTAGATCTAGCTGAAATGTCATAATATAAAATATACAGTGATCTAACAGGTCTATAATAATATATTCAACCTTCTGTTCCCTGTACTCTCTATATATATATGTTTATTGTACCTATTGATACAGGGCTCATACGTGAAACTATTCTAACTGAACATTTTCTTTCACAGTGACACTGACTCCGAATGGGAGCCTCCAGTGCCATCCCCCACGAAGCTGGTTCATCCAGCCAGACACCTGTTGTCTCAGCGCTACTGGGGCATGGACCGCAAAAAATGTCCCCATTCCAACCGCAATAAAGGACTACAACAAGAGCATGGGAGGTGTGGACCTGTCAGATGCGCTGATAGGCTATTACAATGTTCTCCATAAGACGATGAAATGGTACAAGAACTTCTTCTATCATTTCATCGACATTGCTGTGGTGAATGCATTCATCCTACACAAGGAAATGGCTAAGAGCTGTGCAAAGCCCCCCATCTCACAGGTGGCCTTCAGAGAGCTGCTCATCAAGGAGCTTGCTGGCTACAGCACCACTGCACCACGTTCTGGACCCTCTACCGCTGTCCCTTCTGCTCCTGCCACAAGTGGTGTTCATCTGCCCAAATTTATTTCTGCAGGCATGGATGTGCCTCAGGGCCAAAAGGGCACAGCATGGAGGCGTCGCTGTGTTATTTGCAAAATGAAGTCCCCCATCACCTGCACCAGATTCTTGGTGACCCTCTGCTTTACAGCAGAAAGAGACTGCTACGGCACCTGGCATCAGCAGCACAATATTGTGTAGAGGACTGAGGGTCTTCCAAATATTGAAAGTGTTATCTTGTAAATATATATATTTTTTCATGTTTTTTCTCAATTTTTTTGGGGGGGGGGGGGTGTTAGAATACCATTTTGGTATTTTGTATATAGTTATTCCATTCAAAATGTATAACTTCACCAAATTGGGCTACTTGTGTCACCTGGGTGACTTCATGATAAATGTCATATAGCACACTCATTTTGGAAGTTGTCATTCTGAAACTTTGCACAGGTATTGTTGCCCTCTTATGTTCTTCACTGAAATTGTCCCCAGCATCCTATCTGAATGTTTGTTTTGTCTTGTTAATTTTAAAGATGATGATACAACAATAAAAATAAAAAACGTATGGTTTTCTCATTGTATTATCTATACCAGATCTATTGTGTTATATTCTCCTACATTCAATTCACATTTACACAAACTTCAGAGTGTTTTCTTTCAAATGAAACCAAGAATATGCATATCCTTGGTTCTTGTCCTTAGTTACAGGCAGTTAGATTTGGGTATGTCTTCAGGCGGAAATTGAAAAAACAGCCTATAGGAAGGAGGTCAGAGACCTTTCCATGTGATGCCAGGATAACAACCTCTCCCTCAACGTGATCAAGACAAAGGGGATGATTGTGGATGACAGGAAAAGGAGGAGCGAGCACTCCCCCATTCTCATCGATGGGGATGTAGTGGAGCAGATTGAGAGTTTCAAGTTCCTTGGTGTCCACATCACAAACAAACTATCCTGGTCCAAACACACCAGACGCGAAGAGGGCATGACAAAGCCAATTCCCCCTCAGGATATTGAAAAGACTCAGATCAGATCCTCAAAAAGTTCTACAGCTGCACCATTGAAAGCATCCTGACTGGTTGCACCCCGCCTGGTATGGCAACTGCTCGGCCTCTGACCTCAAAGCACTACAGAGGGTAGTACGTACGGCGTAGTACATCACTGGGGCCAAGCTTCCTGCCCTCCTTGACCTCTATACCAGGCGGTGTCAGAGGAAGACCCTAAAAATTGTTAAAGACTCCAGCCACTCTAGTCACTGACCGTTCTCTCTGCTACTGCATGGCAAGCGGTACCGGAGCGCCAAGTCTAGGTCCAAAAGGCTTCTTAACACCTTCTACCCCCAAGCCATAGGACTCCTGAACAGCTAATCAAATGGCTACCCAGACTAATTGAATTGTCCCACCCCCTCTTTTATGCTTCTGCTACTCTCTGGTTATTATCTGTGCATAGTCACTTTAACTCTACCTACATGTACATATTACCTCAATTACCTTGAATAACCGGTGCCCCCGCACATTGACTCTATACCAGTACTCTTTGTATATAGCCTCGCTACTGTTATTTTACTGCAGCTCTTTAACAATTTGTTGCTTTTTATTTATCTATTTTTTACTTAACAACTTGATTGTTGGTTAAGGGCTTGTAAGTAAGCATTTCACTGTTGTGTTCGGCACGTGTGACAAATACCTTTTGATTTGATTTGATTCCATTCAAACCACAGGTTTCCAGTGGGGTTTAAGTCTGGAGACTGAGATGGCCATTGCAAAATGTTGATTTTGTGGTCAATTAACCTTAACTTTGTGGATATTGATGTGTGCTTGAGGTTATTGTCTTGCTGGAAGATCCACCTGTGGCCAAGTTGTCACGTTCTGACCTCTATTTCCGTTGTTTTGTATTTATTTAGTATGGTCAGGGCGTGAGTTGGGTGGGCAGTCTATGTTTGTTTTTCTATGTTTTGGGGCATTTCTATGTTTTCGGCCTAGTATGGTTCTCAATCAGAGGCAGGTGTCATTAGTTGTCTCTGATTGAGACTCATACTTAGGTAGCCTGGGTTTCACTGTGTGTTTGTTGGGTGATTGTTCCTGTCACTGTGTTTGTTGTCACAGGATAGGCTGTATAGGTTTTCACGTTCCGTTTGTTGTTTTGTAGATTTGAGTTATTTCATGTATCGTTCAGTTTTCCATTAAAGAACATGAATAACCACCACGCTGCTTTTTGGTCCGCTTCTCCTCCTACAGACGAACGTCGTTACACAAGTTTTAGCTCCCTGGCAGCGGCAGTCAGGTATTTGGCTAATTTGTTTTGGTACATGGTTGAGTTCATGATGCCTTTTACCTTAACAACCCTGCAAACAATAATGAGTTGTTAGTATGTCCCTGGAACATCATGAAATGGTCACCTAAAGTGGTCTGGATGTTGTAACCCCTGGTCTGGTCCCCGGTTTGTCCCGGGGACAACCCCAAGGATGTTTTTAGGACGTTCTTGGGACATTGTGTCCTGGTAACTTACAGGGAAGTAAACAAAGGTGAAAGTGACGTTAAACCACGGGAGTTAAATTAGTTATATGTCACTATAATGACTGGATTATCTATACTGTTTGCACTTCAAATACAAAATACTATACTTGTAAACACATATTTTCATCAGTAAATGTTCTAGTTGATCGTTAGAATGATATTTCTTGTTGAGAAAGCAGGCCTGTTTATGCTTCTGCTTAAACTATAGGGCAGAGGGTGAAACTAGTAGCTGGTACTCACCAGTTTCCTCACTAAAGTAGCTCTAACACTGGAATAACACAAATGTGCCAGAAAGAAGACCATGCCAGAAGTAAAAGTATGTACAAATATGTCTAACTTGTCCAGACTACTCTAACTTCATGCTATGAGTACCGTCGATGAAACGAAACTAAACCTCATAAACTTTCCCTCTCAGTACCAAGGGTTGAGATGAAATTCCGAAGCATTAAGTGCATGTTCAAGATGAAGAGCAGACATTGTCTCCACTCCCTGTCTGTGAGAGAGAAAGAGAGAGAGAAAGGGTGTGAGAGAGCGAGCGAGAGACCCTCCTGACATAGCCACAGAAAGATGTTTAGGAGCGGGGTTGCTGCAAAAACACGATCTCATTTCATATGAGATTTTAGGACTGTTAGCTGAATAGTCCAAAATAAATGATCCTGTGGCCAAAACTCCGGACCACTGCTAGCTAGGCCTACTGTCCTCTTCAAGTTTAGCTGGTTCAAAGATGATGGATATACTGACAAGATACATGTCTCTCCGCCATAACGATGTAGCCTGCGCAGCCCCCTACAGAGGGCTATATCGGTCCACTAATACAGGACAAGTAAAGGCCCAGTGCACTACTTTTGTGAAGAAAAATATAAAAATAATATACAGTGCATTCAGAAAGTATTCAAACCCCTTGACTTTTTCCATATAATCTTTAGTATCAACCAAAGGAATATCTTTCACTAGAGACACTTTTTCCTGCCCAAAACTCTAATGTCAAACGTGGATACTGGAACAATAATTCTAACATAAAGAATGTGGGGAATGGTCAGTGGGGAACTATGGAAAAAGAGAGTGCTCTTTGGCCAGAGTGCATAAAAAGCTTTGGTGACTAAATTAACATTATACCAGAAAAGTGTGGAGCGGTAGCTTTATGTTGGAAAGGGTAGCTTTATGTTGAAACTTTGAACCTCAACACGATGTGAGAAAAAATTATCTCACTTTCCTTTAGACCAGAGAGACAAAGAGCTGCAGCTCATTTCCATCTTGGTCCGAGTCCTGAATACCAACAGAGGAGGAAGAGGAAGTTCACCTCAGACAATCACTAGTACAGCTGATTAGCTGTCTTAAGTCAGATATCAGGAAAAGCTCATCTAAATGAGACTATCCTATTACACTCATCACCAACGGGAACCATCGAACATGGCTGATTATCTTCCAGACTGAACAACAGTAGAAGATAGAAGTAGAAGATCGGACAATCAGATCCATACAACTGGAAGGGCAACAGCTTTCCGAGAAGGCTTGGTTCCGACCGAGATAAACAACAATCGAAGGCATTTCACACGTCATGACAATATATAGTGTCCCACATTTGACAGCGCATGTCAGAGAAAAGAGGAATTGTCCGTAGAGCTCCGAGACAGTACTGTGTTGAGGCACAGATCTGGGGAAGGGTGCTAGAAAAAAAAAAAAAAAAAAAGTTTGGAACCACCAAGACTCTTCCTAGAGCTTGCCGCCTGACCAAACTGAGCAATCAGGGAGAACGGCCTCAGTCATGAAGGTGACCCGATGGTCATTGTAACAGAGCTCCAGAGTTCTTTTGTGAAGATGGGAGAACCTTCCAGCACTCCACCAATCAGGCCTTTATGGTAGAGTGGCCAGATGTACGTTTGCCAAACGTTTACCAATAGGATTCTCAGACCATGAGAAACAACAGTCTCTGGTCTGATGAAACCAAGATTCAGACTCTTTGGTCTGAATGCCATGCATCACATCTGGAGGAAATCTGGCACCATCCCTACAGTGAAGCATGGTAATGGCAGCATCATGCTGTGGGTATGTTTTTCAGCGGCAGGAACTGGGAGACAAGTCAGGATCAAAGTACAGAGAGATCCTTCATTAAAACCTGCTCCAGAGCGATCAGGACCTCAGACTGGGGTGAAGGTTCACCTTCCAACAGGACAATGACTCTAAGCACACAGCCAAGACAACGCAGGAGTGGCTTCGGGACAAGTCTCTGAATGTCCTTGAGTGGCCCAGCCAGAGCCCGGACTTGATCCCGATCTAACATCTCTGGAGAGACCTGAAAATAGCTATGCACCAATGCTCCCCATCCAACATGACAGAGCTTGAGAGGATCTGCAGAGAAGAATGAGAAAAACTCCAGAAATACAGGTGTGCCAAGCTTGTAGCGTCATACCCAAGAAGACTCAAGGCTGTAATCGCTTCCAAAGGTGCTTCAACAAAGTATTGAGTAAAGGGTCTGAATACTTACGTAAATGTGATATTTCAGTTTTTAATTTGTATTAAAGTTGCAAAAATATCTTAAAAGTTGTTTTTGCTTTGTCATTATGAGGTATTGTCTGTAGATTTATGAGGGGAGGCTATAATGTAACAAAATATTGAAAAAGTCAAGAAAACAAATATGTATTCTGAGTTTCAGCAGGTGCTGCAGCACATTCAGCACCCCTATTTCCCACGGCTAGGCCTCCAGGCCATTCTAAACCACAGGTTTGATTTATGGAGCAGGGCTGGTCGCCTTCGGTAAATTAATTATAGAAAATGCAAGAGTAGCCCAGCGACTCCAATATACACTTTTCCTGATTCTCCAGACCCCTGGAAAGCCTGGGTGGCCCTTACCCTAACCTCCTCTGGTTTCCAATGTCAATGTCATTGCTTTAGTCTGTGTGCCAGGGGCCCAACCACAAGCGTGTTTTTGGTCCGACAAACGGATGATGGGATTGTGATGTTTGCTCAAACAAACACAAATAGCAAGCAGCTTTCATTTCAGAAATTCAAAAAAACTTTATCGAGCATTTATTTTGGTCAATGAAAGTGTTTATTATCATGGAAGAGGGAAATACTTTTTTTTTGCTTGGATTGTTTTAAGTATTTCAGTTTTCCCGACTATCCAAAACCACACAGTGCATTATGATAAGTGGATGTTTTGAATTACTTGAACTACCTAATGGTTGCGCCTTACGAAGTCCACAGAATTTTTTCGCTGTGGTTCGAAACCTTTGCCTAAGTCATTGAGTTGGATGTTATGTAATCTCCACCCTCATTTTTCAACATTGTGAAAAGAATGAAAACCATGCTATTGCAGTTCAACTATTGCATGTAGGTGGGTATGTCTTTATTCACAATTTCACACATTTTGAGTTAGTTCAGTTTTAAATATTCTATAATACAGAACTATTCTTGAAAATACTTGAGGCGTATACAAAATAAAAGTAATGTGAACCAAGCAATGTGAGCCTGTCTTACTAACATTAACCATTGCGCAGTGAAATAATTTCCAAACAATTTGTGAAGAATCCTAACCCCTCTCCATTAGATTGATACAGTATGTGTCAGTAATCCTGGTTGCCGACGGTGATGAGAACACCCCACCGTTATTGGGCCTCAGGTTTCCATTTTGTTCAAATTGGCACCGTTTAGAGTATTCCATGTTTTCTGAAATAACAGAGGATCTAAGGCCCATTACTCTATATTTGGAATATTGTAAAGAGGTAAATGGAGGTGGGTGTAACATTTTGTAAATCTTGTGTCACCAAAACCGCTGCGGAAGAGGATACATGAGTCTGGTTACCCAACAGGATATCCCCTCAGACGCTGTTTGGCGCGTCCATGATGAGCATAACAGAGGGGCATTATTTTTCTTCAACAGTTCAGGAAGGTTATAAAGGGCTCCGATATCCTCTCTCAGGGTGTAGCAGTACACACACATTCATTCACATGCTCACAACATTTAATCTCCCCGAGTGGAGTGCTTTCTCTGGCTTCAACCCCTAGCTGTAAGGCCAGGGCTAGTACCTGCTGTTGTAGTGGGGTCAGGAGATACTAAAAAAGCTTTTCACACTACTGAGCTGACCTGAGCATAGCCAAACCAAACTCTGAGCTGGCTTGGTTAGGCATCCACCATAGTTGCTGGAACCATGCTGAAAAGGACAATGGAAACGACAATTTTTTTTGTTGGTTTGGATCAGCACGATAGCTCCCCAACCAGATTGGCAAAATTAGACAATTAAATCACTTCATAGAATGTTAGACTGTGGTAAATTCAGAGGAAATCTATCATGTAGGCATAACTCTGAACCCACATGTGTATATGGCTGTGTCCTCTATCTTGATAATTCACACTGTATATTTACATCTAATTATTTTAAAATAATATGAAAACTGGAAAGTGAGATCAAATGGTGTGGATTATACAATTTCTGTCCAAACCAGCCGATTAAAGATTAAATCAAACCCATTACACTTAATTCCCCAAATCTCACCACACTCCCTACTTGTATTGTCTTTTAAGTCTGTGCTACTGAGGATTTACACTCTCATTGATTAATTTTCAATTTCTCCCTCTGTGCAAATCACTACTGTACTATCTATATATTTTTTTTAATTCGCAGGTGAAGAAACTACATTATTTTTGATGACCTAAACGTTTCAAAGCGAGGGCTTTCCTTCATCGTTATAAATTAAATTACTTGTTGAGGGGAAATTGCTCTTATTCTCAGTGTGGGCAGTAGAAAATAGTGTTTTCTTTATTGCTCTGAAATCATTTCACAGGCGCTGGTAGCGCAAGCATAATTAAAAAAAAAAGCTCAGGTCTGAGGGAGCCCCGTTAAAAACAGTCATAAACTTTCATTTTGCCAGTGGCATGTGATATTGTGTTACCCTCTTGGCAGAACATGTATGAAATATGTGGTTTAGCGTCTACCCAAATTGTTACCAGACCTTAGTTTCTATGAAAAAGTATATATAAACCCCCAATCTGTTTGTCAACCCGTGTTAAGAAACTTGCCTTGTCACAGTGATCGTGGCCATTGTGACACAGTAGCAAAGCTGCATAGGTTGCAAAGCCAGAAAATGTGCTAAGTTGTTCATAACCCATGTCTCGTATTTGTAAGAAGGAATAGACTGTTTTATACTTTCCAGGGGTCTGATTCTCAAACAATAACCAGAGGAGATGCAGTGCACTTTTGACTTGTGATATGTATAGCTGAATATATTAAAATGAACTTCAGATAGTATCTATAACAACAAGACACAAATAAAACAGGCTCTGTGCCCTTTGACCTATAGTAACATTGTGTAAGAGGAGAATGAAGGCCTGAGTATATGGCCCATGACAATCTGTGCAAACATATTAATAATACTCCCAAGTGGTACGATTGGTATGGAGCATCAGGATTTCTGCGATGCAAAGGGCCAGGCCTCCAGTAAAAAAGGTACACCCTGCCAACGTTCAGCCAATACTACAGTGCATAGAACCACATTTATGGGTAGATATTTAGCTTGTCTCCGCCACTTTATAGGGCTAGAAGAATAACATTGGACCTCGCCCTTCATTGCCTATGTGAGTATGGATGTTTCCCATCAAAAGATTCAAGCAGACTAGTCTGGCTATACTTCATAGGCTTAGTCTTAAATGTTAAAATCACCCAGCCAGTTGATTTCAGAACTTTATTCCATGTGGTGTCCTTATTTATTATTATGTTTACGTTTTTGGTCAGCAGACCCGAGTTGGAACGGGTTGCCATGATAACACGAAGCTTAGCCTTTGAATTTACCAACCTTGATTTAGCTAACATCTTGCAAACCTTTAGGGAGGGACTTTATTTGATAAACTTTACTTTTGAGACTATTGCAGAAGGGATTTTGTCATCGGGTAAGCCCACTATTTGTATCTTTGTCTTAGTGATTATCCGTAAATGAGGATGTCTGTGTATCGATGAGACTAAAATGTAAAACCGAGCACCATGATAACAGACCAGGAAGCAGTGACAATGTATGATTATCAGAATAAGGAAGTAAAGATGCTGCTGTGGTATTAATATAGTTTTCAGGAGAAAGTATGAGTTGGAACAGTCACTGTGGTTTTGCAGATTTTTACATTGATCAAATTGACAAATTTTGACCAAATCTCCTTCAAAACAAGCCAAAGCAACACCAAATGGAACATAACAAAGCTAGAACAAAGACCCCTAACTTTGGATATATAATGACACTGCAATTATTTTAGAGAGTGATATATCTTATGGTATTTTAGTTGTTTTTTTTCTTCACTTGAAGCGTAGATGGAATTGGGGAAGTAGCTTTTATTGTCCCGTTACTTGAACCTCAGAACATATATTTCTCTCCAGCTGCATACCCCTGAGGTTGCACCCAAAAAAGTTTCAGTTCTCTGGAAATGCATATCTCCGTTTGAATTGCAACACCCTATAGTTAAGTGAGGTGTTCAGTGTCTAACAGTAAGTAACAGTCATAACTTTCACTCTTACCACACTATGTGGCTTGTAACTGACTTTTCAAATGACTGAGATGGCATTCTGACAGGCAACGTTCATGCTTTATTTTATTAGTATGCTCACCATCAAGTTGTACTTTTCCATTTAACACAGTACACCACCACTAAAAAGAGTGACTCGGCATGTCGCGCTAAAAATGGATTTTATTTCCGATCAGATTACGCTAACAGTCCAAAGTTTGGAAATATACCAATATCAATAATTCAAATATGTTAAAGATCATTATCTGGAATAACAAGTGTAGACCATCAGTATAAGGGAGAGGGGAGGGAGGTGGAAGTGGCACTGGGGTGGCGGGGATGAAGAGGCGAGGGAGAGTGTATTCACTGGAAACTCCACAGAGCTTTCAAGCAACCCAAGCAGCACATTTGTCAGCGTCACAGAGAAAGGGCTAATTAGTAGTACAGCTGTCTCCCTGTCGAAATGGTCAATCAGGAACATTAGGTCAGACCCGCTTGTGTCTACTACAGCCTTTAATAATGATCCACTCACAGAACTTGCGAGGTGTAAACAACCAGCTTGCCTGGGTCCCACTTCTACTGGCCGTGCTGGCCCCTTTTTGAAGTAGCAGTAAACCTCAGCTGTCCTAATTTGTATAATACGAGAAGAAAAAAAGGCACCCAAGGCAGGGAGGGAGAATGTGTGTGGCACTGAGCATGGTGGTGCTGGTGGGGACAATGGGTGGGCAAGCATGCAGGGAACAGCATATGGTACTGATTGACGATGATTGAATCAAGTGCGGTAGTAGAGAGGCCAGCGAGAAATTTGTGTGCGCTGAGGCATTGGGCAGAGCCACAGGGATAACTCACTCGAGCTCAAACAGGCGCGACCAATCGATTAGTGATGTCCCATTACTCTGAAGAGCCAGTGGAATTACATCTGCGCCTTGTAGCATTTTCTTCCTAGAGAATGCTAAGTATAAAGGAACACTGTATATATTGCCATCCATAGGGGTTTTCAATGTTAAAAACAACTCTAAAAGTCATTTTTTCAAATCCGATGACATTTTGTGATGTCTTGAAATAAAACGGTCAACAAAATTGTGTACATTTCTCCATACTTATATCATGCTCAATATCTAGACAACATAAAGAAGAAACTTTCATTGAAAAACCTAGGACATAAATGTTTTTCCCCCAAATGACGCATGCTCCTTCCTTGTGACATGATGGCCTCTAGTGGAGCACTGGCAATTGACACAGACAGCTCAATCATTTCCTTATAGGCGCGCGCTGCCAACCCCAGCTGGCTTTGACATTAACACCAGGCCCTGACTGACAGAGGCCCTGGCCTTGGGCTGGGCTCCCGGGGCCTCCACAGTACATTCAGCTCTCCTTTTAGCCTGTTGATTTACTGTCCCTGAAGCCACTCGCTGATCCATTTCCCCTCTCAGTTTGCTCACAGGGCACCCCGAAAACCGTCTTCCAGCAATATATTTGCTTTATGATTTCCTGAGGAGCAAACGAAGAAAAACAAGCCCCGTTCACTGCACCTGTTCCAGTTAATGTGAAGCGAGCCGGCCCCAGCCCAGCCTCCTCTTGTCCTGGTGATTGGGGAAAAGGGTAAGGGCCAGTGGTGTCACAGGCTCCATGTGGATCTTCCATTTTCCACTGGTCCCTATCGGGGGGCTGAACAGCAGGGGGAACAAGCAGGAATAGACAGTGTATTATATGTGTGTCAGTTTAACACACGCAGGTCAAATGAGGCCCACATGAGTCTTGCTGCGTGTACATTATGAACATGTGTGTAGGTGTTTGTGTAGTGCAGCACTCGACATGGAGCTGACATTAATAAGGGAAAGTGATGGGAACTTGCCTATGTCGTTTTGGACGACGAGCAGATGTGAGCCAATGGAAGGTTTGAAACCAACTATTGAAACGTCTTCCATTTGCAAAAAGAGGTAACCAACTTGGCGTGCATGCGCATCTTCCCAAAAAACAGCCATACATTTAATTACAATTTATTTTATCAGACCAACCTGTCCACTGACAACCTTTTTGTCCTCAAGGGCTCATACTATCCTCCAAGTTGGTGATGGAATAGGGGAAATGTTACAGTAGTACAACACTGGGTATACCTCTGTGTAAAGCACTGGACGACTTTCCCAGAGGACTTATGGACTACAGGGAAGAGGTAGAGGTTTCCCTCATGTGTATCCCAGGTGGGTGACGTTCATTGACTCTCTGCACCATGTCCATTATACGGTGGAAAGCAGGCTCTTATTTGACAACTAGTTCCTGTTTTTTCAGCCATTCATGTTTCCTCGAGTGTTAATGGACGTCAGAGCTGTTTCACGACCCTCCTTCGACCTATGTCATTTTCCTGAGTTGGAGTTAAAAAGCATGGATATATCTTGTCAGTAATCCAAAGAAAATATTTAGTATATATCTGCCCAAGTTTTCTATTCATTCTATCAGCCCCTTAAGTGGAAGAACAGACAACGATCTCTGAAGTTTTTTATTTTCTCCTACTCTTGCAAATGTGACCCATTCATTTCATGGTAGGTTATTTCCATTGACTGGAGATGGGGATCACTTTTTCTCGAAGTTATAACCCTTTTTTCTTATTAATTTCTCAGTTTTGCAAAGGAAAAAGCTAATCCTTCTCTGGATTTTCTTGGAATCTTTTATTCCCTTGGTTACAAAGTCAATCGTTATTCCAGATTCCCGGCCCACCCTTTTCCTCGCAATCAACATATTCTGAATATCTTCTGACAACACAAACTCGAGGATGACCATTATGAGCTTTATATCAGGAGTAATCTGAGTTTGTTAATGCTGAACAGGAGCGGGTCCAAGTTTCTGTCAGGGCGGGGATGAAGTAAAGTCTGCCTTTTTGGATATGGTGGAGAGCACCAATAGTCCATCTGAAAACAGTCCAGCCTCTAGCTCTCTGGCCCAGTTCTGTTCTGCGCATTTTCTTGTAAGTGGCCCACTGGATAATGGAAGCTTTAAGGTCAAGAAGAGAGGTGAACTTACAGAATTATGAGAGGAAGCATGCATGTGGCAATGTCTGTTTTTTCAGTCATGTGTGTTTAAGTAGCAACCTGACAGAGTAAATGTATTTCAGGGGTGCTTTTTTCCAGCTTAACTCAAGTTGTCTTCCTGATGGTCGATGCATTGGGACTCACCCTTGTGTGTCGTTGGTGAGTGTGTGTGAGTCCTTGTGCTTTTCCTTATGTTGTTTTTTTGGGGGGGACTTTTTTTCTTTCCCTGGACTTAAACAGTGTGTTAACCACCAAATCCCATTGCTATCAATCTTAATGGTAGTAGGTCAACATAAAATGCACACACGTGTGCGTTCATTTTGAAAGCTAACCTCCGCTTAAGAATAATTGCTCCCCCCAAAAAAAGAGTGAAAAAAAGGTTCTGGGCCCATTACCAAAATAGGTGCTCAAAAAACACCCCACCCGGCCACAGTGATTGCTACTTCCTCAGCTTTTCCACTTCATTGATGGTTATGTGAGTTAAAACAACGAGCTTAATGGAGACTCTGGTCTCTCCGGGGACTAATCATAGCCACGTGACTTCCTCCGGGGCTTCCATGAAAATAACTCTATCACAATGGCCTGTGATATTAATATCGTCTTTGGGAAAGTCAGGCTCGGGCTCCACGGGGAGGTCTCTGCAATAGCAAACATGGTGGAATGCACGGCATGTCATGAAGAGCGAGAGATAGAGAGTGCGAAGGTAAGAGACAGAGAGAAGAGAGAGAGAAAGGGAGGGCATTGCATAGACAAATGCCATTACGCCCCTCTAATTTGCAAGCATTAGAGAAATTACAAAACCAGAATGTAGATCTTGGAAAGACAAAATGAAAATAAAAATGTCTACATGTCTTTTTTTTATGACCCGGTAACATTCTGAGAAAATGTTTACAGGTCAGTTTCCTGTTTGCTATAAAAGTTTGTATTAAGTCAGTGATTGATCCTTTAAATTTTTTCACATGCAAAAGTTCAGTGAAATGCTTAACTTGCAAGCCCTACCCAACAGTTTAGTAATCAATATCAAAATATTATAAATCACCCTAGTGTCGATGTCTGCGCCCCCGTAGAAATCTAATTAGTATAATAAAAAATCCCCATCAAAATCCGTCAGTTTAGAGCTAGAGCAGAGTTTGTCAGACCACGAGACATCCTGAAAATCTGTCTTCTCACAAAAACATTTGTACGGTTTAGTGTACAAACGTCTATGACCCCTCTATGGAAGATGAGACTCTCACAAACACGAAGGTGTTCTCCGTTTTGTTCTAAGACCCCCACAAGCAGGACTCCTTTGAAGTCGGTACAGCCGATCTGTCAGTTGGTACAGCCGATCTGTCTGTAGCATACGAACAGTTTGAGCTACACATTAATATGAAAGGTGAGTATCTCACAAACACGTACATGTCGGTTGTTTTGCTATAGGACACCCACAAACCTCACAAGACTAGTCTGAAGGTAGCCGGGTACCAAAACAGTATACACCGAGTGTACAAAACATTAAAAACACCTTCCTAATATTGAGTTGTACCTACCCCTTTTGTCCTCAGAACAGCTTAATTTCGTCGAAGCATGGACTCTACAAGTTGTTGAAAGCTTCCAAAGGGATCCTGGCCCAAGTAGACTCCAATGCTTCCCACATTTGTGTCATTATGGCTGGATGGCCTTTGGGTGGTGGACAATTCTTGATACACATGGGAAATTGTTGAGCGTGAAAAACACAGCAGCCTTGCCATTCTTGACACAAACCGGTTCGACTGGCACCTACTACCATACCCTGTTCAAAGGCACTTCAATATTTTGTCTTGCACATTCACCCTGTGAATCATACGCATACACCATCAATCAGTCAATGCGGAAAATGTAAAGAACTTTGACTGTTTCTTCAAGTGCAGTCGCAAAAACCATCAAGCTCTATGATGAAACTGGATCTCATGAGGACCATCACAGAAAAGGAAGACCCAGAGTTACCTCTGCTACAGAGGATAAGTTCATTAGACTTAACTACACCTCATATTGCAGCCCAAATAAATGCTTCACAGAGTTAAAGTAACAGACATGTCTCAACATCAACTGTTCAGTGGATACTGTGTGAATCAGGCCTTTATGGTCGAAATGCTGCAAAGAAACCACTACTAAGAGGAAGAGACTTGCTTGGGCCAAGAAACACAAGCAATGGACATTAGAAAGGTGGAAATCTGTCCTTTTGTCTGATGAGTCCAAATTTTTGATTTTTGGTTCCAACCAAAAATGTGTCTTTGTGAGACGCAGAGTAGGTGAACGGATGATCTCCGCATGTGTGGCTCCCACCGTGAAGCACGGGGTAGGAGGTGTGATGGTGCAGTGGTCTAAGGCACTGCATTTCAGTGCTACAGGCGTCACTACAGACCCTGGTTCGATTCCAGGCTGTATCAGCGTCATCCGGGTTCGTGTTTGGCCGGGGTAGGCTGTCATTGTAAATAAGAATTTGTTCTTAACACGTCTTGCCCATTTAAATAAAGGTTCGATTAAAATATATAAATAAATAAAAAATGCTGTTGGTGTGCTTTGCTGTCGGTGACTTATTTCCAATTCAAGGGACACTTAAGTAGCATGGCTACCACAGCATTTTGCAGCGATACGCCATCCCATCTGGTTTGCGCTTAGTGGGACTATCATTTGTTTTTCAACAGGACAATGACCCAACACACCTCCATGCTGTGTAAGGGCTATTTGACCAAGAAGGAGAGTAATGGAGTGCTGCATCAGATGACCTGGTCTCCACAATCACCCGGTCTCAACCCAATTACAGTTTTTTTCGATTGCTAAACGACAGTGGACACAACTGGAGTCACATGTGCAAAACTCTAACTACAGTCTGCACAGCAGCAGTTCATGTGGACCAAACTCTAGTTCGTTTTTCATTGCTTGAACACAGTTTTCAAAACTCTACACACTTATCCCATGACTTTAACCACAACCTGCACAACACTGTGGATTTACAGCACTTTGTTCAAATGCTAACACACTGCTGTCAAAACTGTGAACCACACATTCAAAACGGAATAGATTTCAGCCTTGTGCCTTTCAAATACTGCTGATTGCAATTTCAGCTGAAAGGCTAAGCAGGTGTCTTGTTTTAGACTTGTTAGTGAACACACACACATATTACAGTATATATAGGTAGAGCTCAGAAAGACTCATTTTGGAAATGGAACAAGGAAGATGGGTTCGTGGAGGGAGAAGGGTGGCAGGGAGAGGGCGGATGCGTGGAGGAAGACAAAGAAGACAAAGAGCTGTTATTTCAGATGAAATAAGGGCTACACTTATAGACCATGTCGTGAACCATGGTCTCTCATTGAGAGAGGCAGGGTTGAGGGTGCAACCCAATCTGCAAAGATCCACAGTGGCATCTGTAATGCAAATTTTCCATCATGCAAACAGTTGAGAGTTACATCCTTACAGTAAATGAAAACATTACAGGAATCTATTTTGTATTGCAATTATAGAATATTTACACAGATATATATTACAGTAAGTTTGACTGTACAATATATTTTTACAACAGGACCCAAAGGCTGCCCCCAACAGGGGGAAGAGGAAAAATATTTTCAGATGCGCAGGAAAATGCTATTGTTGACATGGTTGTTGTCAACAATGCAATAAAACTGCGGGAGATTCAAGATAGAGTGCTGGCTGATAATGATATATTTGAAAATGTTAATTCTGTCAGCACAACAACTATTGCTCGAGTCCTAAAGAAATACCAAGTTACAATGAAACAGTTATACACCGTACCGTTCGAGAGAAACAGTGAACGGGTAAAAGAGCAAAGATACCAATATGTCCAGGTAAGACGTCTGAGGTTACGTACACAGCTATACAAAATATTTACAGTAAAAAAAAACACTAGCATTTTTACAGTAAAACTGTGCACTTACTGTTTTTCAGAGAGTAATGGAGGTGGAAGCACTGGAAAGACCACATTCATTTGTATTTATCGATGAAGCTGGATTTAACCTTGCCAAAACACGACGCAGAGGAAGGAATGTTATAGGTCAAAGGGCCGCTGTGGAGGTTCCAGGCCAAAGGGGGGGACATATCACCATGTGTGCTGCAATGGCCAATGATGGTTTGCTTCTCAACACACCACTCATTGGCCCAGCTCTATGCTCAGCTAGTGCCAGCAGAACAGGGGGAGCCAGTAAGAAACCCCCAAGTTTTTGTCATAGTTTGCGATAACGTTGCTTTTCACCACTCTGCAGCTGTCACAGATTGGTTTGCAGCACATCACAGATTTATGGTTTTGTACCTGCCTGCATATTCACCCGTCCTCAACCCAATAGAGGAGTTTTTCTCTGCCTGGAGGTGGAAAGTGTTTGGTCACCACCCACATGACCAAATGTCTCTTTTGGAAGCCATGCGTGCCGGATGTGAGGACACGAGTCCAGAGGACTGCCAGGGATGGATAAGGCACTCCAGAAGGTTCTTCCCCAGGTGCATGGCAAGAGAAAACATTAGATGTGATGTTGAAGAAAACCTGTGGCCTGATGCTAGAGAGAGGCAGGATTAGCCCCTCAATTATTTGTTTGAATTACAGTATGTACTTTTAGTTTCTACCTTTTTTTTCTCATTACTGTAATTCCGTAAATTACTACAGACTATTGAAGCAAACTGCTAATTTTCATTTACCTTAAAGAATTGTTATGTTCTAAAAAATGTAATACATTTTACATAATACATTTTTGTAATACATACTTTTTTTTTGAAGAAAATGTTACTTTGTATGAAGTCACTGAAATTGTTCAAACTGTAAAGATGAAAAGTTTGTATTTTCTGTATTGGTGTTTGATGCTAGTGTTTTTACTCTCAGTGTGTTCTGAGTGACAGTGTGTGTTATCTCAGTGAGGGTTGTGCATAGTGTTTGGCTGCACTGAGCGTGTTTTGAGCCATGTGTTAAGAGTTGTGTTGCTTGGAATGAGTTTTGCAGGTGATGTGAACTGTTTAGCTCAGGTGACTGTTGGTAGTGCAGACTGTAGTTAGAGTTTTGCACATGTGACTCCAGTTGTGCCCACTGTCGTTTAGCAATCGAAAAAAAACTGTAAGATGGGTTGGGATGAGTTGGACCTCAGAGTGAAGGAAAAGCTAACAATAAGTGCTCAGCATATATGGAAACTCCTTCAAGACTGTTGGAAAACCATTCCAGGTGAAGCTGGTTGAGAGAATGCCAAGAGTGTGCAAAACTGTCATCATGGCAAATATATTTTGGCAAATATATTTTGATTTGTTTGACACTTTTTTGGTTACTAAATGATTCTATGTGTGTTATTTCATAGTGTTGAAGTCTTCAATATTATTCAACAATGTAGAAAATAGTCAAAATAAAGAAAAACCCTTAGGTGTGTCCAAAGTTTTGACTGGTACTGTATACAGTTTCCTGATATTTCTTATATCTCTCAGATATAGGACAGACACTTCAGAACAAACTACCAGTAGATTATGTTGATTTATTATCTGTTTATCCATGTCTGAGGCTCTTATTCGATGCATTTCTCTGGGCTAATAGAAGTAAGGCCAAATTCAATGTTTCATCAAAAAAACATTTTATCTAATTGTTTTTATACCTTATTGGGTCCAAATCAAATAGTAAAAATAATCATTGGTATGACAATCTTAAAACAATTTAATTTGTTATCTTAGTATAAACCTTAAGAGATCTTTGATGAAAACCTGCTCCAGAGCACTCAGGACCGCAGACTGGTGCGAAGGTTCACCTTCGAACAGGACAACAACCCTAAGTACACAGCCAAAACAACGCAGGAGTGTCTTCTGGACAAGTTTCTGAATTACCTTGACTGTCCCAATCCGGGGCTGGACTTGAACCCGATCTAACATCTCTGGAGAGACCTGGAAATAGCTGTGCAGCAACTCTCCCCATCCAACCTGAGAGAGCTTGAAAGGATCTGCAGAGAAGAATGGGAGAAACTCCCCAAATACAGGTGTGCCAAGCTTGTAGCGTCATACATAAGAAGACTTGAAGCTGTAATTGTTGCCAAAGGTGCTTCAATTAGCAACAATTTTGAAAATCCTGTTTTTGCTTTGTCATTATGAGGTAATGTGTGTAGATTGATGAGGGAAAAAAAACGATTTAATACATTTTAAAAGGCTGTAACCTAACAAAATGTGGAAAAAGTCAATGGGTCTGAAAATTTCCGAAGGCACTGTATGTACAGGAATTAGGAAAAAGTGACTGGTAGCTGGATAAATAATAATAATGTGTGTGTGTGTGTGTGTGTGTGTGTGTCTGTGTGTGTGTGTGTGTGTGTGTGTGTGTGTGTGTGTGTGTGCGCAAGAATGTCAATGTGGGCATGATAGGCGAATAAACATGTAAACATGGCTGAAAATAATATATAAATATGGCGATATGCTAATGGTAATACATACTTGTAAACAGAAAAATAGTGACCAGTAGCAGGAAAAATAGATATTTACTAATGGTAATGCAAATAATAATAATCAATGAACAGGAGCGTAGTGGTAGTAATAAATCAATAATAATTTCACCACGCAGCCATCCTACCGCTCAGAAAGGAGACACGTTCTGTCTCCTAGAACTATGAATGTACTATGAATGTACTTTGGTTTCCTATGAACGTACGTCAGTCTGAAAAGTGCAAATCAATCCCAGAACAACAGCAAAGGACTTTGTGAAGATGCTGGAAGAAACAGGTACA